>NW_028261386.1:43561208-43874844 GCF_051295495.1 Thamnophis sirtalis
GAGTCAAACTATTCTCCAAAACACCTGAGGGCAGAACAAGAAGCAATGGGTGGAAACTAATCAAGGAAAGAAGCAACTGAGAACTGAGGAGAACTTTCCTGACAGTTAGAACATTTAATCAGTGGAACAGCTTGCCTCCAGAAGTTGTGAATGCCCCAACACTGGAAGTCTTTAAGAAGATGTTGGATAGCCATTTGTCTGTAACAGTATAGGGTTTCCTGCCTAGGCAGGAGGTTGGATTAGAAGACCTCCAAGGTCCCTTCCAACTCTGCTATTGTATTGTATTGTATTAAATCTTCTTCTCATTTGAAAATAGTGATAAGGCATGTTTAAAACCAGTAAACCAACCACATTGGTTTAGACCAGCCTTTTTCAAACTCTAAAAAAAATAATCCCTTAAACTTTAATCAGCTAGAAAACTGCCTGTTCTTTGGTTGGGTTGAGTTGGATTGAGTTGGGTTGGTTTTTTTTTTTACCCTTAGTCTCTCCCAGAAGCCCTATGAAGTTATCATGGATCCAAGGATTTTGCAGAATCAACTTTGAGAAACATTTTCTTAGAAACACACAGATATGACCACAAACACAGTATTCCAGATACCACTTTATAGTTGCAGTAGAAAATTTTGAAGCGAACAATCTCTTACAACAGTTCTTTCTCTTTCCTTTGGTGAGGTTTCTTTTCTGTTACTTTTTCATATGATACCCAGGAATAAAAACAGCCTCCAATAATGATGTAATTCCACACCTTTTCTATATCTACTATATCTTCCTAATCTAATTCTAATTAGGATGAATTCTAATTAGAATTTAGAATCTAATTCTAAACTGGCTGACTCTTGGAATACATTTTATAACCATGAGACCAATGAAGCCCTAGAAATATTTGATTTGTCTAGTTTTGTTTAAATTCTAATATGTAAACTGCAACAAGGACACCCTTGTTTTTCCAAATGGTTGATTTGATAGCAAGAGAGAAAAAATGTGGATGGAAAGAGTTTCTCTTTTTGTAACTGATTAAAAGATAGAAACACACACGTAGAAACCTATTAATGGATTAATAGCAGTAAATGAGATGATTGAAAAGAACAGGAACTGAAGGAACAAAACTGCAATAAACAAAACTGTTACGAAGTATTTTTTTAATTACATTTCACCTTGAGTATTTTTACTTTTATTTACCTTTTACTTACCTTATTTACCCAGATTGATTATCCTTACAAATGGACAAATCAAGTAAATTTGTTTTTAAATAGTGTCATTTTACTAGAATTCCCTTTACATTCTTTCTGTCCTGCACTGATTTGCAAATACATCAAGGTAGGCTGTTTAATGTATAATGGCTACAATCAGTCAAAAATTTTAGCAAGGGGTTCTCTGCCCGATTACTGGGTGGGTGTGGCCATAGTGGGTGTGGCCTAGTCAACCTTCTGCACCATGGCAGAGGGGATTTTTTGCCTCCCCAGGATGCATAGGCTTTCCTCGAGCCACTGGGAGGGCAAAAATGGCCTCCCCAAACTCCGGAGATCCTCTGGAGGCCAGAAACAGGCCAATTTCTGGCCTTCCTGAACTTCTGGTAGGCCCGTTTTTCGCCCTCCTCGAGGCTCCATGCACGTCCTACACTTACCTGCATCCAAACTGGGCCACAGGGAGACTCCTGGAGAGGCAGGGTTGGGCGGAGTGGGCTCTTGGGCACAGATAGGAGTGGGATTTGTGGGTTCTCTGAGCTGCACAGTATCTTAGCTAAAGGTTCTCCCTAATCCCTGAAAACCCCAAGCAGCCCACCCCCTGGCTGCAGTTGTGTTAGAAGGAACAAATAGAACAGGCCATATTTAAGTATATTTCTAAGTAGTTTCATAAGCAGGAGACCTTGTATAAATCATTGTTCCTTGTATAATATAATATACTGAAGGAACAATACAGTATGATTTTATGGAAACAAGTTGAAACATTCATTTGTGGTCAAGATGTGTATGGATCTGGAAATACTGGTCATTTTTACCTTCAAACTTTAAAGATAAAAATTATGGGAAAATATTCTGCCTGTTGGAAAATAAGCAGTATGAATCTTGAGATCTTAGCACTTGGCAAACATCAAGCTGAGAAAGAAATCAAAAGGAGCACATCACTTTTCCAATAGCAAACAAGGAAAGGCTTCGGCACCACACACAGAATGAAATCCAAGAAAGACTTCCATCTTTATTTAATCCCCTGGCAACCTCTATGCCCAACTCTAATTAGGTGTATATCTTGGATAATCCTTATTTAAGGTGCTAATTAGAAATTTATTGGCACCTTAAAATATACACCTTCATATGAATTTAAATTCATGGCTGAATGTGTTTACCTCAGTTAGGCTTTATAATTTACATATGTCATATGTTAAAACAGGGGCAGAATTTTCAAAGAGGGATATTATAGAGAGTCAAAATCTTCAGTTTATTTTAGATGATTGGTTACTGCCAATCTTATTTACATTAACATGCTTTTATATAGATATATAGTTGTCTTTGTTTAATCTTTGCTTTGTGATGGTCTGATGACTGCATGCAGATAAACAAATCTGAACAGAAATCTTAAGAATCTAACCAAAAGTCTTGGAATTGTTTGATCTTATTCAAAAAACGGGAACATATCCAAAGTGAATTGAACATAAACTAAAAGAGATGTTTAATTCACACTTAATTATCAACCCATTAAATTAATACCATAGCTGTGAAAATCAAAAGCATGAAAAAACCTCAATAAATGCATGGTTTTTGGCTTATCAGCAATTAATAGCTAAAGCCATTAAAAATTAACCTGAAAAAGTTATGATCAGACTGAAATATAATGGCAAAATTAACCTTTCTTCCACTGATAGAATTTTTTTAGAAATCAGAGTGAAGTATTTTTCCTTGTGCAATAATTCATAGATTTACACATTGTGTAAATTTGTAGGGTGTGGTCAAAAAGTCACAATGAGAGTTATGATGCTGGAATCAAAGTTTTTTCTATTTCTGATGACATAGACATAAAGTCTAACTGGTTCTATTAAATTTTCTGGACTACTGAAATGTGTTCTACATGGGGCTACATTTAAAATCAGTAGTACAAAATGCAGGGCCATACATGCTAACTGGCACTAGACATCACCATCATAACACTCTTGTGTTCTGAGTCCTGCATTGGCTGGTTGTGATTTCTTGTACCATTGGAAATGATTTAAAGACCTATATGTGTATTGCAACCAAAGTATTCTTAGGACTGCCTCCTTCCACCATAATCAATATGGCTCCTGCAAGCAACTTAAGATAAAATGGTGACAGTTCTCCATATCAGGAGATTTAAAAAGACACGTCTTGTGCCTGCCTTGCTTCAACCTTTTTGGCCCTTCAGAAGCAAGTTTTTTTTTTAATATTGTTAACATTGTTATTCATCCAATTGGAGATATAAAATGAATGGAATGGAATGGAATAAGGAAGAAAGGAATCTCTTCCAGAGGACTTTTACATTCCTTAAAATAGATTACTACATTATATATCATTTTTCTTTATGAACTACCAAGAGTTATATTGTTATGATGGTCTTAAATCCAATGAATGAATATGTTATGCAAATTTGTCTCTTGTCAATCTTCAGTAACACTTCAGTCCTAGTTCTTCAACTAGTTCCTTGAGTTAGACCTCTTCACTCTGCATTCAGATTGGGCAATTTTTAGCAGTTAGACTTATATACCGCTTCATAGGACTTTCAGCCCTCTCTAAGCAGTTTACAGAGTCAGCATATTGCCCCCAACAACAATCTGGGTCCTCATTTTACCCACCTCGGAAGGATGGAAGGCTGAGTCAACCCTGAGCCGGTGAGATTTGAACAGCCGAACTGCAGAACTGCAGTCAGCTGAAGTAGCCTGCAGTGCTGCATTTAACCACTGAGCCACCTTGGCTCTTGTTTTTCTTGGGCTCAGAGTTGCACTAGCTTTTTATAGGCATATTTGAGATCATATTTAAAAAGGGAGATGGAGCTGCTTAAAAAGATTTGGATGGAGATGGGAATTACCTCATCCACACATATGTGGTGATTGCATCCAAGGGTGCATATGGGCAGGTTAAAAAAATGTCAGGGTAGCAACCATGATTGCACTATAGAAGCCTCACTTGCATTTGAGAGCAATCAACCAATGGAACAGCTTGCCTTCAGAAGTTTTGGGTGTTCCATCACTGGAGGCTTTCAAAAAGAGACAGAACAGCCATTTATCTGAAATAGTATAGGGCTTCCTATTTGAGCAGGGAACTGGACTAGAAGACCTCCAAGGTCTTTTCCAACTCTATTATTCTATGTTCCATTTGTATATACTATATACAACCTTGCAACCCTTGCAATGCATAAAAAAGCTGAAATTAAAGATACTGAGCTGAGTATTTTTACACTTCCACATACACACACACCTCTGATCTCATCACATCTGAATTTTCAAATTCCATTTTCAAAAAAGGTGATAATGCACATGTTTCCCCCACAGATATCCCTGTGTTTTATATTAAAAGGAAGTGACAGAATGTGTTAAGTGCAAGATGGGTGACATATGGAGTTCCATAGCTCTGAGCAAACTCTGAACTTGAGAAAAGGACTTCCTAAAAGCATGTTTTAAGCATAGGAAAGAAGCTCTTTCTTTCCCTCTTCTAATCCAGCCATATGTTGTTTCTTTTCTTTAACAAGTAAGTCCCGCGTGCTTTATATGTGAATTAGGAAAACATGCCATACTCCTACTCAAATTGTTTTGCAGATCCAGTATGAACCTCTTCAAGGACACAGAGATTCAAAAAGTTACTCCTGAGGTTCCAAAGCTTTTTGATAAAAGCATCCTTCCCAATTAACTGAACAATGTTCACTGGTGATATAATGAGGTGAAGGAATGTTACCATTTTACTGCAAATGGGGAGGAAAGGAATACAGCTGGACAGGAACAGCCTGTTGTTGAAACATCTGTAGGTTTGCCATACATTTTTTTTTCTGCTTTTGATCAAGCTCTACTGGTCTGTGGCCGCCAAAAATGGCACTATTGGCTAAGCAGTCCATTATTCATTATTCATCCATGAGTTGCAAACTAGCACATATGGTTCAATGATATGGAGATTCCATTAAAATGATTGCAGCTTTAAATAATTTGACACACATTCTGCCAAATTCTCTCTGCCATTCATCAAGTGAGACAAACTTTAAAGTCATTAGTAAACACAGGAACACGCGCCCTTAATTGTATATTTAAATAATGCTAGCGGCATTTCAAGACTAATTGACAAGTCCCCAGACCTACAATGCAATCAACATGTGGCAGCTATTTGAAAGACTCCTTATGCATCTTCACAACATTTACATCAGCCTCCCTCAAACTGGTGCACTCCTAGATATACAAAGCTATAACTTCCATTATCCATAAACATCACTGTCAATGTTTTGGACAAGCATTGAATCTTCAATGGCATTAAAGACTAACAGTAGAATGTCAAAAGAACAATATTGTTGCTACTCTTTAAATACCCTTTAAACAAGCACAAAATATTCACTGTAGTTGTTTTATTGATGTATTACTTATTCTACTCCTGCCTTGGGCATGAAGACAGCTGGATGATCTTGGGCCATTCACTTTTTCTTAGCCCTAAGAAAGAGGCAATGGCAAACTATTTCTGAAAAACTTTGCCAAGAAAACTGCAGGGACTTATCCAGACAATCTCCAAGAATGATATCCACAGTAGCCACCTCCATTTGCCAAACTGGGCCATGAGACCTTGGAAGTGCCACCAGCTCCAGGAATACTCACAGAAGTAACACAACTACACACATACCACTGACCTTCTGGCTATCATCATCTTCAACAGGACCCCTTTATAGCCTGTACTTGAGAGAAGCCTCTCTCACCCACCACTTGGTATTTCACTGGTAACAATTCATCTTGGCCATGTTTCACTTTTTATCCCACATTCAAATCTTTACAGCATGGATCCACTTGAACTTAGAGAATTCAATCTAGAAAAGGAAGAATATAGCTGAGTAACATCATAATATTTTTGGCAATCAAACTTTTAAATATGTGAATAAATATTCACAGAGTTATAACCAAGATAGATCATTGCAGGATAATTCTTAGCTGGTGAAGCAGAAGAGTTGCAGTATCAGTTTCCATCCTGAGTAAGAGGAACAGAAATGTCCGCCAAACATTTCTGTGGTGGTACATAAAAGCAAAAATCACTAAAAATTTAGAAGTATCAAGTTTGCACTTCCCTGGTTAATTTTTCAGTATAGATCATCCACCAGAGTAATGAAGATTACTTCCATGATATATCTTAATGAAGATCAGTCCAAAAAGAATTAAAATCAAAAGTTACACATCATCTACTAACTCCTAGAACAGCAACACCACTGCCTCTTTTTTATTGAATGGAATATTGGATCCCAGAAAATAATTGCTAAAATGAGAATTAAAACTGCTTTCTTAAACAAGGGCCTCGCCAGGACCTCCTTGAAATTTGCAGCAAACCTGAAAAATTTGCTTAGTTTAGCAGATTGTAGTTTACCCAGCTAACATACGTTGATTTAGAAAGTTAAGCAGGGTTGGACCTGGTTAAATTTTGAAATTCCATGATTTTAAAGGTAAAGGTCCCCCTTGCACATATGTGCTAGTGGTTCCCAACTCTAGGGGGCAGTGTTCATCTCCATTTCAAAGCCAAAAAGCCAGTGTTGTCCGAAGATATCTCTGTGGTCATGTGCACACCAAAGGTGCATGGAACACTATTACCTTCCCACCAAAGGTTTTTTCTACTTGCATTTTTTCTACTTGTATTTTTTCTACTTGCATTTTTACATGCTTTCAAACAGCTAGGTTGACAGAAGCTGGGACAAGTAACGGGAGCTCACTCCGTTACGCAGCGCTAGGAATGTACATGTATTTACATGGTATCAAACCTCTCTTGAGAAAAAAAATTAATTTATCATCCAGAGCAGGGATGTCAAACTTGTGGCATCACAGTGGCATTACATGATGTATCGGGACTTTTTTCCCCTTTGCTAAACCGGGTGGGGCAAGGCCAACACACGATGGATCCAGCCTACGGGCACCCCTGATTTACAGAGAAGACTAACTATGCAGATGACTAATTTTCTTCTGATACTAGCCCCTAGGCAAGAGCCATTCTTCTGCTTCCCAGAGGAGACTGAAACAAATTTTCTATCACCCAACAAAAATCATGAGGCCCTTTCATACACAGACTTCATTCAGTGTATCAAAATGAGCTCCTGCAGAACTATTTCATTCTTTTCCCCACATACACAAGTTGTCTGTATTTCAGTGTAGTTCTTGAAGAAAATGAAAGTATGATAAACTATTTGCACTAGAGTAAGATAAATAGGCAACAGCTGAAATGTGAGTCCTGGCACCAGAGGGTTCTTGCCAACAGACCAAGAAAAAGTGAACAACTTAAGGAGGAATGAAATTACATGCTTCGTCTGTCTGCACTATGTAAGAATTTGAAGCCAACAAGCCCTGAATGATAGATCAAGTAATTCATCACTGAAAGGGACATTGCACAGTGAAAACACTTGATGTTCTGAAAGATATGTAGCACATTGTCAACTGTCTTGAATAATATTGTACCACTTTGTGGAATTCAATTACACACGTCTCAAAAGTCATTAAAGGCCACAGCTGTTTCTTCATTCAGCCTTCCTGAACCTGTCCTTAATTTTTTCAGCAGATTAAAATGCTCGTAGACAAGGTGCTATTTAACAATTTGTACCTGAGCAGCCAGCATTTTAGAAGAAAACTGAGAGGATTATACCAATCTTCAGTTTTAACAGTTTGTCCCCAAAGAAGAATTATTGTGACAGATCTTCCATCAAGGCATCTTACTAGAGACTCATGGAGGAGGAAAAAAATCCATGTCATATGTGTAAGTCACTTCCTTTAGGAATAACATTTATCAAATTATTGTGTTCTGTGAGACTTGAATGGGGGACTTGGTCAGAAACCTGAGAATTATTGTGGAAGGAACAGTGGAAAGTGGAAAATCAATTTCATAGCTCCAAAGGAGGCAGCATTCATAGTACTGGGATTGAGTGTCTTGTAGCCATAGTAACACTGATTCCTAAACAGGGATCGTCCTGCTCAATTCATCTGGACTAGAGAGTGACCTGTCTATCACAGATACTCACTTTCTTTTAATCTGTTTTATTTTAGAGTTAATTGAATTCTAAATTTGATTATTTATTTATTTATTTATTTAACTAATTTATGTTGCCCTCTACTCAGCACATGACTCCTTGTATGTCACATCTAGCACAGTATGATATAGAATTTAGCAGTTAGTCTCACTTTCCTAAAATCAAAACTGTCCACTGTAAAATACTAAACCCCAGATTATGTAATGAAATATATGGCTGATGAGAAAGTTGAATTTTGATCTTCAGTACCTACCGGTATTTTATTCGTTGCTCTACATTGGTCCAGTAGGAAGGAATGTAGACAACAATGCACTAGCTCTAAATCAGGGGTCTCTAACCCCAGGTCTGTGGACTGGCACCAGGTTGTGGCATGCCAGAAATCAGGCTGTGCAAACAAGGGAAGCCCCAATTGTAGTCATAAGTTGAGGACTACCTGAATATTATAAGAAAAGTTGCCTTAGCTAGAAATTGATAGCCGCAGTAGAGCTATTATGTTTCTAAATGACTTGCCTTATGGTCATAGGAGGGAAAGGAACTGACAAAATAAGTATCATACCACAATAGTATGACTTATGTAATTATGTCAGATGTTGAGACAAAAATATATGGGGGTACTTTTGTAACGTCATCATTTTTCTGTCTTCATAGGTTGTTGTGGACAGTGATGTTCTGGCAGGAAAAAAAAACATGTCATACCCCATGAAAAATTATTTTTCTCTAAAGAGCAAAGTTAGAATGAGCATATATATTACCTTTCATGTGCCTGAAATAACTTCCTGAATTGTGTTTTCTTGGGTGCACTTTGATTGGAGAGAAATTAAAATTCATAATACTATTTGAAGATTTAAAGGCAGCCTGTCATTTTTGCCTACCAATCTACTTGAATCTAAATTTAAAATGGGGAGAGGAAAAGCCCAGTAAATCAAAAAATCTGTTCTTGGCCTAAACACAGATTGCTTGCAAATTTAACTGCAGATTATATGGTTCTGCTATACCTACCGCAACAAACATAACATTGTGAATCTGTTTAATTTGCCCTATGTTTTCTTCACCTACTGAAAAAAACACAGCTCTGCTTTTAATCTTTTTAAATCAAATTATTGATATAAGAAGATGTCTGATACTCAGCATTTGCTGTGCTGAAGTCTGATTTTCCAACAATTATCAGATAACTATTCTTGGTTGCCAGATGTTATTCATCTAATACCTCCCTGTACAGACTGTTATGTCTCTGTAACCATGGTGCTACAGTATATTTCAGAGCCAGTTTGATGGAGTAGTTAAAGGCATCGGGCTAGAATCCAGGAGACCATGAGTTCTAGTCCTACCTTAAAGTAGGACTAGAACTCATGGTCTTAAGCCCAAAACTTGCTTGATGACTTTGTGCCAGTCACTCTCTCTCATCCCTAGAAAGGAGGCAAGAGCAAACAATTTCTGAAAAACCTTGCCAAGAAAATTGCAGAGACTTGACCTGACTTGAAAGTCATAATTTCTTTCTCTCTTTCTCTTATTAAATTCAAAATTTCTCTCTCTTTTTGCTCTTATTAAGTTCATTCTATTTTGTTCATTATCTCCCACTCAGTGACACAATAAACTAAACATTTTATTTTTATTATACTATTCATTCTGATGAGGAAATCTCAAGTTGGAAGAAAAGGAAGTAAAATAATATAAGACCATATATTCAATGGGATTCAATTTTTTTTTACTACTGGTTCTGTGGGCATGGCTTGGTGGGCGTGGCATAGCATGGCTTGATGGGCGTGGCTTGGTTGGCATGGCAGGAGAAGGATACTGTAAAATCTCCATTTCCTCCCGATCAGCTGGGACTTGAGAAGCAGAGAATAAATGGGGACAAGGCCAGTCAGAGGTGGTATTTACTGGTTCTCCCAACTACTCAAAATTTCCACTACCGGTTCTCCAGAACTAGTCAGAATCTGCTGAATACCACCTCTGACCATATCATGTTTAGTTTAGGAACATTATCTGACCTGAAAGAAAACCTGATTCAACTATGAAGTGAACTGGTAAAAACAGATTAATACAATGTATGTTGTGCATACACAGAATTGTGTGTTCCACTTCACCTGCCCTCAAATAGGCCATTGCTTACAGGAACAATAGAAAATGTTGTTATATTGCCATGATGGACAAGATTTGGTTATCCTGTGTTTATTTTGTTTTGTTTTGTTTTGTTTTGTCAGTGTTAGGTAGGAAAGTGTCATTTTTTTTTTCATCAGGACAGCAAAATGATTCACCAATTGTCAAATAGCTCCATTCTACTTTCTTCATTGTGTCCATTTTCTACTTTTATCTGCAAATAGAAAACTGTGGAAAGGTCTTAAATTTGAGACATGACAATGGCCATTTCAAATTTCTCTTTTTTTCCAATCATGGCAACACAGAGAGTAGGATGGACAGGAGATGCAATAGGAAAGCTAAATAAGAGAAAAACATAAATCAAAATCAAAATCAACATAGGATATAGGATCAAAGAATAGCCAATGGACACAAGGATCAATAGGGCAAGACTCAATTGTTTTTTTAACTCTCTTCTACACCTTCCTGATCATGAGGATTTATAACCAACTCGGATTGGAGGATGCACAGGCTTCATAAACAGATGCTGCAAATGCCACATATCTAGATGCTACAAAGAATTCATCTTGGTTTTGCCCAGTAGTATTCTTTAGAGTTGGATCTCAGCAATAGCTGGGGAAAAATCACCTACAATTCAAGAAGCAAATTAGTTTCAAATCAGCAAGCATTACAGGAGTGTTTCTAATTTTTTAGGAAATCTAGAAAAATATAGAACAAAATCACTGGTCTACCTGAGCCAGTACTGTGAATAGTAGCTGTGCAGGTTTTGAGCACAATAGCTTTCTTGAGGTACATGGGATTAAACTTGGAATTTCTGCATACAGAGTTTGTGTTTAATCACTAAGTCAGAGTCTTGCCTCTTTATATTGGGCATTTCAGAGCATTTAAGCATGCTTGCCACAGAATTACATAGAAGGCAGCCTTATTCTTTGCTTATTTAACCAGCAGAGTTTCCATGCTCTGCTTCCATTACATGCTGTCTTTTATTTTTTTTCCCCTCTCCCCCACTTACATTAGACAACTAAAGAACATATCAGGTAAGACTCTATCACCATTTTCTCTCTTTTCAAATAGAGCAGAAAGACAAGTATCTATTGAAGCTGTTCTTTCTTTCACACTCATTGTGAAGCTTGAGACGTCCTTTTTTTAAACATGTGTTTAAGGTACCAAAACCTGTCCTATTTTTAAAAAATGAATTGGTGTAATAAGCCAAGTGAATAGTTTATAAAAATTACAAAAATTATATCAGCACAAAACAGAATTTTTTTTATTTTAAAATGGGGATAAGTTGAATAAAACCATATGACCTTATGTTCCTTTGATCAGGTAAATGTTAAAACCATCATTCTAATTCTGCAGTTCAAGTATTGGTTTTCTAAGAGATTACTGTAGGCCATCTACATATCACTCACCTACCTGCCTTTCTACCTTCCTACCTACCTACCACAATCCTGGGAAACTGCCAAATGTTAGCCTTCTGTTGTGACCTTACTCAAAATCTTGCAAAAGTTCAGGTCTTAAGATTAGTGATTTCAAAAGATTTTCACCTTTAAGACTTTAACATTAATTTCAGGGCCAAGTGAAAGGTGTTTGGAAAATTGGCTATTTTGTGGTGCTCACAAGCATGGTATAGTCATATTTGCCATGGTTACCAAAATCTTACAATGGTGATCTAGTGCACTAATCAAAGAGAACCATCTGTGCTAGAATGCAATTATTTGAAATATCATCTAACACAATGTTGCCATCACTAGACTAAATCTAAAATGAAATACTTTTGTTAGATAAAGCCAGAAAATAAATTAACTGGAAATTAATTATATGACAATAGCTTACAGTGTGCTAAAATGTAATACTAATATGGTTTCAGGCTTTTCTGGTTCCAAATACTAAGCAGATGGCACCAGACAATGCAACGGCTGGGCAGCACAAGTGGGGAGAAATATTGTTGGAGGTATGGGATATAGGAGCTGCTTCAAACCCACCTTCAAATATTGCCAGTTCATTAATGGGAATCAAAGGAAATAAAAGATTTTAAAAAAATACCTATTGGAAAACGGTACTTTCTATTTCATGAACCAAATTCTTTAGGGCTAAGTAAGAACTTAAAATGATCAAGGCTCAGCAACAGATATGTAATCTAACCTAAAACATTCCATATCATGTTTTTTTCCAAAATGCTAAATAACAGGAGAACACTAATCAACAAGTAATGTTATCCAATTAATCACATAGTACAAGTTCTCGTTATAAATATACTTTAGAAGAAAACATCAAAGCTTCTGTATTAGATTACTCACTCATTGTTTGAATCTGTTGTAATGCTTTATTTTTCATTTGCTTCCATAACAACAGATAACTTTTACTTATATTTATTGGTTTATAGACAATATCCCCCCCCCAAAGAAAACCTGGAATGAAATGGTAGCAGTAATAATTAATAAAATATATAAAAGCACAATGTAATTAAATTTGCAATAAACAATATTCTTTTACTATATTATTTATTTATTATTTGATTCATTTCTGAATTTTTATCATTTTGCTAAAGATGTAATTATTTGCCAAGTCAATCAATGTAAGTTATACTACTCATAAAAACAAAAAATTGGCAGCATTAAGAACAGCAGAGCAGTTATTACTTATTATGGCTGCAAAAATTTTTTAGTGAAATCTTCTACATTCTTCTTAAAAGTGAATGTGAGTTCAACAGTATTAAATCCCGAATCAGTTAATAAAACTGAAATGTATTTATTTATTGAATTTATAATCATTGCTCTAGGAAAAACTGCCCTGCAGCTGCTAATAATAAACATTGAAAACAGAATTTTAAAAATCACAACAATCAGAAAGATATCATAAAAAACCTTAAAATACAAGATAACTTTCCTAAATAATAACTTTGTACACTTTACCACAAAAACTGTTTTAGTAACAAAAAATAATCCCATTGCAAAATAATATAATATATTCCAGTAATGTATTACTGTTGTTATTAACATACAAATATTGAGATGAGAGTTAAGCTTGTTTTGCCAATGATGTCTCTGAAAAGCTCTTTATTCTCTCTTAATGAGTTGTATATATGTTATAAAGTCATAAATTGTTATGGTTTAAAGTCTTTCATAGAAACTGAGAGAAAGCTGCTTTAGGAAATGTGTTAATCTTTTGACAGATGATCCATTAGTGCCTCTTGGCACACCTTGTCTTATTACTAGAAGCAGTTACATGCTGAGCCAATGACAATCTCTCCCTGGGAAGCTTATCCACCAAACATTGTTTTTCTGACCGAAAACAGGTGGTCTTGTGTCCATATGTTAGTTGTGACATGGGCAGTTAGGGTAGCTTATGAACCTCTGAATCTGTCCTCTCTCATTCATCACCAGTCAAGCACTTATACTTGCAGCATTTCTAATGTATTTCC
The DNA here is from genome assembly GCF_051295495.1 of Thamnophis sirtalis. Classification (NCBI taxonomy): domain Eukaryota; kingdom Metazoa; phylum Chordata; class Lepidosauria; order Squamata; family Natricidae; genus Thamnophis; species Thamnophis sirtalis. The sequence continues at coordinate 43,574,926 of NW_028261386.1, forward strand.
AGGACTCTAGGGAAATGAAAAGAAATTCACATACAATTCTCCTTGGAAATCAAAACACCTAGATGACATAAAACATTTAAAAGATATGGAAAACAGGAATCAGAGCATGGAAATGGAATTTTTAGCGTGTTTGCCATTAAGCTTAAAGCCATTAGCAATAAATGGGGAAGAAAATGTTCCCATGATTCATTTGGAATATTTCATATGTGAAATAAATACCAGGATTAAGCGAATGCAACTCAGAAAAATATTAAACATGAAAGTATGGAAATGTTGAAGAAGCAGTGCAACACAACATGAGCCAGCCTTCGGAACAGGATAGCAGCCTGTTCAGGATGTGCATCAGATAAAGCTGAAGCCTAGATCAAAAGGCAGAATTTGGACTATATTTTTATTTACCTAGGGTGGAGCAGACAAATCTGAACCAATTTAGTTCTTATTCTGAGATTTTATTAAGCCCCATGCTAAATTTCCTTTCCTGGTACATTTAGTCATGCTTGATCACCTTATATGGGTATATCTTACTTAGAAATGTCATATTTCAGTTAGCTGAACATTAAAAGTGTAGGCATTTATGGTTTTCTGGTGTTCAATGAGGGGAGAACAGAATTTTGATGCTCCCGATCCTGCTCCAGACATAAGCATGAAATCATTCTGGATTATCTCCAGACAATCATGGATCGGCTAAGATTACTTCCAGAGCTCAAAGCCAGGTTCTTGAACCAAGTTATCCATATTACATATGCACTACTACAAAGAGAAGAAAATACATCATCAAAAAGGACAAAGAGGTAACTGATCTGCATAATAATTCTGCATTGTAATGTAAAGAGAGAGCTGTACATTCAAAAATAATTATTCTAACTTATATAAGGAGAAAGATCTTGCCTTGGTGGGGAAGATTATTACCAGATGCTTTATGTACCTGCTAAGCCTGCTGTCCAAATAATGCTGCTAATGGGCAACTTCATCACAAACACATTTTCACACCAGACTTGAACAGATCTTCCCATACAAGCTGTCTCACAGTTGGGGAACATTATCTAACAGCTTTTCAAAGAATTAAAACCAATGTCCACTAGCTTACCTCTGACTTGGCTCAACTTCCTACGTCTCTTGCTCCTTTTAATTAATTAAAGCCATTTTTGAGCGATGAGTACACAAAACAAGACCACATTGCAGGAATGGAACCAAAGAGTTTATTCTTACTGTATTGTTTGGCTCTTTAAAATCAGTCCACTCACTGCTGATACTGAACTCAAGCTTCAAGAAGTTGCGAGTTCACGGTTAAAATATGCCTACACTCACATATTGATTGTCATTAGAAATAATTCTTATAAAACCATAGAGCTTATCCACATTTAACGTTAAATAACTGATAGCATTTGCAGTTACACTTTTTTATGATTTTATCCTACACATCTGTTTCAAGTATAAGTTTCTGGAAAACACCTAATTTTTTTTAAGCTTCTTTTTCCTCATGAGAACTTTTTATTTCCAGGCCTGACTGCTCCAGGGAAAAGATTTGCTCCAGCAGGAAACACTGGTACTTCTGATGGGGTTGGCCATCTTCCTTCCCACATTTTCCTGAAACACTTTCAAACTGTTCTTAGCAGCCTAAGGGCTAGAACATTGCCTTTTCTTTTAAATTAGGAAATTTATTTGTTTTATTTCTATATATTCTGCCAAAAGTTTTCTGAATGGTAAATTCTATGGCCAAAATGCATTTTGCAAGTGTGGTATAATAATGGAACCACATCTGTTCGCCTGCAAAAAAAAGTCTAAATGAAACACACCAAGGCAGATACATCCAGGGGTGAGTTCCGGCAGTCATTAGTACCAGTTTGCTCATGGGCGCATGCGCACGCTTGATGCATGCTGTGGGCACACATGCGTGCTTGATGCATACTGTGGGTGCATGCGCAGTGCAATAAAAATTGCTCTGAGCATGAACAGAAGCAAAAAACAAGATGGCAGCACCTTTAGTGCTGATGAACTGGTTCGGGGGAGTGGTAGGCTTGGGGTGCTGCTGGTACCAGCGACCCAGGCCGCCAAACCACTACAGGTTCGGCCAAACCGATCTGAACCAGTAGGAACCCACCACTGGATACATCCCTACTTTCGAGAACCTTGACTACTTTTGCACAACTTGCTAAGCCCACCCTTGAAAGACTTTGCATCACACTTTCTACTTATTAGGCATCACTGGAGAGATTCGGAAAAGGAGATTTAGGTAAACACTAGTTACATGTTCCCAATAAACTTTACTTAGATGTTCTAAAATGTGACCATTAATTAATTATTCAGATAGAATTCAGCATTATAGTCAAAATTAGTTTGCTTCCGTCTCTCCCTAAGAACTTTTTCAAATAATTTGGGGAAATTTGGGTTGCCAGACCTGGGCTGCAAAAATCCAGGAGGCCATCAGATGATAGCAGTAAAAACTTGTCCAAGTTTTTGTGACCCAGATCTAGTAACCCTACCTTTTGGACTATTACAGCTGAATAGTAGGAGAAAAAGTAGGAGTGTAGTTGTTTGATGCTCATTTCTAGGTTCCATTGTGAGAATTCCACCCACAGCCAAGCTTAATTTGAGGACTGCAAGTCCCTGTTTTTAGCCCATAATCCTTGCTATAAATTGTGTTAAACCCTCTTACAGATTCTTCAAATCATGAGATCCAATTTAGCTGGAATAAGAATATTAACACAATATATCTTGTGAGTACTAATCTGGATTCATCCTGAGACCCAATTTGGCACCAGGCTAGAAAGCAGGTGACTATGAGTTCGAGTCCGATCTTAGCTATGAAAGCAAGCTGGGAGACTTTGGGCCAGTCAATGTGTTGGATGTGTTAACCTCTTTGAGTTATTTGTAAAAATAATAAAGGTGGAATACAGGTGGAAAATAAATAAATAACAGCCATGAGCTGTGCACTATTTGATTGTCTGCTTATATTACTTACAGTTTTGGGATCCCTAATTTTTTTAAAAACAGGCTGAAAGTTAATCAATGGTGGTGTGATTTCTGGGCTCTCTTCGGTATCATAGATTAAGAGAAGCATTGATATCATATTACAAAATAAGAGTTCGCCCACAATTCATATAAATGTTCCCTGGAGCGAATTACTTCTAAATGCAGATTGATCCTATGCATGCTTCCTGTGAAATAATTCCCACTTCTGACTTATTCCCAAGGAATTATGAATATTAGCTTCCTTGGCATACTATATCAGAATTGTCTCAGTTTAACATTCAGTTTAGCACTCAGTTTAACCTTGGCCATTAGCCAGTTGCTAACAGCCATTCTCTCTGTGAACTTGTTTCATAAAGTTGCCAGATAGTTTATCATTCTCTGTATGGCCTGCTGTTTACAGGGTTCATTCAAACCCAGTCACATTTTGAAGGAATGTATGAGTGGATAGTCTTGTAGTGGGCCTCCAAACAGTTGTGGATTTGGCAGATCTGAACAATCATTGTGAGCTTACAGATGATCCATGTACCAAACACCTCCACACAGAGAAGGAAATCCTGATTGGCTCAGGAACCTCATGGAGCAATTCACAGGGCATTCATACAACTGTCAAAGTCACAGCCAAGAAGGAATATTTCCAATGGGTGTTTGCAATGGGAGATGGGGAAGCTGGTGACACTCTCATCAAATCTTTCAATATGAGAAATCTCCCTCTTTTGAGTGTGAACTTATGGCTTATGCTTTCTCTCACTGGGGTTCTCCCTGCATAAAAAAACCCAAAACCTTCTTTTCTTTCGGAAAACAGAACCAAGTAATTTATTTTCCTTCAAATTGAAAAAAAAAATGGTTAGAAAATCTGTAAAGTAACACTGGCCTAACATGAATGTTGACCTCATGCATGCTCTTTGACTCTGAGTGTAAGTCATTGACTTAAATTGCTATAGTTGTTCCCTAATATCTCTTCTTCTGGCAAATATCACAGGCAGGAAGCTATGTCTGTGCACGCTGAATCAAGCAAGAAGGGTTGCCTTGTATACTTGTTTTTCTGGTCAGTTTTGTTCCATTTGTTTCATAACAAAAAAAGGGGGAGAGAAAAGAGGTCAGAAGCAATGTGCCATTTCCTTCTCAGGCTGTAAAATCTTGAAGTAATCCTCTGAATGGATACATATGGAAAAGTCACCTTAGGTCAACAAATATTGGAAAAAATAATAAATTACCCAGCAGCCAATCTCCCACACAAACTTGTACTTGGCAGGAGTTTTCCAAAATAAGTCAAACTATTTACAACCACTTTTCTGAAAAGATTGCCAAAATAATCACACTCCTAACTGGTATATGGACCACAATAGTAACATTATCAAGGTTTTAGCTTTAAGATTGCTCTGACGGTTGACTAAACTAAGGTTTATTCTCCTGGTTTCCAGCTCAAAACTAGTCAAACTTTTTGTGTCAATCTTAAAATACCTTATAGGGTTGTTTTTTTAAATGGTTTAATGATAAAAACATGAATTCATTCTTTCTAGAAGTCTTCAATACTAGATAGCTTGTTGTTTGTGATATTTCTGATCTGAATTTCCAGCATTAAATAAATACTGGCTTAGATTGGATAAAGAAAAATATATATATTCCAGAAGTATATTATATATGCCTTTAAGGGAACAAAGGGAGGGGCATAATTCACACACAGTGGAAGTCTCACCCACTTCAAAAAAAGTACATATTAAATTAAAACAGTAAACAGTTAAAATATATATAGTTGTCTATGTGTGTATATACACAGAGAGAGACACACACAGTTATGATACACTTATATAACTATTATGTTTTTTAAACTGTTTTGTATAAATGATTCCCGTATTTTATTAGACTTATGCACACAAAGCCTACTTATATAGGCAATCTGTTCATAAGTAGCAAATGTAAATTAGATCTTTAATCCATTGATAAAATGGGATCAGAGAAATTAGTTTAATCTTTTTAATTCAACTTCCAAAATAATTTTATTTCAGTCAGAAATTTTCCATGATTTTAACCGTTTCTTGTTCTCTTTGTCTACATTACTTGCTATTATTGTTTTTATTCTGTACTATTATCTTATAATATTTATCCTACACTCATTTTTTTCAGCATATATTCTCTTAAAAGCATTTTTGTCATCCACAGCCTCTTTCACTTCATCATTCCACAAGTGTTTGTTTTTCATAATTCACCTTAGCTGAACTGCATATTTTTGTTTTGTGTACTTGTTTTTATATTCTTTTATAAGCATTTTTTTTATTTTTTACTTACATTTATTTTCCATCTATTCTTTTGGGACAGTAATACTTTCTCATAGACATAAGTAGATTTTAAAGCAAGATTTGTACTTCATCTTCATGCAGTTATTCTATTTGAATTCTAGTTTTTTCCATAAATTTCCTTTTTTCCATGTTCACTTTTTCCCTGTGATCTACTCTTGCCATTCCCCCCACCAATGGTCAGAGAGCAGCACATCACTGTTATATCTTTTATTAAACCTCTCCCTCTTTCATAAAAAGCAATCAAAACATTTATGTCTTTTCATTCATTCCTCTTCTATGTGTACTTTATGTTTAAGTTCTGTATTCAAAACATATTTTTAAGCAGATGCTCATCAGATTCTCAGCATTTTCATTCATTCTTGGTTTTCTGAATGATCCAATTACTTTTTCTGTATCATCGTATTTTGTTCCCACCAATCTATTTAACACCTACCAAATGTTTTCCGCCAGGTAACATTTAAAACATTTTTTCCATTTCTTGTTTCCAGTCTAGTTCTTCTATCATCATCTTTCACCATAATCTAAAATGCAACTGTCACAAATCTATAGATTCTTACTTTTATGCACACCAAAAACAAGTTAAATGGCATCAATTCATTTTTTTTCTGGTTTAAATTTTGTTACATTCATCATTCTTAAACTTTCACTTTCCTTCTAGTGTTCATCCGTTCATTTGTTCTCCTGCACAAAAATCAGTCTACACGTTTCAGACCTAGTAAATGCTTCATTTTTCTCTTAGTTTGATTATCTTATCTTTATTTCTCTTTCTTTCATTTATTAATGTATCTACTTTACCATTTACCCTGTTTACATTCCAAATTACAGTCTTTTATATGCCATAATCATCACCTGATAGACTCACAATGTTTGACTTTGCCACCCATCATGGCTTTGGTCAATTGAGACTTTCATAAAATGGTTTTTAGCAAAACAGAGAAGGTGTAGAACAAGTTATGAGGCATAATCACATATGTGATATTTAAATATGGACTCTATCACTCATGCTTTGGCCAGTGTGCCATGAGTGCAATCCAACTCCAGTTTTATTAAAAACTTGCTATTTATTCTGTGCAAGTTAGGATCTTTAATCTAGAAACTATTGTGGAAGGCAACGTATTATTGCCCACTTTTCAGCAATTAGGAGTTATTAACCTCAGTATTTTAATGCACATTTAGGGTATGAGTATTTTTCTTTATTAGATGCTAGATTTTAAAAGAATCTCAATACACAAACCAATTCTCACTATTACATTCAAGCATTCCCAAGAATTCCCAATAAATGTGATAAATTCCCAAGAATTTATCACATTTCAGATTCACCATTGAATTGGCTCCCAAGATAGAATTAGGAGAGGAAAGGAAAAATTAATTATTGATAGTTAAGCTCTCTCTGAGGCAAGACAAACATATATTTGAAGAGACATAGGTACTTAAGGTAGATGTGTTTTCTCATTCATCACATTTTCAGGTTTACCCACCACATCTCTCCCCCCTCCCATTTTAGGGTATATATGTCTACAAAACATAATGTGTGAATTGACCCTGAGAGAACCTCTGGGAGTGCGATGACCTTTTCCTCACTGAAAGTCTTTTGAGTCAAATACTCCCTCAGGTTCTTTTTAGAAACTTAAATAGCAAAATCTTCCACTGCATTCCATGTGTTAGCACTATGCAATCTGTCACATCTCACTGCTGTGGTATGCGTCCTGATAGCCTCATGAAAATGTATTTTTCTTTAATCTAATCTCATTACTTCTACTTACCAGGAACACCCCAATTAATTTTTTATATTTTTAGATATGCCTTACTAAAGAAAGGAAAGGTTAACATCTTCAAAACAAAACAGAGGGACAAGCTTTGTTTTATAAATGGGGCCTCTAGCAACATAAATCTTACCAGGCATCTTTTAATACCTTGTTATCTTTCAAAATTTAGCAGTGTAAAAATGTATAGCATATTATTCTATTTCCAAATCTGGAAAACTGCCATGGAACAATCCGTCCTAAGCAATTTAATTCATCATACTGATGCTAAATTCAGAGGGAGGCATAAGGAAATGGGAGAAGCCAGATTTATTCCCCTCTGCTCTCCCATTAGCCAGGCCCAATCCTCCAAGATTATAAAAGGTGGGTCAATTAACTCATGGTGCAATTCCCTGCCACTGGTGTTCCCACATGCTTCTTGGCAAGTGGGAGACAGCAAATGGAAGAAGTTGTCTGGACTTTTCTAGCATTAGCATATGGCAGATTAAAGAAGCTGCCAAATCCTGAAGCATTGGCACAAACACTAGGCAGAGGAGACAACTGATTTGTGGTTTAATGAAAGGACAAGTTCATAGTTATTAGTATTTGTTTCCAAAGACAACACACCTTGTGGGTTTTTCCATTTCAGATACTAAAATAACATGCTTGATCTTAGATTCTGCCTAGTGATGCTATAAAAATGAGAGTTTTGGTTTGTAAAGCATGTGTTCTACATTAAGATATATTGAGAATAATAGTTAAACTGTCTTCTGCACATTGTCCACACTGTTTGCAGTGTTTGCCAGCCTTAAAGAGCCAAGCAAATGACTGGAAATCATTGACAAATTCATATTTTCTACAATGTCATTCTTTACTTTTAATCCTTTCAAATTCCCATGTTGGGAAATGCCCACATAACATGTTCACATATTCCCTGCCATTCTCACCACAAAATCAGAAGCTTCTAAATATGGCCACTTTGAAATGACAAATACAAATAGTACTTGTTTAGTGACTGACTTGTTTAGCAACCATTTGCAATTATAATGCTGATGAAAAAGTAAGTTTATGATCAATCCTTGCATTTACAATCTTCACAAATCTATAAAGCAAAGGAAGGCTTATATAGGCTCATAAGCATAATCACTGTTTTTTTAGTGTCTACTTTCCTTAACAACTGAGGTGCCAGTACCAATTGTGGACTCAAAAGGGGACTATCCATATAATTTTGTTATTGTCAAAACCAATTTCTAATTGATAGCTTCGCCTAGCAGAAAAGTGTGGCTATTGAGTGCAGCAATATGCTATTAAATACAACAAATAAACAAAAACATCTATTTAGGCAAATAAAAAAAAATCATTTGTGGAGTAGTTTAAAAGGAAAAAGGAAATTAGTGGAGTAAATTTATCATTTTCAAAAGACTAATATTCCATACAACCTATTCACTCTCCTCAATATGCCAAGCAGGCAAGCCCTATTAAAGCACTGAACTGGTTCTTTTATAAATCACAGCTTTAATTTGAACATGCTGATGATCATGTTAGAACAAGGTAAATTTGTCTGCATGCAACATTGTTGATTACCGTGGTACATTGTTGGTAGAGTTCAAAATGTCCTTCACTTTCTGCCTCTCAGGATCTTCCAGGAGGCTTTACTCTGCCTTAAGGAGTGGAGAGTGGAGAATTGTTCTTTGACATAGCTGTCATTAGAAAAGTATATAGATGGTGTGATATTACCCAACAGATGGAAAGTAGAATGTAGGCAAAGAAAAGACTAGGCAGGGGATCAAACAGCACATGAAAATCCCTATCAATAAGCCCTTCCCCCACACCAGCATTCAAATTGGAAAGGGAGAAACATGAGTCAGAGATAAGCAAATCTACCATATAATTAAGAAAATGTGGAGAATCATGTAAGCCTAGGGGACTTGGTCGTGTCCCAGACTCTCTGCCTTCTGAAATTTATAAAATCCTCTTGAGGTTTGTATGAAGATCAGCCCATCCCAAATCCTGACCACCCAGGTTTTTTACCAAGTTGGTTAGATACTATGAAAAGTGAAGTTCTACACATCTGAAAGACATTCAGCCAAAGAAGACCGTAACAGATAAATCAAATATTATTTTATTTGATCAGTGGAAACACCCTAGTTTAACATTTTCTTTTCATCAGTGACTATCCAGATTCTATTTATTCTCAGAAAAAGACAGCAAGGACTACATCAAATCTTATCCTTGGTTGACAATCTTTGTATTCTTATGATATTCTTATAATATTGAAATTTTGATCAGTAAAAAAGAAACCAAATGGAAAATGGGGATAGAGAGTTCATTCTTTCTACTATTCTTTCCATGATGCTTTTAAGCTTCTTTTGATTCTGCTTACATCTGGACTAACCATAATTCCCATTTTTAGACTTTATAATCTATCCTTCTAATTACAGCATAATGGTTCCATGTTCTCAAGATTCTCAAACCAGGTTGTATATATGTTGGGTTAATCTATTCAAAGTTTTTAATACACAGGCATGCAACCGTTCTATCAGTACAACAGGCATTTAAAAGAATATTATTTTTCCTACAGAGAAAAATTTGGAGTGAGGTGCTTCCTAACAGTGTCTAATATTGCATAAGGACTATTTTTTCACAATAGCAATAGCACTTAGAATTATATACTGCTTCAGTTCCCTGTGAACCCCAGTGGTTTTACAATGTTAGCATATTTTCCCCAACAATCTGGCTCCTCATTTTAGCGATCTTGAAAGGCTGGAAGGCTGAGTCAACCTTGAACTGGTAAAGAATGAACTACTGGTGGCAGAATTAGCCTGCAATACTGCATTCTAACCACTGCGCCACCATGGCTCATGTGTTCTATCACTAAATACATTTTCTATCATGAAGCCTTTGTCAAATATTTATCTTTCAGGCTGGAAATTGCAGAGTTAATTGCTAATCTATCTTGTTGATATAGAATCAAGGCCAGCTTGATTATGCACAATACTGGCTGGCTTGAAACTGCACTATAGCAGTATGTAGTTCAAGAGGTGACCCTTCATTTCTTTTCAGATTGTGCAATTCAGTTCAGTCACTTGGCCCCCAAAATATCTTAGCTTGAGTGAATTCTTAACCTGCAAGATTCATTTCCTCGGGAGTTGAGGAGACCCATTAGCAAAGTTTTGCCAAAAAAAAAAAAAAAAAAAACCCTCCAAAGATTCTACAGCCAGCAATCTGGGCCAGCTCTGATTGTAACCAATGGTATGTCAGCAAATAATTTGTTTTCCAGGCAGTGATATAGTTCAGTACTAAACAAAACTGGCTTTACAAACTTTAATTTCTGGTATGTAAAGTGTTATAAACTGTCATTTATCACAGTAAGAAGATCAGATATTCAGGAGAGAGAAAACCTATTATAAAAATGCTTGCTTTGAATTATGAACTTTAAGCTATTTATTGTTATTGAAATAAACAAGACTTAGTTGCACACACTGTTGATCAGGGTATAAAAGAGCTGCATTTGTGGACTTCTGGTATTGGACAGGCAAAAGTATGACCTGAAATCCATATCCACTGAAGGGATTTTGCCAAGTCTGATGTTTCATAGCATATAGAATTGAATGCTTTAATGCCTTAACATCCAGTTAGCTCTTTAAAAGCAGAACCCAACATTTACATTTTCTAATGACAAGATGCTCTCTCCCTTTAAGTTTATTGTGACATTGGGCCCTTTTTCTTCTACTTGTACCCCAACACTATTAAACAGACTTTAAAATAAAAATGTTAAGGATATCTATATTTGGTAAATGTAAGAAGTTACTAACAGGTTGGGGAGTGTGACTTCTTAAAATGATTTTCAATAAGATCTTTTATTGTCACAGGATAATAGACATAGTGTAATTAATTGCACCAATCTGGTGACTCCAGATGTGCTTGATTACAGGAATTATGGATCATGTGTTGTCTGAGAATCATAGAACATGTCATCTGAAGACATCTATAAAGTACTAAACTGAGGGAAATTGTAGTGTTTCCAAGTAGGAAAAAATAAATGAATACTCTAATTCTATACAGAAATTCATTTATGTTTATCAGCTTCCGTTGTTAAAAGGAAAGATTGCCTCTGTTGGGCAGTTTGAAACTACAATACCCAATGTTTATCCCTAATAAAAATTACACATTCCACTTTGGTAAGAAAGGATCCTATACACAATTTTTTTAACAAACCATATCTAAGAAAGACAAATTTCAGCAGAGATTGATGTCAGCATTCACCCCTCTGTGAAGTCCAGTGTGAGCTTATTTTTTTTTCCTTTTTTCTTTTTGGTGGAATTGTTCTATAAACTTAGTTATATCTAGCTGAATCTTAACATTCATTTCTCAATAAGGGAAATAATACTGTTGATAACCTAAGAGAAAATTTTGTTGTCCGTTACTAAGATGACATATCTGAAGTCAAAATCATTATTAACTCTTTATTACTTTGTGCCAATTGGAGACTTCATGTAGAGACTCTCAAACTCTGATGCAAGAAGGAAGGAGAATACTAGGGTGCAAATGTATTCATAAAATCATATCAGCTTTTGATTCTAACTACAGGTAATTCTCGCTTAACAACAGTAAATGAGATCAGAATTTCTGTCACTGAGCAATTCAGGCATAAAGCCCACTGTCATGTGACCATTTCACTTAACAAAGCAGTTCCAGCAATCCTCAGTTAAAAAGAATGTACAGGGGCTCCTTGTTTTTACATAAGGACAATGTGGACAGGGCCGGATTTTCCTATAGGCTAACTAGGCTTCAGCCTAGGGCCTCAAGATCAAGAGGGGCCTAAATTCAAATTGTTAGCAAAATTAAAATTACACTATTCTAAAAACAGTGAACACTAAAACACTGAACTGAAAATAGGAGAAATTCTACGCATATGACTAATAAACAAACATAAAAATGTATTGGTTAAGATCATTCCAGCGCCGCAGCAGTTGGGGAGCCCGCCCATGTTCCCGGCACTGGCGGTCAGCGAGAGGCGTGGCCGCTCCCAGTAGCCGCCCCATCGAAGCGGAGCCCACCAGCGCCCAGGCAGGTGAGGACGAGGGGGCCGAGCCAGGCAGCTGAGCGCAGCAGGTGAGGCGGCTGGCCTCACTGCCTTTGCCGCAGAGCAGAGCCGCCCTCCGTCGGGAGGCCAACTATATATATTGATATATATTGATATATCACAGTAATGATGTATTTTATTGTCTCTCATGTAATTTACAAACTTAAAAATGGGAGGTGAAAGGGCCTCATAAGTGGAATAACCTAGGGCCTCTTTCATCTAAATCCGGCCCTAAATGTGGACTATTAAGCAAGGAACTCATGTGATTGCAACTTCTAACTGGCTTCCCTGTTGGCTCTACTTCCTGGAAGCTGGCAGGTAAGGTCACATATTGTGATCACAGAATAGCAAGTCACTGCAATAGTTAGAAACCCAAGCCAGTAGCTGAACACCAGGATCATGTTCACATGACCCCTGAAATTCTGTGATGGCCAGAATTTTGGGCAGCGGTCACAATGCTGATTCATTCAGTACTGTTGCAAATTTCAACAGTCACTGAATGGCTGTTTTTGTTAAACAAGAACCACCTGTACATGCTCTTTTGGCTCTTAACAGACCTATTATATATCCACTAAGCAACTTACTTAAACAAAACAATTATCAAGCTTGCAATACAATTCTTCAACAGCTTGGCTTAGAGAAAACCAAATGTGCATTGCATCATCCTTAGTATAAAGAAAGATGGAATACAAATTATTATTAAAAATAACTTCTAGTAGCTCATTGTTTTAAAAAAAATAAAAATGGAGTTATGTATGATGATCCAGATGTAAAATATGGAGAGCTAATTCATTTTTTTACATATTTAAATAAATATCTTAAATTGGTAACAGAATTTCTTAGCACTGTAAAAAAACATGTGGCTGATTTTCAAATGTGTCTCCTATGCCCACAATTTTAAAAATAGCTAGAGGCCACTACAGTTCCCTAGGAAAATAGGGAACACATCATCTTGAGGATCTTAAAGCAAACTAGCCACAGATGTTTTTGCATTATGGATCTCTTCTATGATACATTTATGGCTGCTTAGCATCCTTCTCATCAATCAGAAAATTTCCTGAAAGACAGATGTGCACAAATTACTTCTCCCCACTCTGAGCCACCCCCTTCACTTAGCCACCCGCTTATTCCATTCTATATGTGATATCTCCATTCAAAGATTAAACGGAGTTAATCAGGTTGTGAGAAGAGGAGCATGCCCTAATTATTACCATTATTACATTAATCATTTTTATTAAAAGAAAAGGGCTGTTTATTTGATAAAAAGCAACTAAATCTGGCCATGATCTATAGCTGTTTGAGGGATAATGTATCCTTGTTATCAGCAGATGATCTCTCCACAACTCCCTTTTTGCAACTTGGAAGTTTCTGAGGACTATAAAATTTGATAGATTCCAATATGATCCTATCTAATCCCCATCTCATGGCAAGATGTGAACATAGAAACCATAAGCAGCCACCCGACTTTGAAAACCTTAGTGATACATCAAATGTATTTTATTTTAAGATAAAGTACCTTCTGGAAATGAGGCAGGATACATACTGTAAAAGGTATATATATACACACACACACACATATACATACATACATACATACATACATACATACATACATACATACATACATACATACATACATACATATATATAGGATACTTAACTCTGTATTGGATTTTCATATTGGACCTTTTTAGAAAAAACACAATACAGAAAAAGGATAAAGTGGACGGTTGAATAAATGAAACTTTAAAGTCACAATAAATTGTCAGCACAGAGGAATAAAAATGGGGGGGGCTTAAAGGAGCTCAACATTATATGTAACATGTAATTAGGACCCAACTGCTGTCTTCTAATTGTCTGCCATTTAAACTTCTGATTCAAATTATTTATTATTTTATTCCACTTGGAACTCCACCTAAATCCAACTGACTCTCAGTAGCTCACAATAAAATGATATAAAAACAGAAAGATATAAAAAATTAACCAAAGAAGGTACAAAAATAACTACAAAATCACCATTAAAAAAAAAACCTGGGTGATAGTGTGCTCATTGCAACTTTCATAATTCCCCACTTGCTCCCTGTTGTTCATAACCAACTCCTTGTTTATTTTATTGAAGATATATAGTTTATCTGTAGCAGCAGGGTAGATGATCAGTCCACAACCTTCTCTTCAGAACTTGACACTTTCCTTCTTTAGACAAATCCTCTAATGCAGGTTGTCCAGTTGTCCATGGACCACATGTGGCTCTAGACAGCTAGTAATATGGTTACTCTTTTGTTTTATGTTATAATAAACATATTTTTAAAATGAAGGAAGTTTCTATATTATATCTTTTACATTTGGCCTAAGACAATTCGAGGCCCAGGCAAGTGAAAAGATTAGACACCCATTCTCTAATGCAGGGGTGTCAAACTCACATCAACACAGTGGTGTTACGTGACGTATCTGGACTTTTCCCTTTTCTCTAAACCGGGCATGGGCATGGCCAACACATGACACATCCAGCCCACCGGCCATGAGTTTGACCTTCTTGCGTTGGCTGCTTACTAACTGAAGAATTCTGAAAACGTCCACATATCTTAAAGTTGTCCAAGTTTCGTTTTTTGAGAAAACTGAATGTAAGTTCATAGGAAGCATTTTATGAAGAATATAGTCACATAAATGGCACTTCATTTTCTGTAGCCTTCAGCAGAGAGGCCTGTCTTGACATATACACACTACCATATTACTACAGAAAACAGCATGGATACTTCTATTATAGAATTTGTTATTTCCAGTTGGCTACTCTGAACCCTACTTTCAACTCTTTGAAAATGCTTATACTTGCAACTTACATGCTGGAAATACTGTGATTTTATTAACAACTTCTAGACTCTGGGATTCTCCCTTCTTAGGGCTCCTTCTCTTTGAAGGAGCGCAGCTGGACTGGACAGCACTTCAAAGAGAGAACATCTTTAAGCACAAGGTTGTCTCTCTGTAAATTAGGACACAAAGCAAACTCTGCAAGTCAGCACACAAATAACAACTGTCAGTGCAAAAACAAATTCTAACAACATTCCAACAAGCTGTTTCCTCTCTTGTCTTCCCTCAATCACACGCATTGTATTCCTTTTAAAAGTCTATTTTTTACAACCCTCTAGATGGGATTGCTGGGATGAACCCTGTTAGCAATCTGATACTGACATCATTTCTTTGTACAAATCCATAGCGTGGTCTGGAGTTCCAGTGTGAATCAAACAGTATTTTTGTTATGTTTGAAATGATGGCAATATTCATTTCCTCGCTGTAAATCAATTAACTTACAGAAAAATAATCAGAACATAATAGAGGGGTTTGTGTGTATGTTGTTTGTGATTATGAGCCAGCAGGGTTTCCATTTTATTTTTCTACAACTCCTAATAATTTAAACTCTATGTTCCAATTACTCATATTCAATATGGGTTTTTTTTAAAAGAAATTTACCAGGGAGAGTGCCAGAGCATTTTGGGCAAGCAGAAGCTTAGAACACGGAAAAATGGTGAATGAGTGAGGGTATCATTATATATTAAGAGGAGGTTTAACACATCTACATGGTAGCCATAACCACATGATCAAAATCCTCCTTCTTACATGCAGTGTTTGCAATGATGCTAAAAAAAGGTCAGCAATTGATCATCCAGTCACACCTGCTATTTTGACATTGTGGACCACTATTCAGATGCACCTGAACACAGATAATATATTTAAAATTACTTAAACAGCTGCCCCAAGAATAGATGGGCAGCAAAAAAACATAAAAACTAATAAATAACTGCATTCAAACTGGCCATGTTTGGCATCTTTAAGAATGTGTGTTTAAACTGAATTGGCCTCATTTAATACTGGCATCATTATTTTAACAGATCACAACTGGTTTAAAATTAAAATTCCCAACTATTGTGGCTGATTGGCACTGTTTTGCTTATCTACTAAATACACATGATTAGTTACATATTTAGTATCATATGTAAATAAATACACTTTTTAAAAATATATCTATAATGCTTTTTAAAGATATACAGATAATGAACCTGGACTATTTTTATCCTACTTGTCAATGATATGTATTCCAGAACAACTTTACTGGAGGGGAATAGGCAGATTTAAGGTAAGCAAGCCTTTTTTTTTTAGTATGCCCAAATTAATTTTAATTGGAAAAAGTTAAATATAAATAGTTTGCCTCCCTGTAAAAATGTTATAGGAATGGTTTTGCATTAAATGTCTTGGATACAGCCCCTGGCTTGAATTTTAATTATTGGGCAAGTTACCCAGGGAAATAATTAAATATTTTCTTAAGGTTAATTCAAATGTTCTTCTATGGAATGTTCAATGTGGTTAGTGAAAAAATGCAGTTTGTACTCTAAAGCAAATTGCCAGGCAATTAAAAATCATGCTTAAAAATCATACTAAAAACATAAGTAAATGTTTTTCTTTTGCCGTTCTGATTTTTTATAGCCAGCCTTGTTGGAAGCAGGAGCAGAAGAGACTATTTCATTAACAATTGTATATTTCCACCATGGAAACTTCATGGCTTTCAAGAACTTTTGTCTATTTTCAATGAAGAAATAACGAGCTAGTACAAATAAAACGGAGAACTCTAGATTTTCCAAGTTATAGGAGGAAAATAAATCACCTGACCTTTACATTAGACATATCACTGTCTCTTCCTTCTTCAATGCTTGATTCCCACAGTGCAACTCCAATTGCCTCCCTATGGATTGTGGTTATTCAGAAGTTTACTCCTCCATTCCTTCTACCCTTCCTCCCAGTACACACATATACAAATATACACATCAGATCTCAGTCACATTTTATGATGTCATGAAGACTGTAGGCCTCACTCTTCACAATCCCTCCACAGCACACCAGGATGCTTCCTGTTTCAGCCATTTGAGAAGCCTGGAGAGTTTGTCTACACCGCAGAAAAGAACATGAATTACCTTACCTCTGTGTATCCTAACAACGCTTACTGTACATTTTACCACATGCTCAATTTATAGTAAGGCAAGGGGGAGAAAGAAAAAGCTTAAGACCTTGAAATAATACCTAAAACAGAGTTCTTATAAACCAAAGTTAACTCAGACTGTGAACACAAGTCCTCATGTGAGATCTTGATATGATTCTTGTCTATTTAAACTATCCAATGATAGTGGGAATAAAATAAGACTTAAAATACATTCCCCTGACAGGTAACAATATCATTACCTTCTGTTGATATTTCAGGTTCATGCTATTATCAATCTCTTTGTGGAAAGATCCCTAAGATGCTATAAAACTCATGAGTAGGGCTTTCTTTTTTCCCTTCAATGAGCCTGAGAAGAAAGCCAGATGGAACTTGTCTGTATAACTTTTTGCTTCTTGCAGAAGCAGCTGGCAAGGAATCTCTGCTTTGGGGCTGTTGTTTTTTCTTCATCAGTGCAGACACGGGCAATGCAAACAAATACGTCGTGATACTTGGAACTGGCTTCATCCCTAAATATTTTTTTGATTCTCTGATATCTCTTTTGTTTTAAAATGTCTATGTTGCTGATTTGTTTTATTAGTTTAATTGGAAAAATATGTTTTGAATCTCAAGTGTGCCTTTTGGAATTGGCAGCAGGACTGTGTCAGCAGCTGCCATCTTCCACTTTAAAATAATTCTCCACTTGAAAGATTATCAGGCAAGAGCCATGGTCCATGATCAGGAAAGCCCCCAAAGTTAATGTCATACAACTTTTTAATAAAGTGTTGTCCTTCTCTCTCCCACTGTGTAGCTTGCTTTGTCTCTTTCCTTCCCCTCCTCCCCCTCAAATGTCTGGGCAACTTCTAGCAAACACATCCAATTGCCTTCCTTCAAACCAGTTAGTGTACAAATTATGTCTTGTGAATATGTTGTGACCAGGATTTTAAAGTCATAATGTAGAAACAATCAATGCCAAACAATTCCTCATCAGGAATGGCTCTTTTTTAATTATGGTAAGGACGATCGGTTGACCTGAGAATTTTTACAAGTTGTGGCTGTTGGTCTTGTTGCATATTTATACTTGGACATAGCTTCCTTTTTTTTGCCTTTTTTTAACCTTCTTCATAATATCGTACAAGAGGACACTTGATTCTAAGGATTTGGGTTTTGAGTACTTTTGCCTGGTCCCAGAAATGGATGTTCTCAATAATTTTTCCCAACATTTGTCACATCAGTGAAGTCCCTTCATTTCAGGCACATAATAAGAAGATATGCCAGAGGAAAAAAGTATAAGATAGTCTTATTAGCAGTATGATTCTTTTGTTGTAATGAAGAATTCAATTGTTCATTGCTGCAATTTCCTATCCTGTATTTTATCATCCTTTATCATTTAGTGCCCTGAAGGTGTTCATTAATTTAAAGTGAATTATATTATGCTTATTAACTGAAAAATAACTTTTTAGTAAAATTAAATTGTAACTATTACCTTTTTAATAACAAGTGCAATTTTTCATATTGTTTGCATTTCTTATTATAAGATGTGATTTCTATGTCCTTTCTGCTAGATTGCACTTCTGTTTCAAAGAAATCTTATAGCAAAAATAAGACAAAAAAGAATAATATGATTATCCAAAGCACCCAGCTTCACTGCTAAACTTTCCATTACCTTTAGCTAGCTTTGGATTAGTCCCACCATCTATCATTTCCAATTTATTTTTGACACTCATCCAGAAGAAAGATTCTTGTCCAAAATATATTGAATACTTTTTAAATACAATACTCAAGGGCATTACAATGTACATCTTATATTTTGAATGTAAGCAGGAAGAAGAAATTAGAGATATCAACATTTTAAAATATGCTAAACCTAGCTACTCAGTTTTCAAGGTTTAATAAGTTTCTCAAAATATAGGTTATGATGCTTATGTATCCAAAACAAATGTCAGAACATGAGACTACATCTTCTGTCCTATTTCTCTCCATACTGGACAAAAAAGCTGTTTATGTGCCAAGAATTCATCTTCTCCTCCTTTGGAGGAACTTTGGGCACTTGGTCCGGAAAAGTTGGCCATCACTGTTGTGGGCTGTTAATTAACTAATTTTTGTTTTTAATCTTCCTATATTAATACTATTAGCTTCTCAGAATCTCCACAGTAGATATACATAATATATACATAGTAATAAACAATAAACAATTCTTTGGGTCACATGAACAGAAAGGAGAGATAAGGATGTACCATAAATAAGAATGCACTGAAATTTTTTCTTTTGATTTCTTTTTCTCAACAACCCTCAGCCATATGCAATGTATTTTCAAACTTGCTCTCTTCGGATCTTTGCCAGCTTTTCCCCACATATCAGTTTTGGTCTAATTTTATATATATATTTTTAGAGACTTATCCAACTATAAGACTGCCCCAAACTTTACATCATTTGTTTTCAAAAAGAACATAATTTAATATAAAACCAAGTATAAAATATAATTAATATACATGAGTAAACTAGGCAATTAAAACTGTGGGCCAAAATACCTTATACTGTACAAAGAATATCAGTTCAGCATAATTTAGAAAAACATTTTTGTATCATTTTTTTTAAATTTATTTAGCGTATGGTGCATGTTCGCCAAGAATCGAGGTGGCTGGCTGCTTCTGTGAAAGGAATTTTTTCAGGCAGTGTTCTTTACCTGTGGGATGCCTGAATGCCGGTAGGCAATTGGGGGAGGCTTCTTTCTTGTCCCTCCACAGTTTATTCATTCACGGGAATCAAGCTGCTGAGCTGTCAGATCCAGCATCTTACCACGTGAGCCACCATGACCCCTACCATTTTAATACCCTGTTTCTCTGAAAATAAGACCTCCCCGGATAATAAGCCCAATCAGGCTTTTGAGTGCATGCACTAAAATAAGCCCTCCCCTGAAAATAAGCCCTCCCCAAAAATATTGCAACACAGCAGCAGCCATGAGGTGACCATGGTCGCTGCCTTCTGTGCCTCAAAAATAATAAGACGTCCCCCAAAATAAGGCCAAGTGCTTATTTCGGGAGTCAAAAGAAAATAAGACCCTGTCTTATTTTCAGGGAAACACGGTAACTAGTAACCTACAGAACAAATACTGTTTCTCTGTATTTGTAATAAGCATAAACAAAGATAGCAATAGCACTTAGACTTGTATACCATTTCTCAGTGCTTTACAGCCCTCTCTAAGCAGTTTACAGAGTCAGCATATTGCTCCCAACAAGATGGAAGCTTCAGAATCTCCTCCCCAACAATCCCCCCTATATCCTTGCCAGAATAAACAGAAACTATTTCCTTCTGAAGCCTTCTAATTCTCTTTTGTCTCACTTCCTGCTTATAAAGCATTGTCGCACAGTCACCTCCGGCCTCTTGCACTTTTTTTGCATGAGCACAACAATCTGCTTCAATGGCCAGAAAACTATTTTAATTTTTAGTGTTATTCCATTCTCCCATTCCCTCCCTCTGCTCTCTCACACTGGCATTCCTGTTCTATCTGTCTTGATGTCCATATTGGCTCCTAAGTCAATTGTGCAATGCAGGTTCATAAATTTACTGCTCACTTCCTCACTGTAATGCCCTCTTGGGACTACTTAGCAATCTCTTATTTTCTTTTAATTGTGCATAAATCTGTGGGAGAAGTTCTTGCATTTGTGCAGATTTTTGTGGATTACAAAAAGCTCAGGGAAATATCTGAGCAAGCATTGAAGTTTCTTCATAAGTAAGACAAATATGTAAGTGCCAGTAGTCAGTGATATAGCCTTCCTACCATTGGAAATACCTATTCTAGGAAACTGCAAAAGTCATTTGAGATTGTACCAATGTTGGCATTAATTGGTTTAGGACTTTATGGTGTATAGGTTTGTAATTCTACAGCTGGACAGATATTTATTTTGGAAAAGATCCATGTTTGAGCACATCATTTCAGATCAAACTTAGTCCCCCCCCCCATAAAACAATCACATTAGCTTTGAGAGCTCTACAGATGCATGTATGTGAAAGAGTGTGCAAAAGTAAGAAAGAGTACATGCATGCCTTTTGTTTATACTTCCCTAGTGCCATCTAGGTGTTCAATGGAACATGTTCGATTTTAACAGCCAATTATTATTGTCTAATAACTGGCAAAGGAAAGTCCCTTCTTACACCAAATATTTGGAGGGAGTTAGAGTTGGCTGTTTTTGGAGCCAAAGGCTCACATGGCAAAAACAGCCCTGCTCCACTTTATGAATGACAAAGAGGGGCTTCGTCTGTTAAGGATGTCCTCTGTTTCAAAAGTAATCCAAAGCACCAGAGGGGCCTCACTTGTATTATATTTGGGGCAAGGAAGCGAGGCCCCATTCAGGGAGACAACTGACACCACTGCTTGTTTTCCGCAGACTTTTGACTAAACCTGTTTTACAGTTCATTGATATGGGAAACCTGAGAGTCTCTCTCCCCTACCTAGCACCCAAGAATGCCAGAGCAATATCATTCTTATGTGATTCACAGTCAGCAGAGAACGCCAAAGTGGAAGAAGATCAGATTTTAGAGAAATTATTCTAGCAGCTTTCCTGTCTGGAGAAGATGAACAGCTCTGGGTTTTTGTTTTGTTTTTGAAAGAGGGAAAGGCGAAAGCTTACTTCACTGATAAATGGCTATAGTGCAAGAATATTTTCCAAAGTAGCTCTATCTGGTATAATTTAATAGCCATTTACTGAGAAAAACAGGGAACTAGGAATTAATTTCATACTATAACGTGATGACAGTAGTGGTGGAGGTTGTAAAAGGCCAACATTTTCAATTGAAATAAAGATATTATTCCTCCATTGCAATTAATTGAGACTTGTTTTTTTTTACAAAAGAAATTTATCAGTACTGAAGATCAGAAACATACAAATATTCCACTACTGCTCAGCAGTTTCTGTTTAAATTCAGAGGTCCATTACATTGGAAATGAGCCATGGTGGCAAAGTGGTTAGAATGCAGTATTGCAGGCTAATTCCGCCGACTGCCAGAAGTTCGTTTCTCACCAGCTCAAGGTTGACTCAGCCTTCCAGCCTTCAAAGGTTGGTAAAATGAGGACACAGATTGTTGAGGGCAATTTGCTGACTCTGTGAACTGGTATATAAGTCTAGGTCAGTGTTTCTCAACCTTGGCAACTTGAAGATGTCTGGACTTCAACTCCAGAAGTCCAGACATCTTCAAGTTGCCAAGGTTGAGAAACACTGGTCTAGGTGCTATTGCTATTGTAATTGGCTGACAGGAGATAAAAGATTCTCACTCCCAGGCTACCCTTTGGTTTATCTTGATTTTTCATATTAATTTTTAACTTCTTATTCTCTGTTTTTTGCACTGTTCTAAGGTGGGCTAAAAGGCCCAATTGCGAACCATAGTTCTATAGGCAATGTTTAATATCAAATGCTCTGATCAAAGCTGAGGTTTTGCACCATTAAGCAGAAAACAATTGCTGACAGTTGCTGAAGAAAGCAAGATGTATT
This sequence comes from Thamnophis sirtalis, assembly GCF_051295495.1. Taxonomy (NCBI): domain Eukaryota; kingdom Metazoa; phylum Chordata; class Lepidosauria; order Squamata; family Natricidae; genus Thamnophis; species Thamnophis sirtalis. Next base: position 43,597,476 of record NW_028261386.1, read on the forward strand.
TTTACACTTCTGGGAACAAGTCGACCCAGACAGGGAGTTTCCTGCCATCTTGCAAGATGTGTCCTGTTTATGTCGCTTATGTCACCCACTCATGATCTATAGGGTGCTGACTATGTATATTGTAAGAATAGCAATTGTTGGCCATCTGGCATAGACAGTTTTTGGTTCCTCTCATTACCTTATATGCTTAAACTCTGCCTCTATAGATGATGACGTGATTTGCACTATAAATGTATGGCTTTAAGAACCCTTCGGGGTTCAAACTTCTTATGCTGATTTGGCATGTTTGAACCTGCGCATTCAATAAACTTTTCCTATATTGCATCGCTTGGCTTTCTGGTCTCTTGATTCTACAACATTTTCTGGCACCCCAGATGGGACAGAGAAGCTAAGGCAATATTTTGCTGAGGGCCACTTTGCCCCGTTGGGGTGTGGGGCTGCTGCTCTTTGGCTTCCAGGCGCCTCGGGTCTTCTTTTGCCCCGGGAAGCAACAACAGCAGCCCAACTCCTCCAAGGGGGACACGCATCGTGAGTCCAAGAACCCTGCAAGCTTAGGAAAAGAGCTGTGGTGTTTCCTGGCCGGGATCCGTGGGGAGAAGACGTCTCAGGCGAGTATTCTATTAATTGTATTGTACCTATCTCGTTTGAAGATAGAAGAGGGGGCCTGATCACCCCCCTGGACTCGGGACGGCGTTCCTAATGAAGTCCGTATAGGTTGTGTGGGTGGTTAAACCAGCGCATTTCCTGCAGGTGGCCATTGAGTTCCGGCTTCTGGGGCCTCAGGTCGCTGGTAGTGTGTTAGATATGGGTGGGGGTAGCAGCGTGCCCAGCAGACCGCTGGACTGCATGCTTAAGGGGTTTGATTCATATTTTAACCACACTGAATATAGAGTCCCTTACCCGAAATTGACCAAGGATAGGCTTATCTACTTGTGTCAGAACCAGTGGCCGCATATGGGGGTAGGATGGCCAATGGGAGGAACATTTCAGAACCAAATTATAGATGATTTAACTTCTTTAATTGCTGCAAACGAAGAACGCTATCCCAATCAGTTCCCATATATAGATCAGTGGGGAGATGCAGTCGCAGGACAGGCAGATGAATTATTACAGTGTCAGGCTGAAATGGTCCGTCTGTGTGTGGTGAGACCGAAGGAAAAGGGGAAGTTAAGGTCAGCTCCCAGACGTACAATAAAAATAGCAACTCCAGAGACAAGAGAGTCAGAGAAGAAAAGGATTTTTGCCCAGGATGAAGAGGAACTCTTCAGACCTCCTCCTCCCTATGCCTCAGCACCTGTAGGTATTGTTGTGCCCCAGGCTATGGGTGTTGCTGCAGCGGATGGTGGAGATAAAGGAAGTGCTGGGGGAACGGGGGATCCCCAGGCAACAGGAGCGGTAGTGAGGAGAAAAGAGCCCAGGGATGGTGGTTCAGGGGCTACAGGAATTAGGAGAGAAGGACCAGTAACTAGAAGGTTGGGAGTGGAAAGGGCGAAAGCCGAGAAAGAGGAAAGTACATTGTTAGAGGAAAAGGAAGGACTCTTTCCGTTAAGAGTATCAGAACAACAGGTGGGCGTGGACGCCCAAGGAGATCCTGAATACCGCCCTTGTTTTCAATATATCCCTTTTTCAACTACGGATTTATTGAATTGGCGGAAGCATTTTGGTCCGCTGTCCGTGAAGCCCACGGAAATGACAGATTTGTTTCAAACCATTATGCATAGTCATAACCCCAATTGGCGAGATATACAACAGCTGTTAACTACGTTGCTGACAGCAGAGGAAAGAGAGAAATGTAAAGCAGGAATGCGAGAGGTTTTTAGAGAACGTTACCATACAGAGGCAGATAGGGCTCAGAAACTTTTGGAAGAAGCACCGGAACGGGATCCTGGATGGGATCCTAAAGTAGCCGGTGACCTGGCAAAGATACAAACATACCAAACCCTGATAGTGGCAGCTCTCAAGAAGGCAGGAAAGCCCCCTGTGAATTTGTCTAAACCCTCGCTGGTTATGCAAGGAGCAGATGAGAGTCCAGAAGCATTCCTTCAGAGATTAATTGAGGCTTATGAGTTGTACACTCAGATGGACCCAAGAGCCCCAGAGAATGTAAGGATGCTGAATGAAAGATTTATTGCGCAAAGTGCATTGGACATTCGTAAGAAATTGCAAAGGTTAGAGGGAGCATTAGGAAAGAACACCACTGAATTGGTGGAGGTGGCTAGAAAAGTGTATGTTAATAGGGATAAGGTTGAGAAAAAGGATAAAGATGACCGTATGCATAAGAAGACGGAGTTGTTGGCGTTGGCCTTACAGGGAGGAAGGGCAGGCTTGGGGCCGAATCAATGTGCCCATTGTGGATCTGAAGGACATTGGCAGAGGGAGTGTCCAAAGAGGCTAGCTCCTAGGGGACGTGGAGTGCTTAGGGGTCCGCCCGGGCGACGCCCGCTGGGCCGCAGCATGGCAGGTCGAGGAATGACTGGGCGAGGGATGATGACAGGACAAGGGGGGCCACCCAGACATCCAGGTCGTGGATGGGGGTCGCAACCAAGAGGAAGAGGGTTTGATGCTCAGGTAACTGCAGGAATAGAGGGTATCGGACTAGCCGGAGTCGGTTGGTCAGATTGACGGGGACCTGGCTTGGAGCAGACTCCCCCCGAGCCAATGGTTACTCTAAATATTGGGGGTCAGCAGACTACTTTTTTAGTGGACACAGGGGCTGGACGATCAGTGATAAACAACCCAATAACTACCCCTGGTCCATACCAAATTCAAGTACAAGGAGTGTCTGGACAAGTCGTGGGACGTCAAGTCTTAAAACCAGTCACCTGTACTTTTAAGGGGTCCGAAATTCAACATGAGTTCCTGTATATACCTGAATGTCCTGTCCCATTGTTAGGAAGGGATTTGTTGAGTAAGTTAGGAGCTACTATTTCCTTTGATGAGGGAAAGCAGTATCTCACTGTGAGTCACCGGCCAGATGAAATGTGGAGGTTGATGGTGGTTAGGACTTCTGAGGAAGATTGTCTGGACATATGGAGGGAATTTGGTGTACCAGGATTATGGGCGGAGGATAACCCTCCGGGATTTGCAGCACATCACCCCCCTATTATTGTAGAATTGAAACCCCTGGCAGCTCCTGTTCATATTGGACAGCAGCGACCCTATTGGAGGGAAGCCATCCTGTCCATATACGACTGTATTTTAACATACTTAGATGCTGGGGTGTTAGTCCCTATTCAATCCCCATGGAACACCCCAATCTTGCCTATCCTAAAGCCAGATGGGTCTTTCAGACCAGTGCAGGATTTGCGCGTGGTTAATGAAAGGACAGTCACAATTCACCCATCTGTGTCTAATCCATATACTCTACTCAGCCTCATCCCGCCTGATGCTGAATGGTTTTCAGTGATTGATTTAAAGGATGCCTTCTTTACTATACCCATTCATCCTGTTAGCCAGCCGTTGTTTGCTTTTGAATGGGAAAATCCGTACACCGGAACAAGGAGCCAATATACCTGGACAAGGTTACCTCAGGGGTTCAAAAATTCCCCAACCCTCTTCGGAACCGCATTGGCCAAAGATTTACAATATTTTATTCCCTTTCAACAAGGAGATTCGGTCTTACAATATGTGGATGATGTGCTGGTCACGGGACAGTCACGAGATGGGTGTTGGGAAAACACAAGACGAATGCTGTGTTTGTTGTTAGATTGTGGATATCGAGCGTCCAGAAGTAAGGCTCAGTTAGTCCAACAGAAGGTCCGTTATTTAGGTTATGACATAACACAAGGGCAGAGAGCATTAGGCCCAGAGAGAAAACAAGCGTTGCTTAATCTGGCGAGGCCAACTGATCGGAGACAATTGAGAGGCTTTCTAGGCTTGGCAGGTTTTTGTAGAATTTGGATTCCAAATTACGCACTAATGGCGGCTCCACTTTATTCGTCTACCAAGGGAAGTAAGACAGACCCTTTCATTTGGACACATGAACAGGACCAAGCCTTTGATGCCATCAAAGGAGCTCTATCAAGAGCTCCGGCCTTGGCCCTGCCAAATCTGAGTAAGCCCTTCAATTTATATGTGGATACACGCAGGAATGTCGCCTTAGGAGTGTTGACTCAGCAGCTTGGCCAGTGGCAGCAACCTGTAGCATATCTGTCAAAACAACTGGACGCGGTGGCACAAGGGTGGCCGCATTGTTTGAAAGCTTTAGCAGCCATCGCGGAATTGCTGCAAGATTGTAATAAACTCACTTTTTCCTGTCCGATCAAGGTCCACACCCCACATTCTGTTCAGGCAATTCTTGATCAGAAAGGCCATTTATGGATTAGTAACCAACGGATCATCAAATACCAGGCCATGATGATTGAAAACCCCCAGGTTCATCTAGTGGTATCTACCTCGTTAAATCCTGCCACTCTCTTGCCCACAGAAACTGAGGTGGAACATGATTGTGTACAAGTGTTGGAAACCGTGTATTCCACACGACCTGATTTAACTGACATACCTTTGCCTCAAGTGGATTATAACTGGTATACCGATGGGTCTAGTTATATACACCAGGGGATGAGAGTTGCAGGCTATGCCATTGTAGATGATGAGGGGGTAGTTGAAAGCGGGCCGTTGGGAGCAGGAAGGAGTGCACAAGTGGCGGAATTGTGGGCCCTCATTCGAGCATTGGAACGGGCTGAGGGTGAACGTTTGAATGTGTGGACAGATAGTAAATATGCCTTTTTAACATTGCATGCTCATGGAGCGGTATACAAGGAAAGGGGATTTAGAGACTCAGCTGGCAAATATATACAGCATGGCCATTTAATCCAGAAGTTGATAGATGCTGTCCAAAAACCTAAAAAGGTGGCAGTTATGCATTGTAAAGGTCACCAACGAGGAAGTGATAGAATTGCTTTAGGGAACAGGGCAGCAGATGTTGAAGCAAGGGCTGCAGCATTGCGTCATGAGCCTTTACCAGACATATATATTAATGTCGCCTTGGATTTAGGGGTTATACCAGTAGACATCCAACCCTCCTATTCTTTATCTGAATGTGATAAGGCAGTCAACGACTTGATGGCAGTCATCGATAAGGGCTGGTATGTTCTTCCGGATGGAAGAATATATGTGCCTTCTACAGTGGCATGGCAACTGGTTCGTTCCACTCATGAGACCACCCATATGGGGAAAACAGCTTTGGAATCAGCTCTTATGAGGGATTACTATATAGATGGATTGGCAGGAATGGCGGTAAAAGTGGCATCTTCCTGTGAAACGTGTGCTAGAGTTAATCCTAGGCAAGGTCCTTCCCTTCCACCAGGAACTATACCTATTGCTTACTATCCTATGGACACGGTTATGATTGATTTTACTGATATGCCAAGGAGTGGGTTTTATAGGGCTATGTTAGTTATTGTGGATCTGTACACAGGATGGCCAGAGGCATTTCCTACTAGGACGAAAAAGGCACAGGAAGTAGCAAAGGTTTTACTTAAGGAAATTATTCCTCGATTTGGCAACCCCTCTTTTATTTCGTCAGACAATGGCCCAGAGTTTGTCCATCACATTAATCAGACCATTGCACAAGCGATCGGGGTAAACTGGCGCTTCCATTCTTCTTTCCACCCGCAGTCTGGTTCTCCCGTGGAAAGGATGAATAGGACTTTAAAAGAAAAGATTACCAAGATCTGTGCAGAAACACACTTGAAGTGGCCAGATGCTTTACCTCTTGCCTTATATGCAATTCGAAGTGCCCCCAGACGACAACATAGACTCTCACCATATGAGTTGATGTTTGGTCGGCCTCCAACGTTGTTACGACGTAATTTGGCTGGATGGCCTGATTTGGGGCATAAGGGAGGAGTTTGGGCCATGGAAATGGTGCAAGAACTAAATAAACAGGTTGAAAAATTGAGGAATTATGTGTTGGAACAGACCCCTCCTAGGTTGGTAACTAAGTGTCACTCTTTTAAGCCAGGGGATCGAGTATGGGTAAAACATTGGAAAAAGGAACAATTAGAGGGGAGGTGGAAGGGACCTTATGAGGTAATTATGACATCTCCACTTGCTGTTAAGATCGCGGAGTCTAAAACCTGGATACATTGGACTCGCATAAAGAGAGCCGCTGACAAACAATGGACCACACATCCCAGCGACCAACCGTTGAAGTTGAAATTGATTCGTCAATAACGTCCAATTATATCCTTTGTTGTATTGCTATAGGTATTGTGATACTTGCTTTTATTGTGTGCATTATTTGTATAGTGAAATACGCCAGTCCGACGGTCCAGCACTCAATTGGCGGAACTGTAAGAGCAATTGACTGGTGGCCATTTGCTGGCGTCCCCTTCGCTAACGGACAATTGTATACAGACAATTTACGGGTAATCCAAGCCGATCCTGTACCGGAAGCAGATCCTGCACCTGAGAGGGAGGACGGAGAGCCAGCGCAGCCTGTCCCCCGGCAAATCTTCCAAAGGTCAGCAATGGAGAACCCTTGCTAAAGTCACTCCGGAAGCTGACTTTCTTCGCACGGGTGAAGAATAAGTGGACCAGCATACTAATCCTTATTTACTTCCATCCTTTATACTAACCATATGTGTTGGTTCTGTTCCTGTAAATGTGGATGCTGCTGTTGTGCCCACTGTATTGATTGTGTCCAGCATAGCTATTGTAACATTAAGTGTGATATAGTGATTATAGAAGATGTATTAGCACCCTACATAGTCACTGGGTCAGGTCCTCCCTACTACACTCTTAAATTGACCCCTACAGTTCGAATTGCAATACTGGATCGGAGAAGTCAGGATGTGTGCGAACGGGATGTACGAAGGTATACAGCTCGTTTGGTCTATCACGCTATTAGTGATATGGTTATTCGGTGTTGGGAGCAGATGCACTCTAGTTGATGTGGGCAACCTAGGACTATGGAGCAACCCAGAGGATAGACCCCATATTATCCGATCTTATAATGTCGGATCCAGGGAAGGGGAGGAGACAACCCCCATTGTGTTTTCTCCAAATTGTTGGAATGGGATCTTACCGCACCCTTGCAAACTCCCTGATCAATTTGATAAAATTGCTAAAATCACTTGTCAGTCCCGAGGATTTTCCAACCCAGATGTATGCCCATATGTGGGATATTTAATGCGGAAAGGGATGTGTACAAAGGCCCAACAAAAGGGGGGAGAACCACCTCTGATTCTGGATTGTGGAACCCCCCATTATTGGGGTTGGATCCGTATTACTTCCCCTTCGCAATTGAAATCTGGATGGCAAGGGGCATGTATGGTACAAATGCGTCCCATTGAATTTGGAGTAACTCGAAGAAGAAAACCCAAGAGGCATAGAAATAAGAGAGAAATAAGCCTGTACCCGAGTAGACCACCATTAAGCACTATTTGTATTAAAGGAGGGGGATTCCAAAAAGGTGAATTCCAATATTGGAGAACAATACATAAAGGATGTGATTTTACAATAGAGGTAACGCCCAGGTATTCCAAGAAAGGATTAGCGTGGTCCTGTAGCAGCTATAATGATGAATGGAGAAAAGGGATTTACGATCTATGTAAAGAGGCAACTAAGAGCAGCTGGGATCAGGGAGACCCAAGGTGTCTCTGGATTGATAAAACCTTATGGTCTAGCTGCTGTAGAACTGCAGAAGGGAGCCCAGAAGATATACTATTTCTTTGTAATAATAATAGAAGTCAAAATGTACCATTAGGGTGGAGTGGGTTATGTCAAGTATTATGGGAACCCTCCAGGGACATCAAACCTTATTGGAATAATGATGGTCCCACCCGAACCAAAAGGGTACCAACTGCAGTAACCAAAAGTAGGTCAGACGATTGTTCGCCCTGCATTACTAAAGCTACAATAGGGGCGCGAACCGTTAACACCTTGGTATATCATACACAGCTGCCTCAAGGATGTCAATCCACTAAAACGAATTGCTTGCATAACAAGACCATGTACAGCCTATGTACTTTACAGGGAAAGACTATATGTTATAATCCCAACACTCCGGTTCGCCTCAATGTAACCTTATGGACAGGCTTGCCCAAGGTGGGTACTAGAAATCACCCAGAGGGAGAGGGCAAGCTGTATTTCCTTAATTATACTGTACAACTGCAACAGGGTAACCAACCCCTAATTCTAATGTTTGATGCATGCACCGCCCTGAGCAGAGGCTTTGGGTTGTCTTGTGGAGGTCAGAATTGGGTTGATGCTTATAAGGCTAATCATAAATACTTATGTGAAACCACGATTAATTGGGCTCATGGTAATCCTAACCAATGGTTACCATGTGGAGGCACTATAAAGTGTAGTGGGTGGGACTGTGTTTGTGATTATACTGGAGGAGGCTATAAGGGATGTTCCTACATAACTTCATTCCGTAGAGACGTTGGGAATATAATACGGATGGAAATATCCCGTAACACCCTACCCATAGTGACATACGGCTTTGGAATTGATGGTCAAGGGCGAGACCCAAAAACATACTTAACTATTAAAGTTGAGAAGGTTAAGGATGGAGAAGTAAAATCCCTTGGATGGTCTGTATATGATACCTTGCAAAAATTAGAAGACCCATTACCAATAAGTACCAAGGCAAATAATCTGTTTATAGAAATGGCTGAGCAAGTGGCTAAAACCTTAACTGTTAAAAATTGCTTTGTTTGTGGAGGAACTAACATGGGAGAGCAGTGGCCATGGGAAGCCATGGAAGCTGATCCTATAATCTATAACAATCTTTCCTATACTGGTAATATTACAATGAGGAAAGAATTTACTGGGATTGTATGGACCCTGTCCACTAATCTGGTAGGAAGAAATTGCTTCGTAAGAAATGGATCAGTACATGTAGGGGATTTAATCTGCTTGGGCTCCTGGAATCCTGACTATAGTATCTGGTCTTCACCAGCTAACATAACTCAGCCCCCACGTTTTGATATGACGTATTTGAATTACCTAGATTCCTCCTCTACTGATGCCCTATGGAAAGCTCCAGAGGCTATGTACTGGATTTGTGGAAAGCTGGCATATGAAACTCTGCCTAGGGATTGGTCTGGCTCATGCGTCCTAGGTTGGATTAAGCCCTCATTTTTCTTATTACCCATGAAAGCCCGCCAGGTGCTAGGAATCCCATTGTACGAGAAGGTTGGCCTACAAACTAGAAGGAAACGAGAACTTGATACAGTTTTTTCCAATTTCCTTTGTAAGGATTGGGCCACCTTAGAAGACAGTGACACTTGGAGTTCGGAGAGAATTGTCTGCACCTATGGCAGGGCTACGTGGGCAGAAGATGGATCATATGGATATCGCACACCCATTTATATGCTGAATAGAATTATACGCCTCCAAGCAGTATTAGATTTAGCAGGCCAACGTATTGATAAGGCTCTTAATATAATATCCGAGGCTACAGATAAAATAAGGACAGCAGTATATCAGAATCGCTTAGCTTTAGATTACTTGCTAGCTAAAGAAGGAGGCGTATGTGGTAAGTTTAATCTTTCTAATTGTTGCCTGCAAATTGATGAAACTGGAACTGTTGTTAAACAATTAACTGCAGAGATGCGTCAACTGACTCACAATCCTGACCAGGTGTGGCGAGGATTCAACTTCAAGGAAATCTTTGGTTCCTGGTTTCCTAGATTGCCAGGCTTACAGGCTATAGTTGCTCTAATAGGCTTAATCGCTGCAGGATGTGTATTAATTCCTTGTGTATTACCTATTTTTGTGCGTACTATTTCTAACAGTCTATCCTTAATAGCAGAGCGAAAAGCAACGGCACAGGTAATGGCCTTATGGGAATATGAAAGAATGCAACCAGTGGGAGAACTATCCACTGAACCTGAGTATGTGACTCTTCTGGACAGGTCAGATGAGTCCCAAAGGGGGGACTAAGGTGGGCTAAAAGGCCCAATTGCGAACCATAGTTCTATAGGCAATGTTTAATATCAAATGCTCTGATCAAAGCTGAGGTTTTGCACCATTAAGCAGAAAACAATTGCTGACAGTTGCTGAAGAAAGCAAGATGTATTTTTACACTTCTGGGAACAAGTCGACCCAGACAGGGAGTTTCCTGCCATCTTGCAAGATGTGTCCTGTTTATGTCGCTTATGTCACCCACTCATGATCTATAGGGTGCTGACTATGTATATTGTAAGAATAGCAATTGTTGGCCATCTGGCATAGACAGTTTTTGGTTCCTCTCATTACCTTATATGCTTAAACTCTGCCTCTATAGATGATGACGTGATTTGCACTATAAATGTATGGCTTTAAGAACCCTTCGGGGTTCAAACTTCTTATGCTGATTTGGCATGTTTGAACCTGCGCATTCAATAAACTTTTCCTATATTGCATCGCTTGGCTTTCTGGTCTCTTGATTCTACAACAGTTCAGTTTTTATTATAGGGTATGCTGCCCACAGTCACTATATAATTGAAATGGGTACCATAGAAATATAATAAATAAATAAACATTTTAAAAATATAACAGCAATATCCCCAGCAATCACCAGAATTTTAATGTGCAGTTTGTGGGAACATCTGCATCTTTAAGTATTTCTTTAAATAATACCTAAATAGTCTTTCTATTCCATACCAAGGAAAGCAATATATCCCTTCTTCAAAGAAACTGACATTGGTAACCCACAAAATATAAAAAGGACATGTTGCTTCCCATGTTTTCAGTTAGTTGACCGGCTAGCTAATCCATTACTTCTGCTCAGGCAACTAAATGACAGGTAACTTTTACTTAAATAGATTCTCAAAAATAATTCAGTGCATTCACATTCTTTAGTATTGTCTTCCAATTGGTTTATAAACACATTAGTGAAAAATTACAGGCTGAATTAACTTGGGTTAACCAGCCCAAGTATAAAGAAACAGAGTATTGGTCTCAATATCTTTTCAAAGCCCATTTCCTAAAACAGAAACAACTCACACATACCCTTGATAATCATTAAAAATATACTACTTGTGTCTTCAGTGACCTAGTGATATGTTATCACTCTAAACAAACCTTGATTCCTTGGGAGGTTCTGCTTCCCAGGTCATGCCCCCAAAGTATGAAGATGCCAAAAACAATGGTAACCTTTAAGGGTTATCAAAGGGTTATGCTAGGCTCTTGATAATTGAATTTATCTATGAAATCCCTCCCAAATACCAAAAATGTGGAATGTAAATTTCAGCTCAACCACTTCATTATAACTCTGCAAATCACTTGAAGTCTTGTAATTTAGAAATGCAGTTTTGCTTAGCCCTGCCCTAGCTGTTGTTGTTTTTTTTATTATTTTATTTATTTCGTCAAGCATGTATTAGATAACATATATAAGTATAAGCATAATTTTGAATACAGGAGATACATACAAATAAATAGGGACAGTATGACAGGGACAGTAGGCACGTTGGTGGGCTTATGTGCATCCCCTTACAGACCTTTTAGGAATGGGGTGAGGTCGACAGTAGGCAGTCTAAGGTTAAAGTTTTGGGGGTTTGGGGAAGAAACCACAGAGTCAGGCAGTGCATTCCAGGCATTGACCACTCTGTTACTGAAGTCGATTTTCTGCAATCAAGTTTGGAGAGGTTTAAATTTTAGTTTTAGGTTGAAGTTTTAGGCTAACTTCATCTTCTGCTTCTTTCAACTGTCATGATCATCAACACTTTGAGAACATTCTTCATCGTAATAGATAAGATAGGCTTTAAATAGGCAGCAGTATTTAATATCAGCACAATTTTTCTGTGCAGACAAGAAATTATATGTGATGGATTTATAAAATTACCTTTATGATGATATATTCCACAGATATCATCTTGTTACTGTATATGGGATATTATAGTCTTGAACCCACATAACGGGAAAGAATTGTTTTAACGCTAAAGAACTTCATTGGGCATTTAATTTTTTGCTGGTTATTTTTTTTTTCTTCTGGTTCAGAAAAAAAACTTGTGGGATTCTGGTGATGTTTAAATGTTTTTATTACACTTGTATGTCTCCCAGAGAATTTCTGTGAGTTAAATAAATAACTTCAACTTAAAGTCACCAACTAGAAGTCTTCTTAGCCACTGCAAATATCTCTTTCAAAGGCCTTATAGCTACAGGGAACGAGTTGAACGTGTCCTCTTCATATCTGTCACTGATTGCATTTCTCCATCATTATCACCTCAAAGAAGATGACCTATCTTAACTCATATCTCTCTTTTTTACTGAATTAGTCTCTGAAACAATACGATAGCAAACCAAATGGAAGTCTGGGAAGATTCAGAAACAGCTATTTACGCACAAGTATCTGGGGAAGATAATACAGATGGCTTTAAAGTAATCTGGTTTACCAAGACTGCAACTGACCATGTGCTACTCCAAAGTAATTCCATTGGTTAAAATAGAAACTAATTATAGGTGATTGCAGATGTTTAGGTCTAAGGAGACTTAGCCTTCTGTTTTATGTATAGAATATATTGTCTCTATTAGTTGTGGCAGTAAAAGCTCATCAAACATAAAACAGATACATTATGGAATTCTTCACTGTTTGGCCCTCTGCTAAGTCTTTGATTAAGTACGTTTTGAAGGTCTCCACAGCAGCAGCTTTGATTAATCCTTTATTCATAGTTATTTATTGTTTCCTCAGAAATAAAAGAACATTAAAATTTTAAACATAGGGTTCTTCAGCTCAAAACTCTATGTATTTATTAATATATCTAAAATATTGACTCTATATTTGCTCTATATATAACTTCGCTTCTTTTTAAAGATCTCAGACCAGTTGAATTTTTTTTAAAAAAATTAAAACAGTAACTTACAAAATGAAAACAAACACTACTACTTCTTGATTTATGACCATTTGTTTAGTGATTGTTCGGAGTTACAATGAAGAAAATAACTTACGACTGTTTTTCACATTGATGACTATTGTAGTATCCCCATTGTCATGTGATCAAAATTCGGGCACATGGCAACATAAATACAACCTGATGTATTTATGATGTTTCCAGTGTCCTGAGGTCATGTGATCACCTTTTGTGAACTTCTGACAAGCAAAGTCAATGGGGAAGACAGATTCACTTAACAGCCATGTCACTAACTTAACGACTACAGTGATTTGTGGAGCGAAATTCACTTAACTCTGTTTGGCTTAACAATTGAAATTTTGGACTCAATTGGGAACATAAGTCAAAGACTACCTGTATATAAAATATACAACTACATAAGTAAGAAAATGACAAAGCAACAAGAAAAATAAAGTTGAAACCTGAGACTAATGTCTTCATCTGGCACTTAGAAGAAAACAAAGATCATGCCATGTAGTTCTCTGAATGTTAGATATTAGCAACTGTCATAATGGTTTCCACCAAGGTCCTCTGTTCCGGCAGGAACAGAGGTTCAATCTCATTGGTCAAAGGGTCTGACAGCTCCCTATTAAAGGGCTGCTGTCAGACTGAACCTTCTCTGGATTGTACAGTTGTTCTGTTACAATAAAGAGTTGTTGCCTAAGCCTGAGTGTGCCTTTCCTTTACCCAATCTAACACTGAACAATTCAGAATTGACAATCCCTCAAAAGGTTTATTCTCGAGAACCCACCCACTGGGTATCAATTTGGAAGGACACTCTTAGTAGATTATAGGAAAATGAACTTAAGGTATAAATGAATGTGTGAAGAGCTGTTCCTTCAGATATCATAGTCCCAAGCAGTAAAATGCTTTATATGTTATCATTCACAAATTTGTCATAAGCAGGAACTGCAGAGTTCCCCTAACAGTTTATATTGTGCAGCTCCCATCAATGAGTCTATGCATTCATGTGTGTTTCCTGATTTCCATCCTTTCCATCAATATACTGCAGTCTATGTACTAATGCCTATCCCTAATTTGTGCAAGAAAGACAACTGCTTTAGAGAATTTAAAAGATTTTCAGATATTTAAATATTGCTAAATCAGAAGAAAAGGAGCAGTGGAGTAAAAGAGCTCTTTTGTTTTTCAGTAAGGAAATGCTGAATTGCCCAATATGTAGAATGACTATAGGTGTCAGGCCTTGGCTGATCATCTCTAGACTTGGAAAATAAAGAGGATTGGCCCAGATTGGAATTCTTCCAGGACTCTGTAGGGCTCTCTGGGCTGCACTGAAAATCTGGAAGAAGGCAAGAGCAGACTCCATCCATAATGCACTAATTATGAGAAAACTGGAAGGATATCTCTTTCTAATTAAAAGAGGTCAAATTCAACTCAAGTATCTTCACCTTAACAAATTAAAAACAAGCCTAAATAAAAACTCCATGTAATTGGTTTCTCAAATAGTATTCTTATAAAATTATTTTTTTCCTTTTGATTTACTTGCCTATTAAAATTTAAAACCTTTTCTAAACTAATGGGAAAGATGTTATATGCCAAAGTAAATAGGGCTAATATGTATCTAAACTGCTCCAAACCTGTCAGGTCCTAAAACATCAAATATTTCTGATGATCCTAAATTATTAAAAGAGTCAAGAAAGAAAGGGACTTCCAGGTCACTGCTGATTTTACATCTTTATTTGAAATTCTTAAAAAATGAAGTATTTCAGCAGTAAAATCCTTTAAGCTTTTACATTCAAACAAGTTTTAAACTTACACCATTAAAAATTCAGTAGATAATAAATCAAAGGATGTGGGAGATCTGTCTTAAGACATTTATTGCTATATACTTGCTTTGCAGAGGTTTATAAAATATGTATATTCATTAAAATATATTGCTTTTTGTTGAATATGATCTCCAAAGCCATATACACAGCAGTTTCTGCCTGCCTTTGTAGTTGCCTTTTACTTTTCGGAATAATATATCTTTTTTATTTATCTTGGATTTATTTATTTCATTTATAACTCATGATCATATTTTCACAAGAAAATCAAAGTATGCTGCTGTTTACTGTTTCCAAAGTATATCAAATACACTCATAGATCTTAGAAGACGTCAAACGATTTCCTCTATGTATAGAATCATGTACTGAACTTTCTGAGGTCCAGATCACAAATAAATGCCTGCTAGAATTAAAAGGTGGGTTCTTGTTTATTTCTGTATCCCTTTAAAAAAACTGGTGACCTGCAATGGTATATGAGAAGGACCTTGGGAGGCAGGGCAAAGAAACATAGCCAAGGGAATAGTCAGATAAAAGACAACTTACCCTGAACCAGGAATGTGGATGAACAAGAGGCTCAAAAGAGACCCTCCCTAATTTCTGAGCTATAAAGGGGATGGGGTGGGGGAGAGATATTCTTTCAGACCATGAGATGTCAGCCTTATGAAGTAGACCTGGCAGGAAACATGACCACATGATCTAATTTCTACTTTATTATAATGTTACATTAACAGAATCTTGCAAATTATTTTCATGACAAGCACTGGAAAGAAGACTCAACTCTTCTGGTGAAAAGGAAGGACCACTCTACCTGTGTGGAGTATGAGCAGAGGTCCTAGGTCGAGCACAAGAAAAGCTCCAGCAGCATTGGTATGAAAAAAAGGTGGTATGAATACATCCCTGGACAGTACAGTAGTGATGATGGTGTGGTGGGTGCAGCAGCAGCAGGGGCAACTGATGGCAGCAGTAAGTGGGCAGTCAAAAGGAAGGATATGGGGAAGGGAGAGAAATAGGCAGGTAAGGGAAGTTCAAGAGGAAGCAGAGGAGACAGTTCCTTACCTTACTGGAAGGGACCAAGCTGGGAATGACTTGGATTATGGTGGATCCTTGGCTAACCAATGGGATTCAGTTTGTAATGTGTAGTCCTAAAATTACAATAGTAATTGGGACCAGAAATGCAATGTCACATGACTGCTTTGCTTACCAATAGAAACCCTAGGAGTTCCCTTTGCTATCACCTGATTTTTTTTGCCAACCCAGCTCTATTCCTACACTGTTTTATAATAGGCATCTAATAATATAATTGAATTTTTGGTTGAATCAATTCATTTTCTCTTTTAACTATCGTGTTTCTTCAAAAATATGACTAGGCCTTATTTTCTTTTGATCCCCCCCCCAAAAAAAAATATGTTAGGCCTTCTTTTTGAGGGGTATCTTAATTTTTCCCCAAGCGCCTCTTCGCGGCCAAAAAGAGTGACCAACTTGCCCAATGTGCCTCGCTTGGCCACCGGGCCCCTTCTTTTGTGGCCAAAAAGAGCGAGCAATGCAACCCACATGCCTCGCGCACCCTTGCCTACTTGTAACAATCACTGCAGCTACCAGTAGCCATCCACCTGAAAAAGTGTGCCATCATCCACTCCAGCAAGCCTGACCATGCTTAAATAGGGCCAAATTTTGGGGCGTAGGGCTTAATTTTAATGCACACAAAACAGTGCTGCGCCTTCTTTTTGGGGTGGGTTGTGTTTTAGGAGAAACACAGTATCTATATTTGTCTGTGTACTAATTAAATACAGAGTTAAAAATAATCCTATTTGTCAGATATATGAATCCATCAAGCTTTGTGTACTTTTTTATTGGTGCTTGTATAAGCTCATGCACATCATAATAAAGTAATTTAATATAATCGAATCAAAGTTTCTTTGGGGGATTGGGTGTTTCATCAACAAATTCAACAGCATGTACTGGATTTTGGAAATAATGAGTATTTGGGAATGAATAATGGAATTTGGGGATGATATACCAAATAGTGTTCTGGCAAATTCATCATTGGAAAAATATCAAGCAAATAAGGAGTCAGAAGTCTAGGGAGAAATTCAGATAAATAAAAAGGCAAAATGTGTTCCCCACAATATATGACTCCAGCAGCTGCAAAAATTCCAAACTCATGATGAACAGTGTATGAGGCAGGCCTATCTCCTGTTCTCCTACTCAGCTGCAGACATGTGTAAGTCTCTCTCATAGGGAATTAAGAAACAACTTATAATTCAAAGGGAAAGAAAGGAGTTTAAATGCCATACATCACACTTCCTCTATACAGACACATGCATTACATTACAACTCTTCAATGATTTGGATTAAAACCCATCAACTGGATCCAGCAATTGGCCAAGATAAAATAAGGAATTCAATGGTGATGAATATCTGTAGCTCGGGTGTAGGATAAGGGTGAAGGTTTGTTCTCTGAGCTTGTGGGTTGGTTTCTGAACATTTCATTACCAGGCTAGGTAACATCTTCAGCGGAATTTCAGCGGCATTTCCCCCTAAAGATGTTATCTGGTCTGGTAATGAAATGTTCAGAAACCAACCCACAAGCTCGGAAAACAAACCTTCACCCTCTAA
Organism: Thamnophis sirtalis; assembly: GCF_051295495.1. Lineage (NCBI taxonomy): Eukaryota > Metazoa > Chordata > Lepidosauria > Squamata > Natricidae > Thamnophis > Thamnophis sirtalis. The sequence goes on from NW_028261386.1 coordinate 43,614,697, forward strand.
ATAAGGAGTTCCGAGGCCCAAACTTCACTGTCAGTTCTGTGTCTTTTCAAACATGTGTTTTTTCTTTACACATTCCATCTAGAATAATTCAAGGACAAAGAATAAAAACTAGCATAGCAGTAGCTAATTGTTGGATCAGTGCAAGGATTTATTAGAGCTCCTTTGATAAAAATCACATGTAAGAAAGCTACCTTGTTAGTCATGGTTTGAGTGCTAATCATCTGTTAAGATTACCTAATAGCGATAACACATATTGCCTTCATTTCATAGCCTTTAAACACATTCAGCCATTGGGTTTCTTTTCTTTTCCAATGTAATGGTATCTTAGCATGACCTTGGGAGACAGAAAGAAGAACCGCAGCTCTGATAAAAGGCAGCATAGCCCCCAGAAGACATGAGGGCATGGAAAACATTTCAGAAGATGCCATCCCTCGTTTCCTGGACAAGATGGCTAGGGTGGAGAGCAGAACTTTCAGACTTGTAAGATTCTATTAGTACTTCTGGCATTTGAACTACCTCACAAAGCTGATGTTTAAAGATCTGTTTGTACTTCCATACATCTTGGGGCTTCATAAAGCATGCTTATTCTCCAAACCATGACAATTAAGGTAATTAAGAAAGAATCAAGTCAAGGGCTGATTAGGAATTATGGGAGTGGTAATCCTACACAAAAAGGAGGCATCAGGCTAAGGAAAACATATAAATGGGATATGAAAATGGATTTATGTTTAATCCATCACTATGTATCTAATTTTGGAATGTTTATTGGAATGTTTATTTAATTTGTATGCCGCCCCACTCCCGAGGGACCATCCATTATTTGAAATCAATCCTTCTGGTCTTCACTGCCAGAAATGAGATAGTGACATTATAGCAATGGCATTTAGACTTAAATACCACTTCACAGTGCTTTTATGGCCCTTTCTAAGCAGTTTACAGAGTCAGCATATTGCTCCCAACAATCTGGGTCCTCATTTTACCCACCTCGGAAAGATGGAAGGATGAGTCAATCTTCAGCCTGGTGTAATTCGATTTGCCTAACTGCTAGCAGCCAGTGATCAGCAGAAATAGCCTACAATACTGCACTCTTACCACTGCACCACCTCTTATTAAGGCTATATGAAGTACATCCTCTATCATGCCCTTTGCCTTATGGAAATCTACAATGCTCCAAAGTAACATATCAAGTGTGCTGTGAGAATTAAATTAAAGGCCTATAGAAACAAGTGCTTGGTGTGACAGGTCCAGGGAAGATAGGTGACCAAGTAGGGTGCCAATCCAGCAAATGTCAGCTCTATACCTTCAAACAATATCTGGTTCTGAAACCTTATTCATTATTTCACAAGGAAACAGCAACAAATACAATTCATGACTAAATTCACTCAGTTATTTTTTTTAAAGCAATGCTCTGAGTTTGCTTGAGACCCAGGTTCTGTTTTCTTTATTAACTGAGCATGTAACTAAGTAGCAAAGATTTTATCCTTTATAAATAAATAAATTTGTGTGTTTTTATCTCTCTGTGTGTGTGTGTTTCTAAAAGATATATATATATAGCTTTAGAAATACATACAAACTGCATTTTTAAAGGTTCCTTTTTTTTTAACCTCAGAGGTTCAGTCAAAACCATTTCACAAGTCTATGGAGATTGATAGGAAGATAGCATCAGTAAACTTTCATATATTTATTGTAAACATTTGTACAAGATGCTGTGATTGTTTCCAGACAAATCTAATTAGTTATAGTGTTTCCACATAAACTCATGCAGCGGTGATGCAGAGAAGAAAACAATATATCCAAGATTTTAATGTAATGAACAAACTGTTGTGGTATATTTCCATCTCAGCGGAGAATTGGCATCCATTAAACATCACAAAAGAGCAATATTAAAAAAAGCTGTCTGAGGGGGAAAAAATAACCACAGTTAAATACAAACAGATAGCAAAGCTTGGCCTTCTAATCTATTTGTCTTTTCCTATTCTAATAGGGCATAATTGATTTAAATTGCTGAAATGAAATAGTCATCTGTCTCATTATAAGCATAATTCAAACATTCTTGTGTACTTTTAACTTGAAGCAATTGCAAGAGAATTGCTTTAGCCAGTCAAAGGCAGAAAATAGACGAGACGCACATTATAGCCAGAAAATGCAGTTCATTGATAGAAAAGAAAAAAGGAACAAGCAGCTTTTGAAAGAAAGCAATAACCATGCATCACTCTTTAAATGAGTACTTTGATCAGCCTGGATGCTGAATTAGTTAGATTAGTATTTATGCAAACAGAAAATTTTAATAACAAGTGTTTTGCTTATTTTCCACTGTTCATTTAAAAAAAACCTATAAACAGCATTTATTTGAAAAAAAACTACAATTTCTTCCCTTGAATTGTTGTTTTGCCTTTAATTTTAAGCATTTCTCTATAACTGTTTTGATTAAGTGAAGGAATATCATCATAACACCTATTTTAAAATTAATCTCTTGTAATTTATACATAATAGGTAAATGTAAAGGTTCCTCTCGTAAATATGTGCTAGTTGTTCCCAACTCTAGGGGGTGGTGCTCATCTCCATTTCAAAGCCAAAGACCCAGAGCTGTCTGAAGACGTCTCCATGCTCAGGTGGCCGGCATGACTAAATGCCAAAGGTGCATGGAATGCTTTTAGCTTCCCACCAAAGATGGTTCCTATTTTTCTACTTGCATTTTTACATGCTTTCGAATTGCTAGATTGGCAGAAGCTGGGACAAGTAACAGGAGCTCACTCTGTTACATGGCGCTAGAGATTCGAACCATCGAATTGCCAACCTTTCTGATCAACAAGCTCAGCATCTTAGCCATTGAGCCATGGCGTCCCTAGTCCCTAATACTTATGTATAAAATTAATCTCTTGTGATTTGTGCAAAATAGTAAAAACTATCAAAGGAATTATGGGCAGTGTTGCCATAGAAACTTGGAAGTTGATGATAGCAGAATCTCATAGAAGCCAAAGCTGTGGTTTTATAATGGATAAAGAAAAATTGAGATTTTCATTTTGGAAAGAGCCAAGGACTTCACATACTAAATCAAATGTTCACTTAACTCATATTTGAGTTTTAAAACTATTATTTAAAAGAATAGTAAACCAAACTTCATTAACTAAGTTCTTAAAATGCTAATATTTATCTTTTTTTCTTCTCAGTAATAAATATCTATCTTATTCCAAATCTCTCCTATGCCATTAAGTGCTAAGGAGACAACGTACAGATCTGAGATCTAATTTTGGGGGGGAGGGGAACCAACAACTATAATTAATTTACCATTATTTTAAAAGACTAGGGGTCTTTCATTTTCTCAAAAAGGGAAACTAAGTTATGTTGAGAAAAGCTGATATCAACATCAATAGAACAATAAATTGTTATTTAAATCTTGCCAATATCAAATACTTTCAGATATTTTTGTAGGTGCAGAAAGCATCTTCTTATGCCAACCAAAATCTTATGCTACCAAAACCTGACAATAATTTCCTGTTACTTGCATACTTTAGCCTATTTATAGTGATGCTTTCACGAACTATTTTAATCTTTAAGAGCTTCCATAATAATTCAGGATAGATATCCTGTTGGCATCCAGGTGTTTTGAACTACATTTTTTATGACCAGTCAACATGGATAATGGTCAACGATTAGGTGATCAAAGTCCAAAATCTCTAAAGAATATCTATTTATCAATATGCATTTTATAGTGGTTGGGTGGGAGGGTAATATTTATTTATCAAATGAAGAATAATAATGCATTTACTACGGCATGTAACATTAATAATGAATACTTATTCAACACTTATTGCATTAAATTGCTGTACCTAGATTTTGACACTTTGCAAAATCACAATATTATCTATCACAAATGCCACTGTCATTAAATCACTAATATGATCAAAAATATAATAATATTGTATTTGATCTACTGTATGGAAAAATGTAGTAACCCTTATTCCTCAAAGAGTCATTAATGCAGTTTCTTTCATTGTACGACTACAAAGAATGCTCACCTCATTATTCTTGAAACTACCCCAGATGTTTTTTCACCTGAAACATTACATGAAGATGTAGAACAACTTGAAAATGCACACTAATGGTTCAACAAAGTTTCTGAACAAATCTGAAAATTCTGGAGGAAATGCTTTGAAGACTGTCAGTGATTACAACATATTTCTCTGGACAAAATTATAGAATGAAAGGGTTGATTGGATTTTCAACATCTCCAACCTTCGGCCTGGTGCAGAAATCCATCATTATAGCCTCCTTGGCATAGCCAGACTCTCTTTAAACAATTCCAGTAAAAGAGGCTCCACTACCCCCTGAGATTATCTATTCAACTATAGAACAATTTTTATCATTAGGATTTTTTTCCTGATATCCAGCCTAAATCTATTTTCTTGTAATTTAAATGCATTGCATCTTCTGCTATCTTCTGGAAGGTCTCTAAACAGTTTTGCCCCGTCTTCTGTATGAAAGTCCTTCAGATCCCTAAAGACAATCTCCCTCTAATGGAAGACAATCTTCTGGTTTCAAAGCTAACATACTCAGTGCCTCCAACATTTCATCATAAGTTCCTCCCTCTCCCCCCCCCACCCCCCCACCCCAAAGAAACTGTCCCTTATCAGCTTTGGTGTTCTTTTCTAGAAACACTCTAGTTTGTTACTATCCTTCCTAAAATGTGAAAAAGTGAAAATGAAGACTGAGTGTCAATGGAAGTGTTCTGAATGATCAATCAAAAAGGCTCTTTTAGTAAATTCCCTTCAAAGGAAGCTACCTCATTAACTAATTGTTGTGTTTATTTATTGCAGAGCACAGACATCTATTCTTTCCATTACAATTTTCCAACAGCAATTAGTAGCAATTAGATAATTCAGGAACAATTATGCGCTAGCAATGCACTAGACAAGTGTTTCTCAAACTTGGCAACCTTAAATGATGTGTGTGTTTCAACTCTGAGAATTCCTCAGCAGCCATGGGAGTTGAAATTCACACTTTTTAAAATTACCAAGTTTGAGAAATATTGTACTAGACTTCTTGGCAATCATTATTTTATGGAGTGAAATGATTTAAGCTTTTAGGATAACAACAGCAGGGATCACATCTAGAAATAAATTGGAAAAAAAATTCTCCTGACTGCCTTAAAATGTACTGAGCATGTTGATCTAAATTTGAAGATCTACATTCATGTTGGCTTACAAAATAATTCAGGACTCCTTGTGCATGTAATGTTTTGGATATATGATGTGTATTATATTGCTTTTAAGTCTGCCCAGATCCACTACTGTACTTCCAATTGATACATTTTAAAAGTAGCTTTCATCACTAACTGAAGTTTCTCTAGGGAATGAAGACATGAAGACATGTGACTTCATCTTGCAACCTCATTATCTGCAGAGATCTTGGAAAGGAAAATGCATTGTGGTTACGGTAATAGAAATTCTGAGAGGACCCAGCCATTGAGTTTGGTGTTATAATGAGACTTGGTATATCTCTGCTTTTTGCTAAATGTGGAGCCTTTTTATATGTCATAAAGTCCTTCCAATCTATCGGACTTCAATTCCCGTCATGCTCATTTGATTCAACTGGTTGGACTGGTTTTCATTTAGAAACATTAAATCTCCTTCATGTCATACTTGACTCCTGGAGACACCATGGGCACAGATATTCTTGTAGTTTCCCTGACAAATTTTAAGGAAGTGATTTGCCATTTCCTTCTTCAGGCATGTTTTTCCCCTATCTAGCCTACAGGTCTTTATTCCCAGGATATCTCTCATCCAAATACTAATTAGGCCTACTTGCTTAATCTCTGAGCTCAGAAAAGGTTGCTAGGTGCTGCCATCTTCTGAAACATTGGGCCACTCTCATTTACCAGCTATTGCCATGGCTTTTGCATACCGTTTTTCTCTCAAACATCTTTGCAAGGTTGAATGTCTTTACGTATGTTGATCTAAATCTAAACTAGTGGTTATAAAATTCCATTATTGTCATTCATGTATCCCATTCTTGGGTCAAGCAATAACTTGGGGAATCAATTGTCTGTCTGTCTGTCTGTCTGTCTGTCTGTCTGTCTGTCTGTCTCCTGATGCCTTAATCACAACTATACAAACCTGCCACTTAATATCTCCTTTAAAAAATAAAGTCTGAATATAGCTGCAGAAATATATCCCAAGCTTAAGCTATCCAAGTTGAACATGTTCTCTCTCTCTCTCTCTCTCTCTCTCTCTCTCTCTCTCTCTCTCTCTCTCTCTCTCTCTGTGTGTGTGTGTGTGTGTGTGTGTGTGTGTCTCCCCAGCTAGATTTTTAATTGACCTGTTTAAAAAGCAATAAGAAAAGCTTTGTAATGCATGCAATAGTTTCCAATAAAACTTTACCTTTGTCAGTTTTCAAAATACCCCCACCACATGATCTTAACTTTAGTTAAAAGCATTTTCTATATTGCTAGATCTGAATATAAACTAAATAGTTGCCCATAACTAAGAAAATAAGAAGACCCCTATGCAAAAGAGGACCACGGGTGTGCTGTTTCAGTATTTTGTTCCTTGATAGCCACACACAGCAGAATCTAAATTCAATGACATCCTCCTAATTTAATAACCAAGTCGTGGCTATTCAAAGGATTCTTACACGTTAGTAATTTATAGTATTTTCTAGAGTCATCCAACCATCATTATAGCAAAATATCAGTCCAATGGACAAGTTTTATATGATATCAAAGATAACTAGGCGGTGTTGTAAAGATACTATAAGTTACAAGTGCAGAAATAGAAGCATGCTACTTCTGATAATGTATACCACATTCATGATGAGAAGCAATTCATTTCCATAAAACAGAGAAATGAAGAATTTGCTCTTTATGAATTCCAGGACAAACTGCCCTGAGAAAAATATCCCAGGCCAATGTAGAAATAAAATTTAGTTATTAACTGATCCTCCTAATTCTTAAATATATAGATATGATTCTTAGCTAAAGAAAGAGACAACTGTGTTTTAAGGTTGTGTTTGGTGGAGAAAAAGCATATTCACTGTGATATAAATCAGATACAAATGTTCTTATGCATGTTTTTAATCTAATATTTGTTTATTTTGTGGATGGTGATTGTATGTGATCCAATAAAGTAAATTCCACTGGATATTTTAAAATAAATAAGTATAAGCATAATCTAAATAGACCCCAGAATAGAAAACCATCAACAATGCAAAAAAGAAAGAATAGTGCAGAAAACAACCAGAACTGTATAAGCTACATGAGACATTCTTGAAGTTCTAAATAGAATGTTTCATGTTTTGCTCTAGAGAACTCAGCCAGCACTTTATTCCAAAATTTATGAGATTGTTTCAATCATTTAACAAGTCACTGATTCATAAATATCTCCCATGCACATTTCTGCACATTTTATTTTTATTTATTTTAAATAGGTATGCGGCAGCTTTCAAAAACAAAATTTTCCCAGGTAACTTAAAATCTCATTTTCAGTTTTTAATAATAATAAAAATCCTATACATGAAAAAATACAGAAAAAGCAACAGCTTTTACTGTTAAGAAGTAGTTAAAAAACTTCCATGCAGCATAAAATAAAAAAGTGGTGACATATCACAATGTTTTTTCCCTTCTGCTATTAATTGTCTAAAGGCTCGGTGTGCTGTGTGCTTTGTTTTGCTCCTGGGTTTATCTCATAATAATAGTCATGCTGGAAAAACTCTGACATATCACAATGTTTTTTCCCTTCGCGGAAGCTGGGGTGGGCGGAGCCTCTGTGTGATGCATCCAGCCTACAGGCCACCAGTTTGACACCACTGCATGATTATTAAAACTCAACATGAGTTGAATGTGACTTATTTCTAAACTGGCAGGTATATGGTTACACCCTACGTTATTCATTAGATACAGTGTAAAACACATTTTAAATCATTGGGTGGTCTTTCCAGTATTGAAATCAATCAATCAATCAATCAATCTCAATCTCTCCCTCTCCCTCTCCCTCCCTCTCTCTCTCTCTTTCACTTTCTCTCCAAAACATTCTAATGCCTGAAATTTCCATCAATACTAAAAAGAAAGGAAAATATAAAGAAACTTTGTCAATGCAACTAAAATGGCTTTAGCAATAATTGCACTAATAAGGGCAGAAATAAACCCTACCTGATCTCAGCTTGTATATGTACCATTTTAGAATAAGAATAACAAATGCTTCCCATCTGGCAATGGTTTTATATGTTACTGGTTAGATGTGAAGGAAATGAGCAGAATTGTGGACATCATAAATGCACGCTCTTGATCATGGGTCCTCAAACTATGACCCACAGGGCACATGTGGCCCACTGAAGCCATTAATCTGGCCAGTGCAGGACCATGAGGCTGCCCCGCCCACATCGCTCCACCCAGGGCCGGATTTATATGAAAAGAGGCCCTAGGCTATTCCACGTACGAGGCCCTTTCACCTCCCATTTTTAAGTTTGTAAATTACATGAGAGACAATAAAATACATCATTACTGTGATATATCAATATATATCAATATATATAGCTGGCCTCCCGACAGAGGGCGGCTCTGCTCTGCAGCAAAAGCAGCGAGGCCAGCTGCCTCCCCTGCTGTGCTCAGCTGCCCGGCTCGGCCCCCTCGCCCTCACCTGCCTGGCCGCTGGTGGGCTCCGCGTCGATGGGGCGGCTACTGGGAGCGGCCGCGCCTCTCGCCCGACCGCCAGTGCTGGGAACGTAGGCGGGCTCCCCAACTGCCGCGGCGCTGGAACAATCTTAACCAATACATTTTTATGTTTGTTTATTAGTCATATGCGTAGAATTTCTCCTTATTTTCGGTTCAGTGTTTTAGTGTTCACTGTTTTTAGAATAGTGTAATTTTAATTTTGCTAACAATTTGAATGTAGGCCCCTCTTGATCTTGAGGCCCTAGGCTGAAGCCTAGTTAGCCTATAGGAAAATCCAGCCCTGGCTCCACCCACCCTTCAGCCGAGTGCAAGACTTACCTTTACAAGCCTTGCAGGCTAGAACTGAAAGGTAAGGCTAACAAATTTGGCCTGCAGAGATGTTCTGGAGGTGGGGGAGGCCAAAGAACAGGTGGAAACGGCCCATTTGGGGCCAAAAAATGATCCAGTTTTGCCTGGTTTTGGTCTGCAGAATGCTTCTCGAGGTGGAGTGTGAAAAACAGGGTGCACAAACATTCCAGGAGGCCCAAAAAGTTTCCAATTTTTGGGCAAAAACGAGAGAGAGAGAGAGAGAGAGAGAGAGAGAGAGAGAGAGGAAGGCAGGCAGGCAGGAAGGCAGGCAAAGAGGGACAGGGAGAGGGAGGGAGAGAGAGACAAAAAGAAAGAGAGAGAGAAAGGGAGAGGGAGGGAGCGAAAGAGTGAGCGAGAGAGAGATTTCTCAAGCTCCTTGGGGCTGAGAAGAATTGCTGCAAAACTGAGTTTCCTAAAATGGACCATTAGCCTCCTAAAAAACTGAAAAAATAATTTAGTAAAAAGAAAAGGCAACCAAAAGATCAATATGCAAACAAAAGCAAATAAAACACCCCTAGGAGCAAAACAAATTAAAGTTTAATTTGTGTGTATTGTTTAATAGACTGTAAAATTGGTCATGCCCACCTAGTCACATGACCTAGCCACACCCACTCCAACAGCCTGAGGGACCACGAATTGGCCCCCTGTTTAAAAAGTTTGAGGACCCCTGCTCTTGATAGTCATTTGAATTGTTTTTGGATCCTGATCGTGTGTACAGTGAAGAAAGGGGAAAAGTTTGCTTTCTCATAACATTCTGCACCACATCCTTTATTTTTATACAAAAATTCTGGGGAACTATTATTTGAATAATTTCAAATTAATTGGTCAGAACTCACTAAGTTATGAATTTGGGAAGGAAAAACTCAGATCAGAAGTGATATATAGTTCTTCATAGGGACAAATGAATTTATTTTAGCTTTCTCTTTCTCTTCACTCTCTATCCCTATTTCTATCAATAGTTATATTCAATGCTGCATTGCCTCTTCTCAGCATTTAGAAACAACTTAAGGTTGATTTACTTTATCCCCATATAAACGTTAAGATGTTTTGTTTTAATATTAGCTTTTTACTGCACATTATGTCATTATGACATATGAATACGGCTCATATAGGAGTCTGTCTGATACTAAAGCCAAAGCAATAATAACAACAAAACCTTCTTGAAAGAAAATAAAGGAAAACATATAAAAATGTCTCCAGCATCTATGTTTCTAAAAAATATTTTTCTAAAAAGAGCAAAATATTCCCTGTTGGGTAAAAGCAATGTGGGGAGGCAGAGAGTTCTAAATTTAAGAACTCTGATTCTTGTTTTCCATCAGTCTTCCATAATATTTTTTAACGTACAATTTAATCTGTTAAATTACCACAATGCAACTAAACTGTGGGGCCCAGCCGGGTCAGAAAAGGAAGGCCTTCATCTGCTGAGCCTTCTTAGCCATAACACAGTCAGCTATATAAAGCCTGATGTTTTATGTTATAGAATTGAAGTGGTGGCCGCTTGCCAGGGATTGTTTTCCTTGGCATCCTATTTGTAAGTCACAACCATGACATTATGAAGATGGCCCAGAGAAGAAGAACTATTTGGCCCACTTAGTCAAAGCTAATTTGCAGAAATTTTATCGGTTTCTCTTTTCTTTGTTATTCATATCTTCAGCTAATTCATCATCTTTGTGGATGCTGTGTTCATTTGTACGCATACACACACATCAGAGGTGGTATTCAGCCAGTTCTGACAGGTTCTAGAGAACCGGTAGCAGAAAGTTTGAGTAATTCGAAGAATCGGCAAATAGGCTGGCCCCACCCTCGCTGCCTCCCAGCTGATCTTTTTATGTTGCCCTGAACAGGAGAATGGAGCTGGAAATCAGGTTAGTAGAGTGGGGAGGGAATAGGGATTTTGTAGTATCCTTTCCCTGCAATGCCCACAAAGCCACACCCACAGAACCGATAATAAAAAAAATTGAATCCCACCACTGACACACACACATGCACGCACACACACATGTGCGCGCGCACACACGCACACATGACTTTAGTACCATGGTGAGCCAGTCTGAGAAGTTAGTAGAAATATAAAATGAGATTATGCCCTAAGTATTTTATGGCTTTCCCCTCATGAAGTATATTATAGAAACAAAATGAAGGTCAGACAGAAATGGTTAAGATATGCAGTGTTGTATGATGATATCTAATTAAAATCTAGAGAGTAACTGGCACCAGAAAGTTTCAACTGTCAATGGTTTTCATATTTACAACTCATGGGGAGATTTAAAGCTGAACAGAAATTGTATGATTTTGTACACAATAAAACTACTTTTGAAAGAAACTCTGTACAAACGATGAATGTCTTATTGTTAAAATGTATAAAATTTTGTTAACCTTGAAAATGGAAGATGAATTAGTTAAAAATTATATGATAGGTTCAGCAAGCAATTTTCAGTATAATATACCAATTGATCAATGGGAAATGTGGATGAAGGAACTGGAATTCATGTTATAACCTCAAAGAGAAGACATATGGATTTGATTGTTATTAAAATTTAAAAAGAAAAAAAATATTTTTTTTTACTTTCATAAACTGGATTGGCTATTGTATAGTCTGACCCTTCCTATGGACTGAGGCTGCTATACCATCTTGAATAATTCCTGCAATAAAGAGGCTCATTTTCAAAGACTGAAAAGCTAACATGAAGGAATTTATTTGTATAGACTTTAGCTTTAAATTTGAGATTTTAAAACATCATAGCACCCCAAATAACAATAATCTTGAGCTAATGAAATTCACTGAAGTAAATTACATTCTTCTCACTCATTTCTTGGGTGATTTATTGGGTTGTAAAAACAATGTTATAAAGGTCAGTGTGTTTGGAGTTTTTTAACAAATGAAAAAAACCTGCTTAATTTATAATGTAATTAGCCTTCTTGCAGTAGACACACTGCCAGAGCCATCACTTACGACTTTGAAATATGTACTTGAGTGTTCTTAATTATATTCTTAATCCCATTCAAAGACAATATTCTGATGAGACAGTGTTATTTTCTCTTGATTGCTATTTTATTGACATGATTTTTTTTAAAAACAGAAATAACTTTTCAGTTTGCACCGATTTATATTTAGTAATTAAATCAAAGTGCTTGATGGATGAAGAGTTGTAAATAACTAATGATATTTTACAATGTATATTATGTAGCTATTACTCAGGCTTTCTCCAGCAGAAGTTCATATGCATATCTTTTGGGAGTTTCTTTTTAAACTGATGTTTTCTGCCAGTCAGGATTAAATACATATATTTTTTTGTTGTTAGTTGTGCAGTCATGTCCAACCCATTGCGACCCCATGGCCTTCCTGTCCTCTACATCCGCTGGAGTCCATTTAAGCTCATGCCTACAGCTTTGGTGACTCCATCCAGCCACCTCATTCTCTGTTGTCCCTTCTTTTGGCCTCAATCTTTTCCAGCATTAGGCTCTCCTCCGGTGGGTCCTTCTTTCTCATTAGGTGGCCAAAGTATTTGAGTTTCATCTTCAGGATCTGGCTTTCTAAAGAGCAGTCAAGGTTGATCTCCTATAGGACTGACCAGTTTGATCACTTTGTAATCCAAGGGACTCACAGGAGTCTTCTCTAGCACCATAGTTCAAAGGCCTCGATTCTTTGGTGTTCAGCCTTACTTATGGTCCAACTTTCACAGCTACACATTACAACTGGGAAAACCGTAGCTTTGACTATACACACTTTTGTTGGCAGGGTGATATCTCTGCTTTTTAGCATGCTGTCCAGATTTGCTATAGCTTTCCTCCCCAGGAGCAAGCATCTTTTAATTTCTTGGCTGCAGTCCCCATCTGCAGTGATCTTGGAGCCCAGGAAAATAAAATCTGTCACTACCTCCATTTCTTCCCACTCTATTTGCCAGGAATTGACAGGGCCAGATGACATGATCTTAGTTTTCTTAATGTTGAGTTTCAAGCCAACTTTTGTACTCTCCTTCTTCACCCGCATCAAGAGGCTGTTTAGCTCCTCTTCACTTTCTGCCATTAGAGTGGTATCATCTGCATATGATAATATGATAATACATGTTATCACATGTATCTAAAAGGCTGATATTAATGTTGTGTGTTTGCACATACCTTATGTATTTTTCAGTATGCTCTATGTACCTCCTGGTTGATGGGATGTTGGTAACAATAACTGACTTGCAAGATATTTTTAGATCAGAGATCCTAACTGGTGTAATATAGCATAAACATGCCTGGGACAAACTCAGCTTTGGTTGCCTTTCTAACACCCTGGCCAAACTGAACCTAAACCAATAACTAGTGTCTTGGTATTTCTTTTTCCCTTGCTATATGGAAGTGACAGGACAAACATTAATGTCAGGAAAATCTTTAATCTGAATTCAAGGGAAATGTGCCCTTTCTAAGAAGTAGGCATGGCAAAATATGAAAAGAGAAATTCAAAACAGAAAGAGTGCAGGTGAATGTAGATTGAATAAAATAAAAAGTGACCATACAACAGAAATATCTTAAGGAGGCTTGGTATCCTTGAGACCTCAAAATGAATGAAGATTGAATTGCAAATCAAATATATAAAGGAATAGTGAATAAATTCAGAAGAAGGGCAAGACAAAATAAATTATAGTTAAATGGAGGTGATGAGATCCCAAAAAAGAGAGAGATGAGAAGTTTAAAGGCCAAATACTGTATATGAATTAGCATACAGATTTTGTGAAAGCAAGAATGATTTGCATAGAAAGCTAAGGAGAGATACAGTGTTTTGGCGTAAACTTTATTCAGCTATGGCTCCTTTTCTTTTTCTTATCTCAGGCCAAGAATTTATCTGGCTTGCTCTCTCATACTTTTTTTTCTGTAGTTGATATTCTGTTGCTTACCCCACAAGGGAATAGCGTGATGATTATGTACAGATAGTCTTCAAGATATGATCTTAATGGAGCCTGACATTTATGGTTGCATATCACGATGACCAGTAAGTGATGTGTTTCACTTAACATTTATTTCTGCATAATCACATGTACTGTCTTTCCAGGATTGGCATTTATTAATAGACTTTCCCATCCATCCAAAGTAGGGTGATGCACTCAATACTGACATTACTCTATAGAGCTGTGATGGCAAACCTATGGCATGCGTGCCACAGGTGACACACAGAGCCACATCTGAGGGCACGCAAGGCATTGGCCTATGTCAGCTCCAGCGTGCATGTGTGTGCTGGCCAGCTGATTTTTTACCTTCTGGAGGGCATGCGGAGGCCATTTGTACCCTCCCCAGGCTTTAGGAAAACCTCCTGAAGCCTGTGGATGGCGAAAAACAGGCCTTCTGGTTTGCTCGTAGGGTCATTTTTTGTGGGCAGAGCCTTCAGGGAAACCTCCCTATGAGCAAACTGGAAGTCCATTCCTGAACTTCTGGTTTTGTTTCGTTTCGTTTCATTTATTAAACTTGTATGCTGCCCTATTCCCAAGAGGGACTCAGGGCGGCTAACAAACCATAAGGAATGGGGACAATATAAAGAAAACAAAAAGACAAAAAACAAAATACAGAAAATGGAATTAAAAACTCGCAACAGCCACGCAATTCGAGTGGGGCTGGGAGCTCATCAGCCCCAGGCCTGCCGGAACAGCCAGGTCTTAACGGCTTTGCGGAAAGCCTGAAGGGTGGTGAGGGTACGAATCTCCACGGGGAGATTGTTCCAGAGGGCCGGAGCTGCCACAGAGAAGGCCCTCCTCCGGGTGGTCAACAGTCGACATTGGCTAGCTGATGAAACCTGGAGGAGGCCTAATCTGTGGGATCTAATTGGTCGTAGGGAGGTAATTGGCAGGAGGCAGTCTCTCAAGTACCCAGGTCCGATACCATGTAGGGCTTTAAAAGTAACGACTAGCACCTTGAAACGCGTCCGGAGTCCAATAGGCAGCCAGTGCAGCTCGCGAAGGATAGGTGTAACGTGGGTGTACCGGGGTGCACCACAATCGCTTGTGCGGCTGCATTCTGGACAAGCTGAAGTCTCTGAATGCTCTTCAAGGGCTGCCCCATGTAGAGCGCATGCCCCATGGTTTGTCCTTAGGGTCAGGTTTTTGCGCTCCAGAGGCTTCAGGGAAGTTCCTGAAGCTTCTGGAGGGCTGGAGCTTGGGGCGGGTGAAAAAAGGAGGAGCACTGGTCATGTGCGCATGCATGCTGTGGTCATGCACATACATTATGGCTGTGGCACGGCCATGCACAATTCCCCTGTGCTCCCCCCACTTTTGGCACGCAAGCCAAAAAAGATTCGCCATCACTGGTCTATATTAATGTCTCATCCTAAGTAAGGTTCTGCAATTTTCCAAAACCTGGGAGA
Organism: Thamnophis sirtalis; assembly: GCF_051295495.1. Lineage (NCBI taxonomy): Eukaryota > Metazoa > Chordata > Lepidosauria > Squamata > Natricidae > Thamnophis > Thamnophis sirtalis. The sequence goes on from NW_028261386.1 coordinate 43,630,050, forward strand.
CATAATTGTCACACAAATGAATGGGTAACTTCATTATCAATTCTCAACCAGCACATGGAATTATAAAAGTTAACCTACAATATTTCTTGTGGACATCCCATTGGAAAATATTAGCCTGCTGTCTTCAAGCCTTCCAGCCATATTCCACTTCTTACTTTTATTCACAAAGCAGAGATTTCTAGAATTCATGAATTATCTTGTCTTTTATTTAACATCCACTAAAATAATCAAAGTTTGCAAGTCCATTGAGAAGACACAGCAGTTGTGATTCAGTCTAAAAGACCATATTCTTTATTTTAAAAAGCAGTTGGCTTCAGTGATCTTAGACAGCCTCCAGGGTTTCTTGCTACATTTTGAATAAAATTATTAAATAATATTTGGCAGCAGTGTGCTTTTTCTGGCTCCAAAACTTCAAAATATATGTTCAGTGATTAATTTTATATTGGTCTAATGTGGATGAACTCAAGCGAATTCCCATATAATGGAATCCTTTATAGACTTCGTCATGCCCGTGAACTTCAGCCAGGATTTGGACATTCAGTTTCTACTACTGGCATTTCTGCAGCAAGCCATCTCCTCTCAGCTACTTCTTTTTCTTCTTTGATAGGCAATTTTATGATTGTGCTGTTGTTTCAGTATATATACACAGTTGGCTCTGATCAAAAACATTTCTTTGAAAAAAATTAGGTCTGATTAATTGGATATATAAAGTAATGTAGACTTGAAGGGATGCAAGCCAGCTTGAATTAATTACAATGGTTCTCGCTAAGCCAAAAAATGTCCAGCAATAGTTGTTTAAGTAAATATGGGCAGATTTACTTAAACAGTATTTATTTACTTTAATATGAATATGCTGCATTAAATATGCTAGGTGACAGGATATGTTTTTAATTAAGTTTAAAATTCATACATGGATTCTTGGAACATTCAAGGCCTTGTGTACATTTAGTTCTTTTATACATAATTAGAACACAGTAGACCAGATTCTTAGGGATTCCCATGTGTTACCACTGTCCATGTTTCATGCATTACACTCTAGCACTAGCACTTAAATACCACTTTGCAGTGCTTTTGCAGCTCTCTCTAAATGGTTTACAGAGTCAGCATATTGCCCCAACAATGTGGGCCCTCATTTTATCAACCTGGAAGGCTGAGTCAACCTTCAACCTGGTGAGATTCGATCTGCCAAACTGCTGGCAGCCAGTGATCAGCAGAAGTAGCCTGCAATATTACACTCTAACCACTGCGCCATTGCGGCTCTTAGCAAATTTGCTAAACAGTTTGCTAAGCAAATTTGCTTTGACTCTGTAGCAAATTTCTTCTACTTCCCTCATAAGGTCCTTTGAAATTGAAGGGCATTCAAATATCTTAATATATAGTTAGTCTTAATTCTTCATACTTATGAGAGATGGAAAAAGAGCCCAACTGTAAGGTATACATTTTAATATGCATAATTACAATTATTCAAATTTAATTTAAATATAAATTCTACAGATTTCTATACCTCTGTGGGATTTCTCTTATGTCTCCATACTACTTTTGGTAAAAATTCCAGGAGTCCTCAGCCAAACATTTCAGAAATCTTTGTCTATGTAATACAAGCTTTTTAAAAATAACTAAATAAAATAAGCATATTTATTTCTGCATATTTGCAAGCCATCATGTGAATAAAAACATCTTGGAGAAAAATATGAATAAACTAATAAACCATTTATTTTCTTAAGTTGTTGATTTTGAATACAGAATTGATAGAGAAGTCATATATTCTTAAGATGCACGGGTGCATGAATATTGCAATATTTCAGTGCAATTGCTCGAGATGTCTAACTCCTTTTAGATGCAAAGAGTTCTAATTTGAAAAATTGAAATTACAATTTTAAATGATTTCTCAAAAGCTCCTTGCTACAGGAATGTTTAATCTTCTATTCTACAAAACAATGGACACATTGGTAGTTCAAAGAGGAGGATGAGCATCACAAAAGATTTTGCAGCTGGTTAAATTATACCTAGAACTGAAATCAATTAGTTCCAGGAAAAAGACTGTGAGGCTCTGATGGTTGCATTGGATGCAATATAGGGAAATTTGCAGCTCAGGGATGCCCAATGCATAGAAATTCATAAGAAGTCACAATAACTTTCCATGAATAATTATGAAGCATATCATATAATTTGCACAATGATGTCACAAGATACAACATAATTCCTCCTTGTCACCTCCCCACAGAATGCTTTTTTTTCTCCATGACTTTGCAATGATCATTGTACTCCTAAATCACACAAAATTTAAGGAGATTGCCATACATCCTCTCTAGAAAAATAAATAACAGCCCTTTTCAACAAGTCCAGCTCTTTGAGTGCCTTTCTAAAAGACAGACTTTTGCCATTTTCCCAGTTATCAAAGTTATTTGCACCAAGTTGACAGATCCTCAGCAAGGCCCCTACTAAATCAGTGCGCTCACATCTGTTTCTTATATAACAAATGCAGGTGCTTTCACCCATCTGTGTGCATTATATCTTGGTGTAGCTTTGCTTACCTTTCCCTGAACTTTGTGAACAGCTTCCAGCAGCATCTTCTGAATGCCTCTTTATACAGATTCAGACCTAGTGAATGAGAAAGAGAGAAGAGAGAGAGGGAGGGAGAGAGAAGATTTGATTTCTGATGCCCCAAAAGTCATCCACATAACTTTTATAGGTATCTAGTATTAATATGTGTATTAATATATGTCTTTCTTACAAAAGCTGTTTCAGTTTCCCCTATGAAATAATTATTGGACTTTCTACATCATTTTTTCCTTTGTAAGACTTTTTAAAAATTCTGTTACTAACACTTCTTGTAGACGATACAGAATTTTTTAATGCATTTTTAAGAAATTTACCTTCATAAATATTACATTAGGATCATATATCTGTGTCATCACTCAGTATATATGACAAACACCTAATTATATTATAAGGCTATGCTGTTTATGTTGCTTGAGAATTTGACACACAAATGCTGATCAGATCTTGATTTCTTTAATTCAGAATGATACAGTGCCAAAACATGGACAGGAGAAGAAGAGGAATTTTTTTGTAGCTGCTCTCTAGAATCTTTCATTCAAGGTATGATATTTAGGTTTCAAGGAGTAGCAAACAACCATAAGAATAAATAGCTACTGGTAGTCCTTGACTTACAACCATAGTTGGGACCAGAATTTCCACTGAAAGTTTGTGCAATTGTAAAGCTATATGTCATGTGACCGCTCCATGTGACTTACAATGGCAATCCCAGAACTCCTCACTGTGCTAATTAACCAAGATCTGCAGTTGTTGAACAGCCTAACCATTTCAGTCTTGGTCCCTCCCAGCCCTAAGCATCAGTAAGATAAAGGACTGCCTCAAACTCCTGCAACTCTCCTATCTCAACTCTGTCTCTCCCTTTCTGGCCACCCCGTAGTTCCAGGTCTCCACATCAACCTTTCACTTTTTACATCCAATGATGTGGCGTTTGGAAGAGAAGCCAGCTGGATGAATGAATGCTTACCAGTGCTTGTTAGGATGGGGTGGGACATATGGGGTGTAGTTAGGCCAATGGGGAGAGGTGAAATGCCCCTGCATTCAGAAATACAGGCCGGCTGCCATTGATCATATGGCACTGTAATGGCCTTGGTTTTGGGTAGAGGTTATAAGTCCATTTTTTTTCAGCACCATTGTAATTTTGAATGGTTACTGAATGAACGGCTATAAGTTGAGGGTTACGAGTTTTGGCAGCTCCATCTTCAATAAATAAGCCTCACAGTTTCAACTTTAAACTGTCTACCATGGACTTCACCCCATTCCTAAGAGATCCGTAAAGGGGGCGTACATAAGTGCACCAGCATGTCTACCGTCCCTGTCCTACTATACTCATTTATTTGTATTCATTTCTTTCATTCATATTCATGTTTATAGTTATACCTGCTATCTTGCACATGTTTGACAAACTAATAAATACAAATACAAATACAAATTTGTTCAGTCTCTAAAACCATCTAAAACCAGATCTGATGACAGCAATAAAACTGTTCTGACTCTAGTAGAGGTTCTTTTGAAAATGAATGTAGTCAACCACCAAATATTTATTGCACTCTTTTTTAAAAAAAAATGTAGAAGTTACATCTCATATTCAAAGAATCAAACAACAGGTGGTTATGATTATTTACTTTATATTCTATCACTGTTCTTTCCAAATGAGCCCAGTCCAGATTTTCTGACACAATAGGGATCTACGCCAATCAGAATAGGCATTATCGGGAAAAATGAACCCGTAATCTGATTACTGAATCATAGGCATGAATGAATACGGACAAAAGTACACATGAGCCTTTAGCAGTTTTGATCCATATATACGGGTCATGATATGTACATAAGCATTTGCCAAAAGGGGGTTCTGGTTTGAAACAGCTAGTCACCGTTTCCAAATTCAAAGTAATCACATTTCCCAAATCTCAGAAAAGGGATTTTCAAAGAAATACAAATCAGAGTTTTCCCCCTGATTGAGGAAATAACTAACAGGCGCCTTCTCTTGCCGCAGGGAGGTTTTGCAAGATCTGCTTCTCTTAAAGAAAATACAGTTTTCTCTAAAAATCCTGTAATCACAGTAATACCTCACCATGTGATTTTAAGACATAAATGGCTTTAACAATTATCTTAACTACACAGTATAGCATGTATGAGAAAAGCGTTGTCTTTCAGAAAAGCATTCAATCATTCATTGGTTTCCTTGCGCAGCCATAACACATAATTTCTATAAGTATTGTAAGAGACCTCAGATTGCTCAGAAATGTAACTGGATTTCAGCAAGAGGAAGAGTTTAATGACTATCATTAAAAATCACATCCTTTATGAATCTTTTAATAACAGTTAAATAATAAACAAATAAATAACGTTTATTTTTCAAGTTGTCACTGATGTGTATTTTTGCCTAAAACACCTAGAGGCATTTTTTAAGAAGATAAAAATTACAGAGACGTTTTATACTTTAGTTTGGCATGATATATTCACTGAACAAAAGACCTAGCTTTTTTCAGGAACTATCACTTGTTCCCTTTCTCCCTATTTTTATTCTTCACCTCTTCCCTGGTTTTTTGTTAAGTTCCATTCTCTCACCCAGCACTTGTCCCCCTGTTCAGCTCCATCAAGACACCCATTAGCTTCTGGTTTTCATTACCTAAGTGGTCTGCTTCAGCCCCATTACTCTTTTTGCTATATTTTCCAAGGCTTGTTAGGTTCTGAAAGAAATGGCAAAATTGATTGATGACTGAACGTATTCAATATGGGATCTCTGCTACCTATGTTCTAAACATCTGCCAGACCACTTTATAATCCATAACACCAGAATAGACCAAAGATATTTAAGGGTTTGGTAGAAAGGCAGAAATCCAGTAGTAGCCAAACAGCAAATAACTAAAATGCAACATACATTGTTTCATTAATAGATTCTGAAATTTCATAGGCTTTAGAAGCTACTTCCAGCATGCTTCAATATTGGCCTCACATCCTTGCAAATGAAGAAAGAGGCTATCAAAATGCACACTACCCCCAAAGTAATCCATCTATGCAAATGACTCAACTCTGGTTTCTTCATTCAAAGGGGAGCATCCACAGTGCTGGAAGCCAGATTCAGCACGTGCACAGTCTGGTGAGTAGGACCATGAAATCCTAATCATCTGTAGTATATTTAAGTCTGAAAATACATCCTTCCTAATTCTGGAAGGAACTTGCTCATCCCTGTTCTATGTTTAATAACGTAATAACTGCACTACAGTTTGACTTCTGTTTATTCCTTTGGGATAAAATTAAGTCTAAATGTGTAAGCCTACTTCAATATAAAATCCTATTTGCAGTCCTCATCCATGGACTTAAAAGATGGAAGAGAACACTTCTTAAGCCCCAGAATCCTAAGCTTTCTTCCCAGAAACTTCAAAATTCGTGGTGATGCAGTTGAAGCTGATTTTGGCAATATGCTTTCTTCTTACGTGTAGTAACAGAAAAAGGTACATGCTGGTAGTTTTGATAAGTCTTGGAAATTCTTATATCCTAATCTATGCTATGGTATACAGTACATTTCACAATCTGATGGTCCTTATGTTGGCTTCCATTCCTCATAATAAGTCACCAACTTCTAAGATTTTTCTCTTTTAAAACAGAGCTGCTGCTGCAGCAGCAGCAGCAGCCACTTTGTCTTTTATTATTTGAAGGCTGAAGCTGGTGAAGCAGGAATCAATTCTCAGGCCAGACAGATTTGTTTTATAAAAATGTAACAGATGTGTCCATCTCCCAAGCCTTTGAAAGAACTGTAAAAGACCACTGATCCAGATGAGAATAAAAGACCTAGGATTTAAACTAGGTTGATGGTGGTGTATACATATGCATATATGTTATGTAGTAAGTAGATTTTCCTCTTTCTTGTTAGCAATAAGACACCTTATCTGCACATGTTGAGATGGTGAAACTTCCACTGTTAGCTACATTATTCAGTGTAGGGTTGAGTTTCTGGAAAGTGAAGCTTTGTTTTTTTGTGCAGGGTGTGCAACCTAATACCACCAACCTCCTCTAAACTCTCAGAGTGTATTTTGGGAGAACCTCAAAAATTATCAGAAAACACAGCAGTTGTTTCTAAACTCTAGCAGGGCAGATAATTTCAACATGAAATTGCTTTTGACTGTCACTCTCATTCACTAGCACTGCTTTTTTTTGTTTGATTCTCTATCTTATAGAGCAGTGTTTCTCAACCTTGGCAACTTGAAGATGTCTGGACTTCAACTCCCAGAATTCCCCAGCCAGCATTCGCTGGCTGGGGAATTCTGGGAGTTGAAGTCCAGACATCTTCAAGTTGCCAAGGTTGAGAAACACTGTTATAGAGCATTTTTTCTGACAGCTCTTGTTCTACCTACTTTATTTGCTCTAATAAATCACCATCTGTCCTTATAAGCTGAAAAACAACCACTAGCTGCTGCAATTTTCACATTTTATCCTCAAGCACCTTTTTAAAATTATATTTCCTGTAAATGTATTCTGCCAGGACTGGTGGTGTTTTTGTTTTGTTTTGTTTTTAGAAAGGAATAAAAACATGTCATAAGCATTGCAGGTCATAACTGCAGAATCACAAGATTTCCCAGATTAACAGAGTTGGAGTCCAACTCCCTGCCCAAGCAGGAGACCCTACACCATTTCTGGCAGATGGCAGTCTAGACTCTTCTTGAAAGCTTCCAGTGATGAAGTTCCCACAACTTCTGAAGGCAAACTGTTCCATTGGTTGATTGCTATCACTGTCAGAAAATTTCTCATTTCCAGATAGAATCTCTCCTTGTTCAGTTTCCATCCATTATTCCTTGTCTGGCCTTCAGGTGCTTTGTAAATATTTTGATCCCCTCCGCTCTGTGGCAACCCCTCAAATATTGGAACACTGCTTTCATGTCTCCCCTGGTCCTAAACAGAAGGAATGTTTTATTCCCATTTTATTTTCTTATACCCTTTGATTAGTCAAGTAGATTTAGGTAATTTAGATTTAGGGGGGGGGATTAGTTATTCAGATGCTCTTCACATCAGACCTTGTGATGGACTTTTCTCTGTCAGTTCATAAAATGCATGTCTTATATCCTTCATACTGATAATTTCTGATTATCCAGTAGAGAGCAGAAGCAGTCAGTCAGTGAGTCTCACACTAGAGGTGAAGTCAAATTAGCAGTTTTCAGGACAGACCCTTTGTAATCAGCAACTACTGAGGAGGTTAAATTTTCACTTCACACATATCAGCAATACAGTTGCTCAAAATACAACTTCAATGTAACATATATTAACAGATGTAGGAGCACCGCCCCTATTAACATCCAATGGAAAGATAAGTCTAGCAACACATCTGCATCTAGATGAACATGCTTCTTGTGGACTAACATAAGCACACCAACTGTTTCTTATAAGGAAAATTCCTGGATCGGGTATGTATGTATAAGTGCAATGGTACAACAAAGGCATGTATTCATACAAAACATTTGTATGCTATTTCCTATTCATACATCTTGAAGCACTTTGCAATATTACCCAAATAATTAAAACATTAGCCTTACAAATACAGTATTAAAAGCATAGAGTGAATCAAAGCTTTCAGTGAAGAAAATAAAATAGTGACACTATCCTCCTAAAAGATTCATGGGTGGAAAATTGTCCGTACAATTCTCTTTGAATTGTTCCAGATCAAATTTGGAGAGGCATTTTTCTGTCTTTGTGTAATGATGAAGCAGAAGGAAGACAGCAGGAGAAAGTTCAAAAGGAAGGTACAGAATGGGATATGGGGAAATAATATTTTCAAAGGTAGACTTTTAATATAAAGCAGCTTAACATTTAATTCCAACAGCCAATTCCTATGTTGTTTCTCCAATATGGGGTTCTTCAATCTCGACTTTAAGTCATGTGGACTTTAACTCCCAGAATTCCTCAGCCAGCCATGCTTCCCATTATGGCAGCCTCCAAGCTATTTGGCTAAGAATGATTTGCCCACATGCTTATTTGTACCTTTCTTATATTGTAATTTAAACTGTTTAGCCCAGTATTAAATGAGGCATTTTCATAATTGATCACTCTGCCTTTCTATTTTATTTACTTTCCCCCCCACCATCTTCTCTATCAATGAGCCTGGAGACTTGCACTTTTTAAATTATCACCTTCATTTTATGCTGATGTTCTATTCCTATCTTCTGTTTGACGTAGCCAGGGGGAAAGAAAGCAAAGGTTCACCCTTTAATGTCCATATAAAAGTAACAAAGCAGGGCAACAAAGAACAACAGCCCCTTTCATATATAGATAAGGCTGCTGCCTATTGAGAAGACCTCTCCCTGTCCCAAGGATTTTAAAACCTTTTTAAATTTATCCTTCTCACACTCAAATGCACAATTACTTCTTTGCTCCTACCCTGACACATCTGTATGTTTCACTTCTCCTGAATTTGCTTTCCATATGAGAAGCAATTATCAAAAATAACAGACAGAGCCCTTCCATTCAGTTATAGATTTAAAATAATGCATTCTGGATTAATGAAAGAGGTACAGTTGCTGAAGAGAATTGAGGCGGGAAAGCTGGTTGTGTATTTAACCTGCCAGAACAGCAATTTCCCAGGCCATTCTTATCCTCTATTCTTACCTTCAGGGACACAAAGAAAACATAGCAAAAGTTACCAATTTTAAAAAGGGCAAAACCTTGCATTCCAGCTCCACCCCCAAATTAAAACACAGATTCATTTAAAAGCTACATTTAATAACAAGTCTTATCAGAGCCAGTGATTGAATTAGCTAGGTCTGTATCAGTGTTTCTCAAGCCTGACAACTTTAAGATGCATGGACTTCAAATTTCAGAATTCCCCAACCAGTGACTCTTAAGTCATTTGCAGCTGTATTTTTTTATATGTATCACTTAATCAGCTCTCCTGACCTTGATCTCCTTTTCCCATTAGCTTGTGCAATGCAATTCGGCTGCCATAATGTTATGCTTATTAAACTATCTGAAACCAAGGTTTGACTGCACTCCCAGTTCCATTTGGACAATGGTAAGAATGAGGTAGAATTCTTATGCGGTAAGGAACGTGTGGATTAACTTAACAGTTAGATTAATGTGAAGTCATTATTAAGCATCACTAGCCAATGAATCATGATGTCCAAGAAGATATGAAATCTAGGAGAACCGGGATAAAAATAAATTAAGCAGAGTATGTAAAATTGCCGAACTAAGATAAAACAGATTGTATGCTTTCCTATGTCCAGCTATCTCATACCATTCTCTAAGTGAGGTTGAAGAGGTAGTGCTATTCCTGTAGCTACTTTTTGGCCAGGTAAATACTAAGTGTGAATGAGCCTGGTGTGCCTCAAGTGTAGAAATGGACAACTCTACCACTGCACTATGAAACAAAATACTGAGCTGGAAAACTTTCAGCCTAGCTTCTCATCATTTTTATGGGGGGAAACCATCTCTCAAAACTCTTCAAGAGAATAAGAAAATAGAATAAAAAATCAAAACTAAGGGTAAACATTCATTTTAATTCAAGATTTTAAAATAGATGGTGTAAATTTTAAAAAACTGAAATAAAAAACCCTGAAAACACTAATCCAAAAGGATAAGAAGAAGCAATCAGAGAAACATTTTTTAAAAGTAAGAAAAATCATAGGAAGAAAAAAAATAGCCAGTTTGTCACATCTGAAACAAAGAAAGCTATAACTAAATGATATCAGTTGGTAGAAAATGGCATCAAAGAGGAAGCACCCCTTAAAGGCTCACTTCCATAAAGTTCCTAGAGTGATTTGCTGAAGGCGAGCCTTGTGGGGTCCTAGGTGCTCTCAGAACTTGATGGTTTTTTCCCAGATGTTTCATTACCAAACTAGGTAACAACATCAATGCTAGAAGGGAGTGACATACACACCAACTCAGCAGATTAATGAAAAAACTGGAGAGGGAGGTAACTATTCTGATCCCAAGTCATCAGTCCCTCTATAAGGAAGATGGTGGTTTTAAAATAAAAATAAATATAATCTTCCACTGTAACGGTCCTTACTGTATCAAGTTTGACATTGTATCTGGAAGCAAAATGGCAACTAATATATTTGGGGTAAGAATGGTGTTAAGAACCATCTTGGTATAGTAGTTTAGGCCTCAAGATAGAAACAAGGAGACTGAATTCTAGTTCCACATTAGGCACAAAAGCCAGCTGGGTAAGCTAGTCACTCTCTCTCAAGGAAGCAGGCAATGGCAAATCAGTTCTGAAAACTGCAGGGACTAGTCTAAGCAGTTGCTAACTTGAAGGCTTGCACACAAGAGTGGTGTTATATGCTGTGCTCTCTTAGTCAAAATATATTTGTACATTACATTACATCACATTTGCACATTTGTACAGTACATTACATCTGTTGTACATGGCAACAGAAGTAATTCTGCCAATTTGCCCCGGTTCAGGTGAACTAGTAGTGGAGGCAGCAGGTGGGCAGACATTCATCATGTACGCTCTGCGCATGCGCAGAAGTGCCACACGTGAGTGGAGCGAGCGCACACACTCCAAGTTCCAAACCAGTATTGAAGATCAGAAGAAATCATTACTGCATTACAAGGTAGGAAGTCCTGGGCATGGCATTACGCACACCAATCACTCCAATTTGGGATATCACTGCCACTAATCCTAAATCCTTGCTGCTCGAAATGTTTCAAAACCCACCTACAAGAGTCTCACCTCTATAGTTGCCTCCTAAAGGGAAAGATAATTAAGTGTTGCTACTGCTTGCTTGGCTAACCAAGAATATTTCTGAGAAAAAAATAACCCTTCTTCATTTCTACTGACTATGAATGCTAATTAACGGTATCTGCCAATGCTAGCATACATCAAAACTACCCAAGTGTTCTCCAGGGTCCTGTGCTGGAAAATATCAGAGCTGAAAAGGGAACAAGGTAAATTAAAAAAAAAACTCAGAATGTTTCTTTTTTTTTTTTTTAATTAATGATAAAATATTGGATGTCAATGTGCAGCACTTTACCGACTGCATTGGACAGATCTAGCAGTAATTGTGATGAATGGGAGGGAGAGAGCCATGGCTACAGTCATTTAAATGATTCTGTGGGTTGAAAATATTACCATTGATTAAAGGTCAAATGCTTTAAAAATTTATCACCATTGTATATATTTTCTCCTGACATGGCATCACTTTTGCTTTTTTGCCATGAGCAGCTGAAATACCCTACTAAAGAGATTATTTGTAAAACTGGAGAACAGTTTCTGGTTCTGCCATCAGAAGTGCAATTAATGGAAATTAAACCTAACAATTAGCCGAGCAATAAACCAAGAAATGAATCAATAAACTACGGACTGTGGCTATCCATTAGTTTCTGATAAGTTCAATCACAGATCAATCCACTCTGTGGACTATAGAAGAATAACAGTTGGGAGCTGATGTTTCTCAAATTGTTTCATTTGTGAAGAAGGGTACCTACAACTTCATCAAGGAACCCTAAAACTCTGTTCTTAAAGCCAAAAAGGAAATAAATAAAAATGTTTCGGGAAGAAGTTCAGCTTTAACAATGTCAAGCAACTTTTTTACATTATTTGAGGCTTTGCACCTACTATATATATGAAATCAACTCTGAAGAAGCATAGAGAATTTCTTTTGCCTAAATATACATAAAATGACAAATAAAATTAATTCTGCAAGAAGTTGCATTGGCCAACAGATTGTCCTTGACTTACAACCACAATTTGGACAAGAATTTCCATCACTAAGTAATGCAGTCATAAAGTGAGACATTGTGAGACCTTACTGCTCAGCAATGGTAACCTTGGCACTCCCCTTGTATTGTTAACTGAGAGTCATAGATCATTAAGTCAATACCTAAGTCAAGCCATTTCAGATTTTGCCCCATTCCGACCTCACCTCAGTAAGGTAAGGAATTGCCCCCACATGCCTATCTCCCCTGCCCTTCTCAGCCCTTTGGCCTCCTTGTACCTGCCTTGCAAGGTGACAACTGGCCCCAGAACCATATGAATTTGGGGCTTACTATAGTAACTGCATCTATCCTAGCCCAGCCCACTCACAGTCAAATTGACCTCACCACCCTACACTCCAAGATCAGTGTTATTCTGCACTCCACTACTCCACCTGACCTTCAGCATCTTATTGCTCCCAGTACTGATGAGGTGTGCCTGGCCTGGCTGTTCGGCCTGGCTGGGACTGGCTTCACACTACTGCTCCAGGGATGCTTTTGACTGAAGAGCCATTTGATGAAGGAAAGGGTGAACTGGAACATGATTAACTGTGCAAAGCCCTCCTGACCAGTGGATGGGTTGCTAACCGGTTTACTACCAGTTCGCTTGTGCTTGCACACGGGCACATGCGCAGAAGCATCCAGGCAGGTGGGCGGAGCCTCCCACCACTGCCACTACTGGTTCAGCCAAACCGGGCTGAACCAGGAGCAACCCACTTCTACTCCTGACCACAGCTGCCATATCTCAAGTACAGGAAATCAGGAGTCAAGATAGTTCAAATGAATATAGATTTATTGCAGGCTAACACACTCTACAAGAGTCTGTACTACTAGGTTCAAAGCAAATTGGTGGTAAATAAGGATCAACAGAATCAAGGTGGGCTGGACTTAGAGCTCTTGTGGGTGCAAAGGGACTTGAGACTGATGATGTGTTTGACCCCTCCCTTGTGTTCAGCCTGGTCATCTCCTATATTACCTGCACTTCAAGCAATAGCTACAATACTAGAAGAACTCTCAACTTGTGCACTAGTCTTGAATGGGGAAGTACAACCCTCTCCAAAACCAAGGATGACAACATCTCCAACCCAGGGGATCCAAACAGCCACAATAATTCAGCCCTTTCAGGATTGAGCCAAAGTCTTGTCTGCCCCGTGTGGACCCAAATAGCTTCCAGACTTGGGTCCATACATTAACAGCTTCACCTGTACCACTTGGAGTTGAGAGATAGAATTGGGTATGATCAGGTGATTCCATATCCCAAACCAATGGTTGTCCTTACCCAGGGGTTTCAGGCAGATGTTGAAGAGGAAAGGAAAGGAAGATTGTCAAGCCCTGGGGTATTTCTTAAAGAGGAGCCACAGATGTGATCTCTCTCTTCCTGGAAATGACTGTTGAGGGAGAGGTAAACCACTAGAGCACAGTGCATCTCACTCCTAACCCCTACAGTCAGTTTAGAATAATACTGTGGTCAACATATTGAAAGCTGCTGAAAAATCAGTGGATGCAGCACCCAATTCTGGCTCTGCCAAAGGTTTCATCAGCAATTCTTTCAAAAGGAAAGAATGGAAACTGGCTGATAATTCTCCAACAGGGAAGGGTCCAACTATGTTCTCTTGGGGAAGGGGCATACCACCCCCTCTTTCAATGAGGCTGAAACCATTACATGAATCCATAATGAACTGCTGTGGCACAGTGGTTAGAGGGCAGTACTGCAGGCTCCTTCTGCTAATCACTGGCTGCCAACAGTTTGACAGATCAAATCTCACCAGGCTCAAGGTTGACTCAGCCTTCCATCCTTCTGAGGTCTGTAAAATGAGGACTCAGATTGTTGGGGACAATTGGCTGACTCTGTAAACTGCTTAGAGAGGGCTGTAAAAGCACTGTGAAGCTGTATATAAGTCTAAGTACTATTGCTATTGCTTTCCCAGGTGCTTTATTAATCCAAGAAGACCATGATCTAACAAGTAAGTGGCTAAACTAAAAAAACAAAGACCTTATCCACTACCTTGGGTGTAAAAGAATGAAACTCGGGTCAGATAATATTATAAGATGTTCCTTGGGCAACTCATTATGACTTACCCAGAATCCAGTTCCAAGTGAATCTCAGCAACATTGCAAGAGAGCCTGACTATTTCTCATCACGGCCCAGGAGATTATCCCAACCCTACAATAGGGAGCAGGTCACTTTAAATGGACCTTCTGGATGGCTATTGGAAGACACAAGCAATAGTCCAGTTTGTTAGATCAAGGAATTAGATACAAATATGTACAAAACATAAAGCTTACCATATTATCTTTGGTTAAATCCATTTCTCAGTCCATTTATCCTTTTCACAGGACTACTGCAAGGATAAAAGGGATAACAAATTTGTTATCTTGGTATTTTGAAAGAAGAGTGATATAGAAACTTAAAAAGAAGTATCTGTATGCAAAATGTCTATCTAATTCTCATTATTCAAAGGTTGAATATTATAAGCAGTACAGTATATATTATGTCTGTACATATTTCTCTGCATGAATGGAATACAAGAAAAAGTTGGTACTGCTATTAGAATTAATTCTCAAACATTGAGTGTGGGGGAAAGCAGTTGTAAGCACTGCAAATGCCAGGGACACATGGAAACCAGATCTCCCATACAAAAATAGTTTGGATATTGTTTCTATATACAGAACTTGGTTTTGATACACAGCAGTCATTCGAATTATTTTCTTATTTAACTCATTTTTCCTCAATACAACCAATTTATCTGAATTCTTAGAAGCTTGCCTGTTTCCAATACAACATGTTAAGTAAAATCTAACTGCTACTGGGAACGAATGATGCTAGATACCAAGCCTTTTCTCAAATTGATGTGAACAGTGTTTAACAATGTTGTAGATTTCTAGAATAGGTTAGATGCACATTTATGCCTGCTAACTGTTAAATCCACTGACATTAAAGGGATTTAAGTTAATCATAAAAAAATCTAGGTCAACAGATAAGTTTTTTTGCATTTACTTTTATTTCTAATTCACAAATATTAAAATAGTAATACGGTTCTAAAATAGTTTACTATGTGGATATGGATTGGTGCTTTTCCATTTCCATCTATACAGAGGACTCTCTGCCCTGTATTCCTTCATGTTGCAAAAGGCAAATTTCTTTTTGCCCATGTGTGTGTGTGTGTGTGTGTTGTATTTGTGCTGATAAATAAATAAAGGGAGACTAGTATAGATCTATTTCAAGCTATTTAGTTCTCATCAGCTAGCCATATCCCTACTGGGATTCGAACCTGGGCTGTATTACATATTAGGCAGATGTGTTAACCACTAAACCACAAGGTTCTCCTCCTTTATCAGCTGAGCCAGGGAAATAGGTATGTATTTAGTGTCACAACCCCTGGTATGCCCAAATATGGGAGGAAGCCTACTGCTTCCTTTCTCTGTCTATCAGCTCGTCATAAGTGACCATCCAGACAGAAGCCCAATATTTTTACTGTTGCCTTTGTTACATTTGTGTTGTATTTGTGCTGATAAATAAATAAAGGGAGACTAGTATAGATCTATTTCAAGCTATTTAGCTCTCATCAGCTAGCCATACCCTTACTGGAATTCGAACTTGGGCTGTATTACATATTAGGCAGATGTGTTAACCACTAAGCCACAAGGTTCTCCTCCTTTATCAGCTGAGCCAGGGAAATAGGTATGTATTTAGTGTCACAACCCCTGGTATTCCCAAATATGGGAGGATGTAACAAAGGCAACAGTAAAAATATTGGGTTTCTGTCTGGATGGTCTCTTATGGCGAGCCGATAGACAGAGAAAGGAAGCAGTAGGCTTCCTCCCATATTTGGGCATGCATACATACATACATACATACATACATACATACATACATACATACATACCAGTGATGGGATTCAATTTTTTTTTACTACTGGTTCTGTGGGCGTGGCTTGGTGAGTGTGGCATGTCTTGGTCAATGTGGCAGGGGAAGGATACTATAAAATCTCCATTGCCTCCCCGCTCCAGAGGAAGGTTACTGCAAAATTCCCATTTCCTCCCAATCAGCTGGGACTCAGGAGGCAGGGAATAGATGTGGGTGAGGCCAGTCAGAGGTGGTATTTACTGGTTCTGTGAACTACTCAAAATTTCCACTACCGGTTCTCCAGAACTGGTAAGAACCTGCTGAATGTCACCTCTGATACACACACACACACACACACACACACACTGTTCATTTATAATGTTCTGTGTGTAAGATACACAGCAAAAGCCAAGTGGGTCTGAGATGTTGTGACAACCACATTTAAAATGTGGCCTCTAGCGTATGTCACCTAATTTAATTAAGCCTTGGTTAAACAGGATAGTAACTTCCAGCAGTTGATATAAGAAAAGTCAGGTCTGTTTCCGGTATAAGAAGGTTTTTAAAGTAACACGCTATTTTATAATTCAACATTTGATTGGGGCTGTGTTCAAATATCCCAGCTTTAAAGGTTAAGCAGAGACATATGCCCGGCATATGATGCTGTGAATAAATGAGGTAATGTTGATGGCTCCCTAACAACCTAATCTGTTTCAGCACTGTTCTTTGGCAAAGTCTGAAGCTGAACATTAACTGGGTATAAATTTCATAGCATGTGAATCAGCTCAAAATGAAGTAAGATTTTGTTTGTTTAAAAAGAACACAATCCACCCCACAAAAAATATTTGTATTTTAAAACTGTTTTCCAATCTATTACCCATACTTTTGCTACTTTCCCTTCCCTTCTCTGCAAAATTATGTATAGATTGGAAGCTGTAGCAACAGCTACATTTGGGGAGAGAGGAGGCAAAAAAAAGTGAAGCCTGCAATCATATGATTAAAACCCCACCCCATTTTATGTCCATAAAAATGGTTCTAGTTAGTCTTGCTATAACCCTAAGATTCAAATTCAGGCCTTAGTTCAGTGCTTTGGAAGTCAAAGTTTGCAGTCCTACAGAGTTCAAGAGAGATATACAAATGGTTGCAATTTTGATTTCAGAAGAATAAGGTTACATCTGCAGGAACAGTAAATACTTTGAAAAGGGAGATGCTTGCCAAATGTTAGAAATATATAGAGAGAGATTTTGAAGCTAAGTTTTTTTTCCAATGTTATTCTGAAAAGAAAGGGAGAAATGCATATGATTTCTTATGTTTCATTTTGACAGAGCCAAAGAGAAAGAGGGCTCTGAGCCTAGAAGCTAGGGCTATGTCTCCTGAAAGCAGAAATAATACTGATGGATGTAAAAAAAGAAATGGGCCAGGTTTTAATTACAAAGCCAATATCTTGACTTAGCTGTCTGACTCACACATAGATGCACATGCACACACATGCACACATGGACGCTCCTACATAGAAGACATTGTTAGCTCTTCAAGGTAGTTCAGAAAAGCAGAATATGATCACCATACTAGCTCTATTTTTATTATAAAGTTGCATTAACAGAATCTGACAAGTTGAAAGAACCACTATCATTCTTCACTTTAACTCTCCTTAAAACTAGAAAGGGTCGCTTCTTTCACCACTCTTCCTCCATTGGACTCAATTTTTTTTCCTTTTATGTACACTGAGAGCATATGCACCAAAGACAAATTCCTTGTGTGTCCAATCACACTTGGCCAATAAAAATTCTATTCTGCTCTGCTCTGTTTCATTTATCAGACCATTGTCTAGGCTTTGGTTAGCAATAGCAATAGCAATAGCAGTTAGACTTATATACCGCTTCATAGGGCTTTCAGCCCTCTCTAAGTAGTTTACAGAGTCAGCATATTGCCCCCAACAACAATCCGGGTCCTCCTTTTACCCACCTCGGAAGGATGGAAGGCTGAGTCAACCCTGAGCCAGTGAGATTTGAACAGTCAAATTGCTGAACTGCAGTCAGCTGAAGTAGCCTGCAGTGCTGCATTTAACCACTGCGCCACCTCGGCTCTGTCTAGGCTTTGGTTCTTTCTACTGTCTCCCAAGGTCATTCCCACACACAGTTGGAGGTGTGTCCTGGCCAATTTTTAGATAAGGTTGCAACATGGGTCTCCTAGGTGATTCTAATGGTGGTAAAAGAAAGAGTTAACGTTTAGCACTTAAGGAACTCAGAACAAGAAGTAAATAGCTTTGGGACTTGACTCAGGATTGGGTAGCATAAAATGTTCAGAAGTAGCTTGACACTGGGAATTAAAAGGCATCTCAGAGAAGTTCTTTATAACCTGATGGAGTTGGTGTTTATTTGACCCAAAGGGGGAGGGGACCTCTGACCCAGAGAAAATGAAAAGATACAGAATTAATTATGACAGATACTCGCTCAACATTTTTACCAGCTGTTCCTTTGTGAGCTGTTGAAACTTTAAGACTGAACTTTTTTTAAAAAAAAGCAGTTATGGTTGGTCCAATATAAATATAATTATTATTTATTCAGTTCATTCAATGTAATTAGTTGGTCACTGAAGCAACTTTAGCAGGGTACAATGACATAATAAAAACAGATTTTAACAAATCTAATAAAAAAGGAAATTCAAGAATAATCAAGAAAAAGAAACATGAAATGAAAAATACATTTTAAGAAAGGACTGCTGAATTTTGTTTTTTAATACATATTTTTATTAAAAGAAAATTTTACATAATATTAAAAAAACTACAAAAACATAAATGGAAAAGTTGAAAAAAATATGAAAAAATAAAAGGGATGCATTGCTAAATTTTGGAAATATAGCTAATGATGACAGTGCCTGCTATTTACCTATTACTAAAAGTACAGTTTACCATAGCATAATGCAGTGTTTCTCAACCTTGGCAACTTGAAGATGTCCGGACTTCAACTCCCAGAATTCCCCAGCCAGCGAATGCAAACTGAGGAATCCCATTATTTTTTTCAACAAAGTTTCCTAAAAAGAGATTATCCATAACAGTCAGGTCGAACACTGACTTGGTGAGGAAGGTGCAATATTTCAAGGCCAACCACAAATCCAGTAATATGGGAATCCCACTTTTGCTTTTGAATTTCTTAATGGTGATTCTTAGATAGGCATGTTTAATTCATGCCATCTCTCTCTCCCACCTCCTGTCTAGCAGCATTCTTATTCATTTATGTTATTACAACACACTTTTAAAAATCTCAGGCTTGGAAGGGAAGTCTAATGTTTGCTGTTCTGGGAGAATTTGAAGCCATGCATGCAAAAAGGATAAAATCACTTTTAAATCTGCCTGTAGGAAATCCATCTTGGCAACCGGACAACTAGAATTAGTTATTAAAGACCTGTCAAATGAATAAAGACACCTCTGTAGGGAAAACCACAAGAGGCATTTGTTTTTTCTAGTGTGAATGGTGGACTAATACCAAATCAGCTTTCACTTTCTACTTTTGCCTTTGCTCCCAGAATAGAGGTCAGACTTAATAAACACAGGTGGAATATTTTTTTAAAGAAAACTGTGATGATTTTTATTAAAACCTATTACAAACTGTTACAGATTTGCTGTTTTTAGATGTCTCAATGGAATCTCAATTGCACATATGCAATTGTGGCACAACATTGACTAGAACTTAAGTAAGCCTACATAATCTTGGGATGGATGGATAGAGGGATGGATGGATAGAGGGATGGGCTATCAAGTCAGAATAAACATTTAACCATCCTATGGATAGATCTTCTCCACGATGATCTACCTCCAACCTAGTCCTTCAGGTCTTCCAAGTGTACCATTGCTGCTTTAATTGAGTCAATTCACCGTGCTACTGATTTTCCTCTTTTCTTTCCCAGCATTATTATTGCTATCACTAACTGATGTGGTCACAAAGTGCAATGTTACATTACCATGTCACTAGCCAATGGCAGTTTTGGCAGTCATAGTTGCTGTCATTAAGCAAGGACCTCATGGATCATTAAACAAGTATCTCACATGATAACAGCTTCCAACTTCCTATCAGCTTTCCCATTGATTTGCTTATAGGAACTTGGCAGGGAAAGTTGGAATTTGCAATCATTGATTGTATGGATGTTGCAATGACCAGAACTCCAAGGATCTATCATAAGTCCCTCTTGCTCAGCACCATGGCAAATTCAAAGAGTTCCTGAATGAAATGAATGGTCACAACCAATCTGTAGATCTCCCCAAAGATTTAGGTCCTGCATATCATGACCAAAATATTATAATTTGAGCCTGGTCATTTGTGCAGTTCAAGTAAGGAATCTAGGTTGATTTCTTCAATTATTTATCAAAGCTCAAAATCTTTCTATCCTTTTATCCTTTCTATCATGTCACAAAGAAAACTATGCTTGCACAATTTTAATCTTTATAGGTACAAATACATCATTGCACATACATAGACACCTTACGGTATCTGAATAGATTTCTGAGACCTTCATTACTCTCTTCCAAGCATATTTCTTGGAAAAGTTTATAGGAAAAAATTCCTCAAACTCACATCAGATGACAATGGATGGGAACTAATCAAGGAGAGAAGCAATCTAGAACTAAGAAGAAATTTCCTGACAGTTAGAACAATTAATCAATAGAACAATTTTCCTCCAGAAGTTGTGAATGCACCAACACTGGAAGTTTTTAAGAAGAGATTGGATAATATTTGTCTGAAATGGTATAGGGCTTTCTGCCTAAGCAGGGTGTTAGACTAGAAGACCTCCAATGTCCCTTCCAACTCTGTTGCTCTAAGACAATTGTACAGCATTTTAGATGGCAGAAGATGACATGCTGAACATTCATTAATTTCATATCACATAGATAAGTTCGATCATAATTTCAAGTGAAAATCTATAGACATTTTAGATTTAGGAATGCAAGAGAATTTTAAAAATCTGGCACTGTGACAAATTAATACTCAGAAGATATGTAGTAATAAATCACATTTATGAACTATTCAAAGGGAATAATGAAAAGTCAAATAAAGGGCAAAACCTCCCAGAACACATTCTTTCCTCTCTCAGCCAACATGAAAATAAGCACAAAATGGTCTCAGAAAGGCCCAGACTATATCATGCAAAGCAACAAAAACAATACCACCAATCAACACATCTGCCCAAACCAATTAGTAGGACAAATTGTTCCAGATAAACAGTCAACACACAGTATTTTCTCATGTCATAGCACTGATTATAATGCGTAGTGTAGTACTGCAAGGAAACCAAGCTCAGAGAACACAACTTGTCATCAATTCATTGACAGACATATCTGATTCAACTTACCCTGTTAAGTCACCTAACTATCCTAGAGTTTCATTATTTTTCCAACAATACAATATAATAAATGTTGGTTCAATGAGTTCAATGAAAGGATGACCAAACATTGTAGTGAGTATTATTTATTTATGCAGACTATTTATTAAAGGGAGAGCTCTGATCACATTATAAGTGTTCTAAAGAATTTACAGTTTTATTTCACTTCTGTATTGTAGCATATTCCATAATTTAATTATCTATTGCATAAAAACACACTTCATTTTATCTCTCCTGGATCTGACACAATTAAGTTTTACTGAATGGATGTAGGTTTTAATATTTCATGAGAGGGGAAGCAAACTTGTCCCTCTCCACTTTCAACTTAACCTAAATTTCTAACCTAAACCTGCCTTCCAGGATCTATTATTACATTTTTCCATACCTTCAATGCCAACATGTACCACAACTCAATCTCATCACTCATAAATGAGGGTATCTAGACCTAGACAGTGGAAACAATGCTTCCTGGTTTTAAATGTATTATATCATATAAAAGTAATTGGAGAAATTCCCTCCCCAAAGATATCATCAATGTAGAAATTTCAGCTGCATTTGATTCCTTCATACTGTAGCTGTATTATGTAGATATTTTCAATTACTGGCTTATCATTCTTTCAGCTTATTTTTGGAGACAATCTTTTGCAAATTCTTAGGGTCACATTGATACAACTTGTAAATACTCTGGGCAAAACTAGGTATTTCATTTAAAAACTAAAGAGGTATATGCAAAAACTTTGGAGTCATAGGAATTATTAACCTCTCAACTTTTTTTCAATATAAATCCTTCTAGTGTTACCATTTGCCCTACTACAGACAAGTTTAGGCATCATCACTCTGTACTGCAATCCTAAAGTTAGGATGGCCATAATCCCATTCTACCAATTGTAATGTGATAGGATTTGAAGGTAGATTCTCATCTAATTTGCTTCTTAAATGAGCACCTGTAAAGTGACCTGTAAAAATATCCAATGGAATTCTTACAAGCAGACCATTCAGCCCATGATAACATAGGAACCCTATGAAAACAGCACCCAGTTGAGCTTAAACAATTCCTAGACATCAAAAACCATTTTAAAGAACCTCTATTGGCTAAACTGTGATAAAAGCAGCTTGTTTGCAGGCTTTCAGCCAACTGGCCTTGCCCCACACCAAGGGATGTTCCCTTTGAAATTAATTAAGTTCAGTGGCCTCCAGATGTGGTCCAGCATCTCCCCCACTGTGCAAAAGTTTGAGAGTCTTCATTTCACTGTAAATAAACAGGCAGAAATCACTCTGTAATTAGAACAGGAGCTTGGGCTGTCACTCAACAAGATGGTCTCCTTCAGAGGCAGATGACAAGTTTCCTGCTAGATTGTCTAGCTTAACATTCTCTCACACCCATACCCATATACACACATACACACAGGGAGAGATATTAACTGATAGCATTTCAAAGGGAGGTTTGTTTTGAAGACAATAATAGAGCAGACAATGTGGTAACTATTCTTTTCTGACTCATGGTTATGTTGTTTGAAACACTGAAGCATATGTGAAGACATGATATTCTGCCCTCTTTCCAGAAATCACACACTTTATACTTTATAGCAGCCGTTTCTTACCCAGTTTCTTCCAGATGTTTTGGATAACACCTTCACCTCCAGACGGATTATAAGAGCTGAAGTGCAGTGCAACAGGAAGACACTAAATGGAAGAAGACAGCTAAAATTGACTCAAGAAGGAATGGTTTTCAGGATTTCAATGAGGAGAAGTGCTATCACCAGTCAAGAGACCCAAATATGTCCTAGTACACTCATAGTGTGTGTCTCAGGTAGAGAAATCATAATATCCAAAGAAGATCATTTTATAAGATCTCTGAAGAGAAATTCCCAACAAGCACCTCTATCCTTGCTTGGAAATCAAAACAGTAATGAATTAGAATAAACAGTAATAAACCTGATAATTAATAACTCTTATGGTATCTTGACAATTATTGTTTTAAGTGCTTGAAGGGGCCATATGGTTAATGATAAATTATTCAAATGATTTAAAGGTGTTGACCTTTAAAGCCTTACATGGCATGAGAGTTGGTTTTTGAGAGATTGCCTCTCCCCAATTATATCTGCCTGTCCTACCACATCCAACATAGAGGGCATGCTTTAGCTCCTGACAGCTAGAGAGTTTCACTTGGCAGGTCCTTGGCAGTGAGCCTTTTCTGCTGTGGCCCCTAGCTTTATGGAACATTCCTCTCCCTGAGTCCATTCTTTTCACAAAATCTATTTGTGTCATCAGGCCTAAGGAACTAGACCCAGGGGACTAGCGAAATACTTAGATGGCTCTAGTGTAATTAACACCTACTCTTCATCTTGGAATGAACTCCCCGTGGAGATTCGTACCCTCACCACCCTCCAGACCTTCCGCACAGCCCTTAAAACCTGACTGTCCCGACAGGCCTGGGGTTAAAGATATTGACCCCACCCGAATTGTATGAATGTTGTGCTTTTAACTATGTATTGTTTTATGTGTTTAACATGGTTTGTCCTCCCTCCCCCTGAACTGTGAGCCGCCCTGAGTCCCCCCAGGGAAAAGGGTGGCATACAAATAAAATATCTATCTATCTATCTATCTATCTTATTTTATTTTAGTTTTTAGTTTTCAGATTGGTGACTTTTATAATTTAAAAGTTTTAATAAGAGTAATACTTCTTTGTATACCTATTGTTTTAGTTTTGTTCTGTGCTACCAAAGTCACTTATTGTGAAATGATTGCCATATAAATATGACAGATGAATAAATAAATCTATAAATAAATTAACAGAATAACAGAGCTAGAAGCGACCCTGGAGATCTTCTAGTCCAACTGCCTGCTCAGGCAGGAAACCCTATACAATTTCAGACAAATGGTTTTCCAATCTCTTCTTAAAAGCCTCCAGTGATGGAGTAATCACAACTTCTGGAGACAAGCCATTCCACTGGTTAATTATTCTCATTTTCTCCTTAGTTCTAGGTTGTTTCTCTCCTTGTTTAGTTTCTACCCATTGTTTCTTGTCCTGCCTTCAGGTGCTTTGGAGAATAGTTTGATTCCCTATTTGGACCATGAAATCCACAATATAATTTTATACCGCATTTCCCTGAAATTACGACATGTCTTGATATAAGGCCATGCCACATTTTTCTGGTGAGCAAAAATATAAGCCTTCCCCCGCAAATAAGCCCCCTGGACAACCCCCCAACTTCAGCCAGGCAGAGCGCCACTCACCAACCTAGAGGTATCCCAAAGGTGCCAAGCCGTGGGAACCGGGGGGGAGGCAAAGGTGATTGCATTGCTTAGTGCCTCTGGGATACTGCTAGGTTGGTGAGCAGCTCTGTGCCCAGCTGAAGATGGGGTTGCTGGGCAGTTGCTCTTTTGCGAGCGGGCTCCCTCTGACGCTGCTGCTGCTGCTGCCGCATGACTTTTTTTGTGGCTTCCAAACCGAGTCTTCCAGCAGTGGCCGCTCTGGGCATATGTTCTATGGTTGCATGCTCTGCCGGCAGCTGGCCCACAACCATAGAGCGTACGCCCAAAGCAGCCACTGCCGGAAGACTCGGTTTGGAAACCACAAAAAAAAACATGTGGTGGCGGTGGCGGAGGTGCCCTGGCTCTGTGGAGAGAGCTGGGCCATGCATCATGAGGCTGGCAGGCACATGAGTGAGAGTGGAACAGCCGCTCATGCAACCCCCCCCCTCCAGCCGTGCAGAGTGCCATTTATTGCCATTTTAAAGGCGCCAAGCCGCGGGAGCCAGGCGGTGGCAAACAGGCACTCACGCGGCTTGGCGATACCCCTAGGTCAGTGAATGGCACTGTGCCTGGCTGGAAAGGGGGTTTGCCGAGTGGCTGCTCATGAGTGTGGTCGCTTCATGGCTGCTGTGCTGCGCTGCTGTGACAGCGCAACACAGCCATTCGCCCATGAGGCGGTGCCCAGATCTTTGGGAGCCCACTCCCAAGAGAGCAGCTGCACAGCAACTCCAAAACAATAAACCCTCCCCTCACAATAAGGCCCAAGCCATATTTTGTGTGTAAAAAGAAAATAAGACCCTGTCCTATTTTGGGGGAAACACATTATGCTTCAAATAATGGGGTGGTAAAAGAAAGAGTAGGGATGCAGTGGCTCAGTGGCTAAGACACTAAGCTTGTTGATCAGAAAGTTGTTGTTGGTCAGCAGTTCGGTGGTTTGAATCTCTAGCACCACATAACGGAATGAATTCCCATTACTTGTCCCAGCTTCTGCCAACCTAGCAGTTTGAAAGCATATAAAAATGCAAGTAGAAAAATAGGAACCACCTTTGGTGGGAAGGTAACAACATTCCATGCACCTTTGACATTTGCCGGCAACATGCCCATGGAGACATCTTCGGACAGCACTGGCTCTTCACTCTGAAACAGAGATGAGCACCACCCCCTAGAGTGGGGAATGACTAGCACATATGTGTGAGGGAAACCTTTACTTTTACCTTAAAAGAAAGAGTGGGAAAGAGAGAAGTGACATGGCATATCCACATGCATATCTACAAACACAGCAAGATTTTGAATAGTGATAATAAAGATGAGTAAAGAATATGGTGCCATGCAATATAGCGAGCTTTCCCAGCTTTGGTCTCTGATCCAATTGCCTGCCAAATCTGACCATCAGTGTGAGATCCCCTAGTCTGCTGATAAGGCAGCAAGGAAATGCACCCTTGTCTATGACATTGGTTGCCAAATTCAGATTCTAGAACAGAAAAAGAACATCTTGCTGGAACTCAAACAGCAAGTTTAGTAGAATTCCTGAAAGTAAATCTTCCCCCGCCACAGCCTATAGCAAATATTTTGTGAAAGATGAGAACTAGAAAAATTGTAAGATCAGGGACTAAATCAACCTGTCCAAAGATATTACCTGCAAATATATTATAGGTACAGTATGCATAGAGTTTATAATGCTGAATTGTTTCTCAGAACTAAAGCTCAGAGTCCTTTTGTGGATAATCTCTGATTTTAAATTATTATCTTTCACTGAAACGTGGGAATGAAGCAGGGAAAAGGAAAGTAGGCAAGAAAGTCAGAGGATAAATATAATAAACATATCAGTAAACAAGTGCCATGCTTCTGCAAGTGAATTGTGCCCATATAGATTGAAAGTTTCTATTGAAAAACTTTTATTCATAAAAACTGTTCTTAAAGCACATAATCACAGAAATACATTTTATAAGAGGGCGGTAAAAGTGAACCTGAAAGTAGATGCATTCCAATAAAAGCTTCCCCCAAAAGATGTAAGGCAACAATTAGACCTAGAAAATTAAAAACTCTGAAACTTAATCCAAAAGGACAGTCTAATCAATGAAAAAGAATACCACATGCTTACACTGTAATTGCATTCCAGTCAAGATTTTTCATGGTAACAGCCAGTACTTAAAAGTAATTGCATTCCAATAAAGATCAGTGGTCTAGAGCTACTATGGCTTTAATATTTGACATATGGATCTGATACTGTTTCAGTTAAAAAATTGATGGCCAAATTAAAACTTAAAATGAATTTAAAGTCAGTGGCCCTGCAGGGTAATACAAACCAAACAAGGAGGATCAGAGCTGATCTGACAATTTACAAGTAAATAAAAATATATATTCATGCATGTCTGCCGTTTGTCAGTAAGATCTCCTTTCTTCCTAGATACGTTTTTATTTAAAATGCATTATGTTATGAACTGGTTCATTTCCAAGTAATTTTATATGCCAAACTATTAATCAGAGCAGACTTAGAATTACAATTAACCAAATTTAAGATTTTTGGTAGTATGAAACCTTCAACTTTTGAAGAAAACAAACATCCAATTTCAGACACTGTTATTATCTGGACACTTGTCAAATTTGGGTTGTCAAACCTGACTTCATTGAAGGCCACATCAAGGTTGTGTTTGACCTTGTGGGGGTGAGGCATGGCCAGGGTGGGCATGGCCAGCTCGACGTCACTTGTGTTGGTGACACCTGTGGTGGCATAAGCAGCCTGCCAGTGAAAATGGGCTCCCAAGCTCCATTTTCATGTGCAATGGCCTCCTGCAACCCTTTTCCAGAGAAAACGGTGCTTACGAGGGCCACACACAGCCCTCCCGAGCTCTGTTTTTGCTGGCAGAGGCACTGCGGGCCAGTCCTCTGCTGTTTCTAGGATGGCCCTGTGGGCCAGACCTAAGCACTTCATGGGCCACATCTGGCCCACAGGTCTTGAGTTTGATCCCCCTATGAATAAATTTCTAATTTATGTAGGGAAATCCAAAGAGTATCAACAACATGTTTCAAAGAAAAAGCAAGTTAACAAACAAGGCATCATAAGAACATAGAAAGAGCCTTGCTGGATCAGATATGAGGTCAATAACTTTCTGCCAACAGTATTTTTCAGCAACTGATATTCTGAAGGTTCCCTGCCTCTGATTTTGAAGGGCGAATATAGCCATAAATTCTAGCAGTTGTTTTGATATTTTGGTTTTACAGTCATTAAAGTTGATAGCTAGAGATGTCATGTATTTCAACATGCTGAGATCCAGATATTCTGAAATGGCTTGGATTGCAATAGGGAGTGGATTCCCTAGTTCTGTTCAGAAAAGTTGGTGTAAGTTCCAAAAAATTGCATAAAAATTAACTTACATTATGGAAAGCTGTCCAAACATATTACAGCAAAGGTGTATTTTAAGAAACTGCATAATAGTAAAAAGTTGAATTGAAAGCATTCTATTAGGGCAGGAGTGTCAAACGCAAGGCCCGTGGGCTAGATCCTACCCACAGGATCCTTAGATTTGGCCTCTGGAAACAGTGAATGACTGGCCTGCAGTACTTCTGCTAGTCAAAATGGAGCTTGGGACGGCTGTGTGCAGCCCTCCCAAGCTCTGTTTTCACTGGCAGAGGGTTGGAGGAGGCCGACCCAGCCAAAACAGAGCTTGGGAGCCTGTTTTCCCTGGCAGAACACTCGGCCATCACAGGCACCCCGACACAAGTGAGGTTGAGCTGGCCGTGGCCCCCTGGCCACGCCAAACATCCCCTTGCCCCCCCAAGGTCAAACATAACCTTGATGAGGCTCTCAATGAAATTGAATTTGATACCCCTATATTAGGGATAACTGAGTAGGGAAAAATGTTTGCAGAATAGGCATAAAAGTTGCATACATGGAAAAGTACAAAAATCATATGATGTTTGTCCACTATTAAACTAAACCAAATAGAATACTATCTGAACACATTCAGCACTCATCTAGACCGAGTTCAGATTGACTGGCATATCCTTATTGCAGACACACAGACACACACACACACACACACACACACACACACACAAACTCCATCTTATCATAATGGCTACAACTGCATGAATTCCATAGTTTATATATGTGTTGCCTACTTCATTTTGCCTTTCTGCAATATTCTCACCCAACATAAACTAACATATTCTGCACAAGAAAGGATTCTTTATAGTTACTTCTATGCAAATTAGTTTCCATCTGTGTGTCTATTATATTTGATTGCCTCCCATCTTGTACTGATAGAATTACATATGCATTTGTTACATTATCTTGCACATATAAACAAATGCACAAAATACTACATAAAGCAAAGGAACATCAAATATAATTATTTCTAGGCATCTTGGATTCTATTTTCTTGGATATTCCCAGTAATTCACCAAAATTGCCTAAAACAAAATTCCTTTAATCAAGCTGTCCATCCTTTCTTGAAGAAGCTTTTGAATCATTATAGTTACATGATGGCTACATTAATTCCATTGTTCCTCCAACAAATTATGGAGATGTAATGAAACTCCTGAGCCTTTAATAAGGGATTCATTTAATAGGGGGGGAAATATTTTGCTAAAATGACAGTAGACTTGAAAGGTTGGCTGTATGAAGCCTCCAAACCATCCTTTCACAAATAGTAAAAGGCTTTTTGTTCAGTATGGAATAATTAATAAAGGGCTGGCGGTTGGAGGTTGGAAAGGAAGTCATTCATTCTCTAGCTTATTATCAATTAATGTAATATTTTAAGATTTGATCTTCAAAGAATTTAAGAAATGATTCTACATTTCTACTGAATGTATGTTGCAGAGCTGTATAATTCCATATAGTAACTAGCTGCATGTTTAGACAATTGTTGGATATGAACCTGAATATAATTACTATTAATTCAGACATATTCTCTGTGAGTGCAAAACGGGTGGCACATAAATTTAATAAATAAAATACAAAGCAATATATCTATTAGACAATGAAAACAACATTTTCTGGCTGGCCTAGACCAAATCAGAGTTTGGGGGTGGTGTTTTTCAACATGTTCATGGAGAGAGAACAGATTTGCTCTACTGATTTCATCCTAATAATATCATCTCTTCTGTCTAATTTCCTAATCTAAATATTGGATGCTGCTCGTAGTTTAATAAAAAAAGTATAAATGTGTTAAATTGCTTCTTAATGGAAGTTCCTATTCATACAAGTGAAGCAAGTGCAGAAGTTTAACTTAGTTATGTCTGATCTGACATTCCAATCTAGAGTGGTCAATTCCATTAGGAACATAACTCCAAATCATAACTACCAGCTCTAAGCTGCTCTAGAAACTCTCTCAACACATCTGATGGCAATAGGATGGAAAGATTGAGCTAAACTAACATGCATACTTTCAGACATGTTCAACTTTATTAAAGATAATCTTTTTATTTACTACAATCCAATTTTCATCCTGCTATTACAATATCTGCACTTATGGGAGTCCTCACTGTACTATCCCAATAACATTTCATTAAAAAAGAAAATAGAATTAGCAGCAACAGACATAATCAAAACATTTTTAAATATGCAAGGCCTAATTACTTTATACTTGACTATTTCAGGTTGTTGAATAAATTGTTGAACCTTGATCATGGAGAGCCAGTTCCAAATTTTCACTCAGTCATAATGTTTAGAGGTGATTTGGGGCCATTCACCTTCTCATAGCCTAATCTATTTAATTATTGGAGGATAAAATTAGGGGAGATCCCCAAAAATCTGGAGCTATCGGAGAAAGGCAGAATATAACTGCAATGAAGGAAGGAAGTACCATATAGTTGACTAATATGGATTAATGGCAAAGAGGCAAGATGTTATTAGTATTTTTAAATCTTTAGTGGTGAGGTTTTCCCATAAATAGTATAAATAGTATAAATAGTAGTCTAAATAATGAAGAAAAATGGATGGATTTGAGTGCATGCTCACATTTGCAAACCGATAGGGAAGGTAAGTGAATACTACCTACGAATATAATAGCTATGTGGCTATAGGCTTGAACTTCATTAAAGCCTATGTTAAGTGTCCTTAACTGATATGACAAAAGCATACAGCATTAGGTTTAAATAACAGTCTGCAATAATCCTATCATTGTTAGATCTGGGCCTTCCTGGATCTCTTTGGAACATGCACAGGATCGTAGCTGTAATATTGCAATAAGTGAAGTTTCAGTGCAGTTTGGAGACGTAACTGGAATGAATGCTACCCAGATTCAATGATGAATGCATTATCTGTAAATGCAAGATTGCATAAGGTTTGAAATCTGAGCTTGGCCTAAGTGGTGGATGTTAGATCACACAAAATCTAATGTGCAGCATTTTGTTATTGCAATATTGATGGGGTAAAAGATTCAAAATGAACCAAGGAGATTTAAAGATAAAGTAAACCAGGTAGATTCTAATTCTGGAGAGCATATTAAAAATTCTGACTGGGAGTCAGATGAGAGATAAAAAAGGCAGAAACAGAAGAACAATAAAAGAACAGAAGGGGTTATTCATTGTCAAAATTCACATTCAGTAGCGTCTCCTATCTTCTAGGATGGCCCTTTCTCTATTTAAATTAAAAATATTTCATGTCTTAAAATCACACCAGGTTTTGCCATCTGCTTCCATAATTACCTTTTAAATATAATTTGTCAATCCATATATATCAGCTTATTTCAATAATTGGAAGAATTAGTTCTTTGTAGGAAGTCAAAGAATTCAAAGCCAAAATCAATGGAAACCTGCTACCACTTGAGCTAAAGACCCTTGGATGAACTCTTGGAGTTCCATTAAAATGAATAGTTATTCAGGAAAAGTATTTTAATGTTTACCTTTTTTCAATTTCTTTTTAAAAACTTTTCAAAGTCTTTACCATCTGGATGTGCATACACTGTATCTTTGTAGTGCTGTGATCTGCATCATTATCATACATTGAGTGAATCCATAAGCTTAACTAAAAAGGTTCTTCATCTTATTTAGAAGTATTTTATCAAGTAGAAAGGAATTTTAAGTATTTATTTACCAATTCTGAGGCCTTACAATCATATCACAGAAAAAAGGATTAAACACTAAGAAATAATCAGATAAAGTAGACATTAGTTAATAAAATATTCTTATGCCAAAAAAACATGAAAATCCACATAATCTTATATTTCTGTATAGGAGGAATCTCATTCTATTCATCCCATTGGCTTGTTGAAATAACCAGATTTGATTATTTTTGTAAATCCCCACTAGAAAAGTATATGCATGTATTATTTTTAATAGCAGATTAGTTAAACAACAAGGGAAAATGTGTAGGAATATTACATTTAATTCTATTTAAAGTAACAGATTAATAATTTTAATTGCCTAAATTTCCTCTCAGTTGTTTTATGGAATCTAACCAAGGTTAAATGCAATAGCTCCTGTTACTTCAACTGTGCAAGGTCTGTTTGTTATCTGTTGCTGTGTATTAAGGAAGAATGTTATGCAGCCAAAAATGATGGGCCTGCCAACTTGAATTAAATCTGATTAACCACAGAAGCTAGTGATATAACTTAGTGGAACTCGATCATCCTCTTTCCCATGAGCAACAATTTGGAGCTTCCTGGCCAATAGCAGCTGGTGAACTATGATCACCTCAAAGTGATCCAAAACCTGATATGTCAGATAAGAGCTGTAAGTGAGCATTTATCTGTTCTCATAGAAAATTGGAAGCTGGTCAATATCATTTATCAAAATTATTAATTCTTGTGACAGAGTTAAATGAACTCCAAATTCATATTATTAAGGTGATATAATTATGAAAGCAATCAGACGCTGTCCATAGAATCAATGGACTAGTGTAGCAGAAAAACATTGTTCTGAAAGGGAAAAGGTGGGAGAAGGGTTTTTATGGCCAGATAAATTCCAAAGTAATAACACAAAAAACTGTTGATTACAAGTATGTCTTCATGCTACAAGCACATTAGAACATTTTAAAAAAATAAACAAAATGCTATAATTTTTTTTAAATTCTGTTCATTTTAAAAAGAACTCTTTACCTTCGTTGGTATAATACCTTCATGCATTATAGAGTTGGATGTGTAGCATTGATGGTTTTTAGTAACAATTGCTGTCAAATACAACAGAATGATATATTAGTTATGGCTGCGTATTGGTGAATATATGATCCACCAAACGGTAAATCCATGGTATTGACTAGAGGAAGGATCATCTAGTATTCTACTTTCCATCTCTGTTTTGCTGCTGTTGTGTACATAGAAGGATTAATGCTGGAGTTAACAAAGGACATTCCCTTTGGGAATGCTAATTAGCCAAATGGACCTGGAGAATTCTCCACCTTTTGATATTTGTAATTTACAGATCATGTATATTGTTGCCTATTGTTCATGCCACATTCTCCCTGCTTTTACCTGACTTTTACCCAATTTTCATCATTAAGTAATAGTTGTTTGCTGAATAAACTAAAATTTAGCTATATTTCTGTTAGCTGAATTGAGTGCTGAGTGTGCTTTCTCTGCTCTGAATATGATTGACTGAGGCTAAGCTAAACTGGAAATGACAGTAATTTTTGCAAATCTTTTGGGTTTCCCATAAATATATAATAGGCACCTGTGGAAACAGACAGTAGGATTAAAATGGGCTTTACTTTGACTGAAAGGAGTTTGGATCTTTTTTAGCTCACAAAATCTATAAACTTCTCTTAGAATAAAAGTTACAGATTATATAAGGTAAATCATTTAGAAATGTAGGAGACAATTTGATTCTTGTGCTCATCCATATTATATGGTTCTAGAGTATAGAATATTTAACGCTGCAGCTTTTTCATTATCAAAGAGAGTTTATGTCTTATGTGAAGCATACCATTTTCAAGCAGATCCTCTCTTCGTGTTTAATTTATATTGATGTCCAAAACATACTCAAACAAAGATGAAGCAAAATTCTTATTTTTTGTGTATTGGCATCTACAAAATTCCAGTTACTATATTTAAAAAAACAAAATACATAGGTCAAATTGTCAAAACAGCCTTGTCTGGTCCAGTTCTGATATTAGACTTTTAGTCTAAAGATACCAAGTTGAAAAAAGCTGATATACATAGCTGAACAGTTATATCTTAATAACTTTAGCACTAGCAATAGCACTTAGACTCATACTACTTTACAGTGCTGTACAGCCCTCGCTAAGCAGTTTACAGAGTCAGCCTATTGCCCCCAACAATCTGGGTCCTCATTTTACCGATCTCAGAAAGATGGAAGGCTGTGTCAACCTTGAGCCAGTGAGATTTGAAGTGCCAAACTGCAGGCAGCCAGCAGGCAACAGAAGAAGCCTGCAGTACTGTATTCTAACCACTGCGCCATGTTTCAGAACTTAGGTTCTGAAAAGTCCCAATTAGTAGAATTAAGAGCCGAGGTGGCGCAGTGGGTAGAGTGCAGTACTGCAGGCCCCTTCGGCTGACTGCTATCTGCAGTTCAGCGGTTCAAATCTCACCGGCTCAAGGTTGACTCAGCCTTCCATCCTTCCGAGGTGGGTGAAATGAGGACCCAGACTGTGGGGGCAATATGCTGACTCTGTAAACCGCTTAGAGAGGGCTGAAAGCCCTATGAAGCGGTATATAAGTCTAACTGCTATTGCTATTGCTATAGAATAAATAAATAATGAAACTACTTAAATTTCACCAAAATATTTTGTACTTGTTGTAAATAGTTTCGCTATAAATAGTAAAAGTCATAAAAACATTCGCTGCCTTGAATTTCTGTATCTATTGGTACTTTTGCAAAGGAAAGGGTACTTTAAAACTCCATTCACAACCAAAAAAGTCAAAATATGTTAAAGTACCTTCAGTTCATTTACATTTCTTTAACTACTATAGGTTTCAGATTTATATAGCAACTTTAATGAACAACCATACTATATTTTAATATTAACAAAATGATTTATTATTACTAAAAATGCCATTTTTCTATAGTTTCAACTGAAACTAAAATAACTAAAAATGTTATATTTCTGACCAGATAAGCAATTGATGAACCCTCTTGCACCAAAATCAACATAATACTCAAGAGCAACCAATTATTTTGGTATAACCCTGTGACCACTTTGCCTTCTACATTAGTAAAAATGCAAACATAATCTTTTGAAGAAAGAAACAGTTCTCCCTTCCATCTTTCCCCACCCACTGATCAAGCAGACTGATGTCATTGGGTCATTAATGAAAGGACTGGCTTTGGGATGGCAGAAGCCCACATGAGACAGAAAAGAAGAACTCCATCATTTGACAGTAGTGATACATATCTGTGGAAGGTTTAGAAATTTGTTAAGGTATCTAAAATTGGAATGATAAAGAATTTATTCAAGAGAACTTATATTTTAATTTCAGGAAGTTTGGCTTATAAAGCATATAAGACATATATTCAAGATCAAATTATTGCTTATGCATCATGTAAAAATAAGATTTTAAAAAGGGAAAATAATGTAAAAGATGAACTGAAATATTTATGGACACATGATTAGATGCCCATCTACTATTTTATATAGAGAAAGAAGAGAGAAAAAAATGGATTAAATAATGTATTATTTTGCCAAACAGAATTCATATTTTCCAAAAAGATGTTTTGTCTCTTTTTCTGGATTTTTTTTAATGTAAAATATATTTAAAAAGAAATTAATTATAAAGAAAACTGAAGAACTAAACTTATGTGGCACTGAACAGATTTGGTTGGGAATTCTGTAGGATTGTGAACTGAACAATCTGAAATATTGTATTTATCAGTTTCATTCTCTCACTCGCGTTTAGCTATGAATCTTTATAGATTATAGAAATTGTTTGACTGCACTTTACAGAAAGCAAAGATGGTACAGATCTTGAATAGTATAGTCACTTTCTATTTCAAACCTAAGTTCTCACTCTCTGTGTGGTCCTTGGAAATAGTGCCCTCAAACAATGGTAAAGAAAGTAGTGCAGAAGAGGATTTTATTGTGTTTACACAACTTTGTCTATGGGTGTGACTGTGTATGGTTTTTTTAAAAAAATTGGATTTAAAATGCAACATTCAAAATACATAAAGTACACTCTTCCTTATCCCCCCAGTCAAACCACTCAGATGACTGTTCCCCAGTCATGTGATTTCTTAAAGACCACACAAGGAGCTTTGTAAGAAGTATAGAAGAGCTGAGTTAACATAGTCTTTTTAGTACCGGACTCTTTCTTACTATCAGGATAGAGCTGTGTAGAATTTCTCAATATAAGCTAGTATCCAAATTCACACACACACACACACACACACACACACACACACACATCCACATCCTTACTGTCTTACAGTAATCAGTTTTGTAGAGGATAGCAAATTGCCACCCTTATTCATACCAAACAGAGGAACTAGTTCATATAGCAAATGTTAACAATCAAGCTAATCAATTTTTTTTTAATTTAAAAAGGAAAAAGAAGCGCAGAGGGAGGGTGAAACAAAGGCCACGTACAATAAACTAACAAATAAACACAGTAAGAGTGTGAGCCAAGTGTCTTTCATTTCTACATGAAATGAGCTACAAAAAGCAAACGCAATCTGCAGATTTATTTCATTCTAGTTAACGGTGTGGATTAAGCAGATTCAGGTCTATGACAAAATAAACACTCAACATAGCAAAATCCACAAGGTGAATGTTTCCTTAGGGGCCTCTTGTGTTCCTGAGTCCACAAGAGCTTCATGTTTCCCCTGAAATGAAAAAGGAAAATAAATCTTTTCCTCTGGCTTTTCCCAGCCATAAACACAATGAGGCAATTTCAATCCGGCTCATCCCTGGAGTGAGGTTGGCCTAAGGTTTCTATAACAGAGATCAATAGAAAAAATAATTGCCCTAAACTTACTCATTTCCTGGTTCGAGGATAAGCCTGACCTCGCTGCTCTGTTGGCCAAGTTATGAATTCTACCTACCTCCCACATGTTATAATTACAATTACCCAAATAGGACAGAGACATGGTAGCATTAGGTGAATCTGAAGGTTGGCAGGCTTACACTCTTTTCCCATTCCTTGCCAGACATTGAGGAGAAACACCTAATGAAAGATCTCCTACATAAATAGCATTATATACAAAAGCAGACCAAATAGGATATTACAAGGATATCTTTTCCTTAGCAGCATCTGCTTCTTTATATAATGTGTCCTGCCTGCCATCTCTATAATGCATGGTGCAGGGGTGCATTGATTCGGACTGGTTTGCCTGGACCAGTAGTAAAAAATGCTGCTGGTTCAAGCAAACCAGTATTTCCGAAGATCAGCAGTGATGCACGATTTATATTAGCTAGAATCATCGGATTTTCTGCTTTCTAGCTAATCTAAATCAAGTGGCACAGCAGATTTTCCTCCCACCCCCTTACTGTTCCACTTACCTTTGCAGGCACACTCTGGAGCAGGCTCCACCCACCTGCCTGGACGTCATCACATCCTTTTTGATGCTCTGCACATGTGCGGAACACATTTGCAAACTGGTAGCAAAGGTAAGTTGATTTCACCCCTGGCATGGTGCCTTGAACACCAAGTGAAAATCCTTATTTCCCAAGAACTTCAAGGAAGCTTTGTTTTCATCCTCACTACAGTTGATGGACTATTGCCCTGTTCATTTGATACTCAAAGCACATACATAAACTCTGATTTTCAACAGGTCTCTAAATCATGGCTAAAAGTTTTTTCTTTTTGTTTTTGTTTTTTTGCAGAGAGGTTCTTTCAGAGCATCCTTAGGAAGACACTTTGGGAAGATCAAAACTACAATGCGATCTCAGCTGTATCTTCAGGAAAGCAGAAGTCTTCTTTCTTCAAATCTGGTGTCAGGAATTTCTCTTTTAGCTAACACCTGCAGAACAAGGGAAGGAACCACCCTTTCCCACCATTTTATTTTGTTGCTGATTGCAATCCATGTAGCACGTTACTTTTAAAACGTTTATGGATGCAAACATATAGCAGGAAGATGGACAAAGATACCTATTATTATTATATTGTTATTCATTAAACATGAAACTCAATCAACTGAATATTTGTAAAGAAGAAGCCACTCCTTTATATCTTTTTTTTCTTTTTCTTTCATTTCCTTATTTACTTATCACTGTTTTTCTTTTTTAAATTTTCTTTTCTTTTAATTTGTATTGTTTTCTCTTTGTAAAAATCTTCTTTAATAAAAAATATTTTAAAAATTCATCTGTTAGATTTAAATATGTTTCTAAGACAGAATTTGATCTTGGAATTTATTTTGGCCATTGGTAATATGTTAAAAGCATATGAATTAATTTAAGCAATAAGTTTCATTAAGCAAGATTCATATAAAATAAAAATATTATGAAAATGAAGAGCAGTTATTGTTACCAGATACATATTCAATAGACCATGTCAATGATAGACAAACTCCGCTCATTAGAGTCTTGCATTAAGATATAAAGGATAATAGGAGAATTAAAAAAATTAGTATATCTTCGTTGCCAAAATTAATGCTATATTCTGATTTCCCAAATGGAAAACATGACAAAACTGCTGAGTAAAATTGATGTTCTAAGACAGCAATATGAATAATATGTAAATGAGAGAACAGACTTGTACCATGAAAGTTATAATATTCTAACCAATGTCTGGATTCAGGAAATTGCAGGTTTAGAATTTGAATGAGCCCACAAGATCTTCACATCCAGGAAACGGTCTTCTCCCCTACCTCTCACCACATCGCATATATCATTTCTACCAACAAACTTTTTTTAAATGCCTAATTGTAGTGTTTCTCT
This sequence comes from Thamnophis sirtalis, assembly GCF_051295495.1. Taxonomy (NCBI): domain Eukaryota; kingdom Metazoa; phylum Chordata; class Lepidosauria; order Squamata; family Natricidae; genus Thamnophis; species Thamnophis sirtalis. The sequence continues at coordinate 43,668,545 of NW_028261386.1, forward strand.
GAATTGCATTATATTTTGGCGGAAGAGATTTGAAGTGAGGAAGCAATGAAGAGTTAACCATACTTTAACACTTTATAGCTAGAGCTGGGATTTTTTTTAAAAAAAAGAAAAGTATATTAATACCAATGGAATATTACACAGAGCTCAATTGGTGTGATCAGTGGTCAAATGGGAAGAGTTAGTCTTCAGAAAAGCTCAAAGTAGATAAGAGCTCAAGTAAATGGGTCGATAGATGATAGACAGACAGACAGAAGTTCAAAAAATGTGGACATGTCTTTAGGGCAGAGGTGGGTTCCTACCAGTTCGCACCTATTTGGTAGAACCAGTTTGTCAAATCTACCGAACCGGTTAGAAAAGGACCAGTGGACCCTGAAAGCAGGCCACACCAACAGAAGAGGTTCCAAAAAATTTTGAAACCCACCACTGGTCCTTGGATATTCTATACTATCATGTTCATATTTATAAAACTCAGTGCCTCTGTGAAAGGTAAGGATGACTACTGCGTTTGTGGTGTAATCAGAACATTGCATGTGTTGAAGTTGTTTTAACGCAAACCAAAGATGCCTTTTAAAAAACAAGTTTACATCATATTCTTATGCATGCCAGTGCTCTGTGTGAGGTAATTTAAGGTGGTTCTGATAAGTGTGGTCAGCATTTTCATATCCGTGGCACGACAAAATCGCGAAGCCCTTATCCACGGAGACATAAGCACGTTGCTAAAGCCGCAACGTCATCACCGTGCGTCATCACCGCCGCGACAACAGTGCAGCAACAGAAGGGCGCTTTAAAATGGTGCCGCGGCAGAAAGCCGATTTCAATTAAGGTAAGGGTTAGGATTAGGTTTAGGGGTTTGTTTTAGGGTTAGGTTTAGGGTTAGGTTTAGGGTTAGGTTTAGGGTTAGGTTTAGGGTTAGGTTTAGGGTTAGGTTTAGGGTTAGGTTTAGGGTTAGGTTTAGGGTTAGGTTTAGGGTTAGGTTTAGGGTTAGGATTAGGGTTAGGGTTAGGGTTAGGGTTAGGTTTAGGGTACTGAGTGCTTGGGAATGCACGGATTTGCCCGCCGCGATTATGTCATCGCGGTAGGGTCGCGTTTTTCCTTAGCGCTTCAAACGGCGCGAATTAGTCTTCGCGCTTATGTCTCCGTGGATAAGGGCTTCGCGGATTTGTGGTGGAACCCTTCATATCCGGTCACATGGGCGACAAGCCATTCCCATCCGGTCACATGGGCAGCAAGCCACTCCCACAAAGGAGGCCACGCCCACAGAGTAGGTTCAAACAATTTTTGAAACCCACCACTGCTTTAGGAACATGAATTCCCCCACTTCCAGAAGTTGTGTGCTATGGGGAGCTAGCATTTAAACCAAGCTCTTTGGGTCCAAAGGTAAGTAGGATTGTATGTACATCTATTGTCAATGTCATCTAGGAACTCATCATCATCATTTCAATTTATAAAGCTACCTAATCAAACCTCGTCAAGGTGGGATAGATTAAAAGCATAATAAAATGATTCAGAAACTAATACAGTAATATATTGGGAAATAAACAAAACAATCAAATAACAATCATTCAGGAATTGCCATATCTATGTCTTGCATATAAGGCTTTTTAGGCAGATATGCAAGAGATTTTTTAGAAAATGCTTCCAAGTTACATATTTGAAACTCGCTTAATGAGGGTGAAGGTTCATTCTCCGAGCGTATGGGTTGGTTTCCAAACGTTTCATTACCAGGCTAGATAACATTTTCAGTGGAGTTTAGGGCATGTGAGTGTTAGGGTTCTTCTGTTTATGTGGGCTTCAGGTGTGGGTGTGTCAAGTGAGGGTCTTGCGATGGGTCTTGTGATAAGGAGATTACATCAGGTCAGATTCAGGTGAACTGCTGGGGGGGGGGCGTTGTGTGGGTTGGTTGAGGGTCAGTGCTGTCCCTGGCTGCTGTGCAGTTGATTTGGACTCTGAGGGGCTCATAGGCTTTTTTAGGTCAATGTCTCTATTGATGGCTTGCTTGTAGAGTACCAGGCTTCGATGAATTTATGAGCCTAGCAAGTGGTAGCGTGGCCGATGATTTTTGTGTTGCTCCAATTGAACTGGTGCTGTTTGGTGTCAGTGTGAGTAGAGATTAAGGATTTGGAAATGTGGTATTTGACTGTCAGTCAGTGTTTGTGGATCCTTTTTTTAAATTGATGTGATGTTTGTCCCATGTAGAATTGGTTGCAATGGTTAAAAGAATAGGCTACCCAGAAGCTGAAAGCTGCACATCTTTAAAGCAAGCATAATTATTCTTTGTCTCCCCCAAAAGAAATGCAAATTTCCAGGTCTCTGAGTTCCCATCTGTTCCTCTCCCCAGTTCCAGGGGAGAGCTTGCTGTAGGTTGATAATATTGCCTTCTCCCAAAGAACATTACAAAATACATAAGGAAGATTTTTTTTCTGTAATTCTAGCATTTTGGGTACTTTTAGCTCTAGACAATGTTTCAACTAAGACTTGTCTGACCGTAACTATATAAAAATCTCTATTCGTGATATATAATCCTAGTCTGAAACAGGAAAATAAAATGTAGGCTGACTTCAGTGCATGGGGAAATCTCCAACAAGTTGTGGGTTTAGTTAGGTTTGCTCAGAAGCAAATCATTCTGCAGCATACTGAGATTTTCAATGAGGGGGGAGGAGGGATCTTACATTTTGACTCACACCTAAAAATGTCTCATGAGATGCTTCCATCCTTCTGGTAGCTATTCCCCATGACATCTTAAATAAAGGCCAGGCATACCATATTCATATTTCAAATGATTCGTCTGGAGAAATATAGTCTACAATACGTGGATTGAGGTCTGAAAGATCATAGTTCACCTCTTACTGACTTTAATATGCCTCTATGGGATAGTTTCAACCAGACATCCTCCCTGTTCTCATTCATTCCAGATTGCTTGTGACCAGGGAAAGAATTCAAAATACATAACTGCTGTCTCATTCACTGACAAGAAAGACATTCTACTAATGATGGTCCAACTCTCCTTCAAATTACACAGGTAAATTCTTGACAATGACTGTGACAGTAATTGAAGGATCCCAGAATACATAAAGTGGTTTTACCTAAGAAGACAAGTATTATATAAGTAGATGCAAATTGCCTGGTAGAACTACAAGTGTTAACAAACAGATCAAGCAGCAGCCATTCTTCTTACAGTTTTCCTAGTTTGCAAACCAGCACAATGCTGATATTTTTCCAGTACACAAATTCTGTCCTATGCTCATAAATGAGCATAGTCTACATCACTGTTTCTCAACCTTAGCAACTGGGAGTTGTAGTCCACACATCTTAAAGTTGCCAAGGCTGAAAAACATTCTGGAAATTAGAGGGAGACAAATCCTCCCTAATTTATGGCAGTACATTTTGGCAAAAAATAATTCATGTAGCAAATAAATAAGTATAGAGGATTTGTCTTTCTTTTCTTCCTAATATAGACTTTGTTTATAGTTAGAACATTTAGATTTACATTTTCCTTTCACTTTATTTATAATTATGCACAAACATTTTAGACTACCATAAGTTGCTGAACTGGTAGAGTTTATAAGGGGAAATGAAATTGCACGTCCCACTACTAAGCGCCTTCTACAACTGGAAATCTTGCAGATATACTTTCTGACAAGTACATTGTATGCCAGTGGCTGGTCTTTCTCCCTTCCACAATATACTCTTCAGCTTAAAATCATTCTCACAAACATAAGGGTTGCTGCCACCAGAAAAAAAGGAAAGTTTTCCCTTTACATTTCCATCTGCATCCTAAATTAGATTTAATTTGACTGCCTGTTATGCTTGCTGACTGACCAAGGCCGAGGTTACATTTATATGTCTTTACAATTCAGAAAGTGGAGGTTCTTTTACCATTGTGATTTCCAATATTCTCACAGCCAAAGGATATTTTAGCAGAAAATTCCTGTCTCCCAGAATCTGAAAATGTTTATTATGGATTTTTATGGTAGTCAGTTACACTAATGACCACACAGGGTTATAGATTGATTGTCTATTGGTTCTCATTCTCTAAGAGTTAAAGCAGTGTTCATACTTACAATTCATGTTGTTTTTTATGTTAAAGGCATGGAATGTAATATGTAGAGGCTGAGAATCTGCCTTTATTGTGTTTTAATAATTTTACAAATACCTTTGTCCCACAAAAAGATGCAAGCATGTTGTGAATTATAAAAAGAAAGTAAACTGTATGTGTGGTAATTTAAGTTTGAGACTAGTTCACTAAGGAATATGTAAGCCTTTGAAACATATCTCATAAAATTAAGGGCAAAGTCCATAGGGCCTCCCAAATTATATTATTGTAAAAAGCAGCTTTTTAATATGCAGAGGTTTCTGGATAATTAATATAACTGTCCTTGGCAGAGCAGGAAAGTATGCATTAGACAATCTAGGCTTTTTACAGAGAATAAATGGAAAAATAAAAATAATGAAATAATTCAAGGCCTACATTCATTAGCATTGCTGATTGTATATTTAGATTTGGTGACAATAACTAACATGTTTGATCTATCACTTTAAAATGCCTTGGTAAGGCCACACTTGGAATATTGCATTCAGTTTTGGTCACCACGATGTAGAAAAGATGTGGAGACTCTAGAAAGAGTGCAGAGAAGAGCAACAAAGATGATTAGGGGACTGGAGGATAAAACATATGAGGAACGGTTGCAGGAACTGGGTATGTCTAGTTTAATGAAAAGAAGGACTAGGGGAGACATGATAGCAGTGTTCCAATATCTCAGGGGTTGCCACAAAGAAGAGGAAGTCCAACCATTCTCCAAGGAACCTGAGGGTAGAACAAGAAACAATGGGTGGAAACTAATCAAGGAGAGAAGCAACTTAGAACTGAGGAGAAATTTCCTGACAGTTAGAACAATTAATCAGTGGAACAGCTTGCCTCTAGAAGTTGTGAATGCCCCAGCACTGGAGGTCTTTAAGAAGATGTTGGATAGCCATTTGTCTGAAATGGTATAGGGTTTCCTGCCTAGGCAGGGGGTTGGACTAGAAGACCTCCAAGGTCCCTTCCAACTCTGTTATTGTATTGTATTGTATTGTATTGTATTGTATTGTATTGTATTGTATTGTATTGGTGCAGCCCATTGTCATTGACAAATCTGGGTTTCTGATAAGTGAGTGTCCCTCAACTGCGTGCAGGCTTTAACAGCTGCCCTTGAATCCTTTCAAAAGTTGATACTAAATTGTAAACATTATGTAGTAGAAGAAGAAAAATGTTTACTCAGGAGCCATGTTACCATTTTGATCTCATTGTAATTCTTTGCCTTGGAACCAGTGGTGGGATTCAAAAAGTTTTACTACCGGTTATGTGTGCATGACTTGGTGGGCGTGGCATTCCTTGGTGGACGTAGCTTGGTGGGCCTGGCAGGGGAAGGATACTATAACATCTCCAACCCCACTCCAGGAAAATCCGCATTTCCTTCTGATCAGCTGGGACTCAGAAGGCAGAGAATAGATGGGGGCAGGGCCAGTCAGAGGTGGTATTTACCAGTTCTCTGAACTACTCCAAATTTTCGCTAATGGTTGCCCAGAACTGGTCAGAACCTGCTGAATACCACCTCTGCTTGGGACAGACCATTTCTTGAATGGACCCATGGCTTGCTATTCAAAGGACTAAAGTAGCTTTCAGCCCAGATGTGTTTATGCCTTCCTGACAAAAATGGGAATTTTTTCCACACAAATATTTGCCAAGTGTCTCTGAATAAGCCGACTGAAAGCAGTGTTACTAATTTCTATATCTTTATTTTATCTGAAGGAAACAGCCAGTCTTTTAGGGGGAAGGATTAAAACCAAGTTAAGATGGAGCGTATGACCATATGATCAAATCTCTTGCCACTTTTTTTACATCAGTTTCACAACACAGCTTTGAAAACAACCACCAACATCTCTGAGGGTGATGAGTGGTTAAGAAATATGAAGTGTACATTTTAAAAAAATAAGTAAATAAAGTGATGCCTTCAACTACCTTACAGTTTTCAGTCCCTGATCCACACAATGGTCACAGGTATTCTGATAGTTGGAGCACAACAAGCTGTATGTATGCACAAAAGGGGGATGGAAAGTCAATATTAGCTAAATGTCTTGCACCAGATAGAAGAATTTTCTCAGTAAAGAAAGGTTTAAGCTGTGAAAGAGTCAGGATTTTGATGGTTCCAAAAGAGCAATAATCAATGTAACATAAGAAAACTTGGAGTCAAAGTGATCGGTCACAAATATTGTTTGTCAAATCTCCTGTACAAAATCAATACTAATTTATATTCTGAAGCAGAACTTCCCATCTAATATTTAATAAATGAAATGTACAAAATTTATTTAAAAAGTAGCCTATCCAAATCTGGCAGGAACTCAATGCAAAGATCCAAATGCTTTCTCTCCCTCTCCCCCTGCCACTCTCTCTCAGTCTCCTTCCTGCTTACTTGGAAGATATTATTGTTTTACATGGCACATTCCCAAGATACTCAAGCAGGACAGTGAATTATTCATTGACTTTATGGTACTCTTCCCACCATCAGTCATTTTTTAAAAAAAAAAAACTTTTAGAATTTCAGCCGTTCTACCGCCACCACTCCACCACCTCCATTTCCCTGCAAAATTCTCACTAGGGTTTCTTCTCTCTTCTCTCTCTTTCTCAGTATACATACCCTCCTCATTCAAGATCAGGAGGGGCAAAGACAAAGAGACTCAGGCCAAGCTCAACAAGACTCCTGCTGTGCAATAACGGTCCTTTTCCACCCACAGATGATCAGGCCCTTGACCAAAAAGAATGAGAGCTTTATAATTCAGGCAGCATGCTGGCCCTCACCACCCTGTCTGCCCTGCCCTCTGCAGGAGTTTTTCATCACTAGCAAAAGAAAACTTTTGCTGTGAGATAGTTTGCGTGGATTATAATGAATCAAAACCAATATAAAATCATATGTGGATGTATCTTCCAAAATTGGACAATGTTAATGTTGGTAGGAAGGTGAAGCTTCCCTTTGCAGATTAAGCCATTATGCAAAGAGGAGAATGCAAATAAACAAATCACATAGGGGAATTAGGTAATTTTAGACATCAATCCAAATGATCTTAAAATAGTTCTACCTTAAATCTTAAATCATCTTTTCAATTTTCTCCAGAAACAACAGGCAGCCATTATAATGTCTGTATGAGATCTAACAGGGCTTAATATGTTTTCCTTATGGCAGTAGACCATAATGGCAGATATAAGAATTGCCACTTGCTTCCTGCAGTGGCCCTGATGGAATTGGTTTGAAGCCTTATGAGAAATTAAAGTCCCGAGGCCCAAGAACTTTTTCAAGGGAGGTTCAAAGTGGCCTTAACAGCAGCTTTGCCATCTGAGCAGAATTAAGGCTATAGCTCTTCATAATTTAATGGAAGCCTATATAACCTCTGAGCCACAGTGGCAAATGAAACTCATCAAGTAAAGTAGCGGCTTGGTAGACACTTGGCAAACTTTTTCACCTGCTCTCCTTTTGTAATCTCAAGATGTGGCAAAAGCACAGAATCAGATGATCTACACTTAGATTTTCCATGTATGGTACCCAGTACTCTTCCAACCACAGAGTCTAAGTTTTATTTAGTGCTTCTTTCTCTAAAGTTATATTTACTTCCTATTCCAGCCCCGGCTTCAGGATGAAATGTAATTGACTGTTGGACACTCTGGCATTTGGACCCAAATCCCAAATGTTATGATTATATATCTCCCTAACAGGCCCTGAGATTTGGAGAAGTATAAAGTCCAAAGAATAATTGGATTTGGGGCTATGTGTGAGTCAGGAAGTGTGAATCAGTTCACTCATAAATGGGGCCAAACAAAATTCTTCCTTATACTTAGCCATCATGTCAGCAAAATCCAAACTTAAATGAAAGGAGACTATTCATGGCACAGCATAAGAATAAGTGCTGGGGTCACCATTACACCATACATGTTAACATTCCTGGAAACATACCTATTCATATGCCATGTGGGCAAACTCAGGTACATATGAACAATAAAAGAAATGTGGTCACAAATGCATTTTTATAAAAGACTAAAATGAAATATCCTTTAAACAAAAGCTCTGGTAACAAATACAAGCATTTTATCTATATTTAGCATATAGAATTTCAAAGAAACAAAATATGAATGTGCTGATAGATAGTAATAAAAATAAAGCATGAAATATATCAAATCAATGTCTCAAATTCGTTTCTTTTCGCCATCCAGAAGAACCTTCAGTAAGATGGGAAGTAGTATAAATTTGATTAATAAGTAAATAAACAAAATATTTATGTTTCACAAATTTAATTTACAGCTTGAGCCAATCGTAAAAACTATGACATCTGGTCTTAACATAAAATAATGGATGAAATGTCTTGATATTTTCTGAAGGACTTGGATTTCAACTGCTTCCAAGGTTTTTATATTACCAGTCAGTGTATTCCAAAAGTAAGTACACTCACAAAAGTGTAATAGCTTTACCATTCTGGCATTCTCTTTTCCCTAAATAAGAGAGCTACTCAAAAATGTTACATTTCTATCCCACAGGAAATTCCAAGTGAAGTCATTTCATGGAACAAAAAGTTTTTACTCAAAAACATTCTTTCACTGTCTTCAATCAAGGTTAAACATTTGGGTTTGTTCAGTCATTTTTATTTTATTTAATTGCTAGGACAGTGGCAGAATGAGGATTTTCTGAAGCACCGCAATATGTTATTTGATCCATCTACCAATTCTTTTTCTTTATTTCCTATACCACTTTTCCCATGATGCTAATAGCTTCTTATGTACCATTGCAGAACTCAGGAAGGCATTCTGGGAAATTTACTCTCACAGAATCAAGTAAACATGAATATATTGCCCAAGAATGGTTTTTCAGTTATTGTTAGTAGATACAGGAGCAGTATGACTGCCTGTGGAAAAGAATATTAGAAATATTCTGGCTCAAGATTTGCCTAAAATACAATACAATACAATAGCAGAGTTGGAAGGGACCTTGGAGGTCTTCTAGTCCAACCCCCTGCCTAGGCAGGAAACCCTATACCGTTTCAGACAAATGGCTATCCAACATCTTCTTAAAGACTTCCAGTGTTGGGACATTCACAATTTCTGGAGGCAAGCTGTTCCACTGATTAATTGTTCTAACTGTCAGGAAATTTCATGTCTCCCTTAGTCCTTATTTTCATTAAACTAGACATTCCCAGTTCCTGCAACCGTTCCTCATATGTTTTAGTCTCCAGTCCCCTAATCATCTTTGTTGCTCTTCTCTGCACTCTTTCTAGAGTCTCCACATCTTTTCTACATCGTGGTGACCAAAACTGAATGCAGTATTCCATGTGTGGCCTTACCAAGGCATTATAAAGTGGTATTAACACTTCACGTGATCTTGATTCTATCCCTCTGTTTATGTAGCCTAGAACTCTGTTGGCATTTTTGGCAGCTGCTGAACACTGCTGGCTCATATTTAAATGGTTATCCACTAGGACTCCAAGATCCCTCTCACAGTTACTGCTATTGAGCAAGGTACCACCTATACTGTACCTGTGCTTTTCATTTTTGTTGCCTAAATGTAGAACCTTACTCTTTTCACCATTGAATTTCATTTTATTAGATAGTGCCCAATGTTCAAGTTTGTCAAGATCTTTCTGTATCTTAAGCCTGTCTTCTGGAGTGTTGGCTATTCCTGCCAGCTTGGTGTCATCTGCAAATTTGATGAGTTCCCCATTTATTCCCTCATCCAAATCATTGAGGAAGATGTTAAAGAATACTGGGCCTAAAATAGAGCCTTGGGGTACTCCAATGCATTCTTCCCTCCATGTAGATACAGTTCCATTGAGGACTACACGTTGAGTGCGGTTGGTTAGCCAGTTACAAATCCATCTGGTATGCTGTCTAACCCATATTCTTCTACTTTATCTAGTAGTAGGTTATGGTCTACCTTACCAAATGCCTTACTGAAGCCCGGCTAAACTATATCGACAGCATTCCTCTGGTCCACTAATTTTGTCACTTTAATTGTAATTTAATTTAATTGATAATTGTGCTTTGCTCTATGTCTTCACTCAGGAGTATTTGCAATTGAGCTGTATTTAAGCAGTTAAACATGCAGCTCAGTAATTGCAAAGGCATTTTTGTTCAACATAATTATAACTTCAGAAAATTAATTAATATGAAGTGAAACAGTAATTGGAAACTTACTTTCCAGTCTAGTTATTTGTATGGAAAAAAATCTCTTGTGATATGACCGGGGTGATTTAACTTGGAGTTTTCACTCTCTTTTCTCCTTAGTCTCTTAGTCTAAATTTTCACTTTTAAAAAAATTGATTCAAACTGAATTGAAATTGAATTCAATCGGAAACGTAATAGGATGAAACTGAAAGAAAAAGTGACCGTAGGTCACCAGAGCCTGTAAACCAACAAATGATACAAGTTCTCAGATATTACATCTAAATTCACTATTAGAGTGTCCTAGGTGTGGCAGTAGCATTTTAGTAGTCAGAAAACAATTGTCTAAACCTCTATAAACAAACTGATAATTGAATGAAACAATCAGTGTCTTCTTCAGAATCAAAGTAATTATATACATTTTGTAGTTGCAAGCAACCTTCCAAATTCATGCTCTGGAGATTTGTTGGAAGGAGATCTTCCAGAATTTCCAACCAACATTATCACCGACCATGTGCATGGCACCAGGTTTCCCAAAGGGCTAAATTAGTAGTGTGCATGTGAAGGACATATCACTATTTGTTTTGACTACTAAATGTGAGAAACACTAAAGAGAAGGAAGTAATTCTTTTAAAACAAAATCACCCAATCCCATTTACTAACTGACCACCAATAAGCTACTGGATTCAAAGGACATGCATTTTTGCCCTGGACTAGAATTATATGGGTATTGTTGGTGTTATAAAAGTGGCCTTAGACATTCCAGTTCTGTACTACTAATATTGGTCTTTGATGAGAGGCAGATACCAGCACAGGAGATCCAAACAAAGCACCTATTATATCCATATGGACTTAACTAGATCCATATGTGCACCTTTTGGGCCCAGAAGTAAACTTGTTTTCACATCATGTCACTATGCAGAATGTAAAATGATCATGCTGCATATATGTTTGAAGAAGATGATACCAGTACAAACTGCAGAGGATGTTCTTGGGAATTGCAACACCATCTAGGATAGAGCACTATTAGCGAGATTAAACAATCCTTACTATTAATGCAAACATTGAACATTTTCTGGCAAACACATGACTTTTCTCTGTCTCTCTTTCTACAATCTCCGGCAACTTAAAGTGGATGGCCAATACAAACATCCAATTAATGAAAGAGGATGTTGCCATTAATGACAGACTTTAGAGTTCTTAGACATTTTAGCTGGCTAGTTTTGGCACAATACACATTCCCCCACGCATCTTCAGTACAACTGAATCTAAGCCCCAAGCTAAATCTAGTGAACATCAGTAAGTGCCTTAACGTCATGTCCACACACAGTTCGGAAGTAATGCTAACTTCAGAAATAGGATATAGAAAATAAGAGAAATCGCATTTGGTTTTAGTTTAAATTTAAGTCCTTGTTCCAGTTGTGTTTGTTGTGCTGGAACCCATTATGTCACACTGTTTTGCGTTATACAAAGCTGTGGCAAAGCATGTCAAAAATGCACTTTGAAGGGTAGTGTAACTTCATATCCAAAACAATTATTGGCATATGGCAAAGAACAGTACAGAAGAAGCAGGTATTTCAAATTACAAGTTCTGCAGGGAGTTGACTCTTTTCAAAGATCCAATTAGCTGTCAAATTATCTCCCACACAATGTATACAAATATTCCTAACCAAACTTCACTGGAAAATGGATTCTCAATGCTTCTATTTACTTAATAGTTGACACAAGGATAAAAACATGCATACAAATTTAAAATAAAAACACATGGGGATATATTTTTGTGAAAAAATGAATAAGAAACAGATGCATTCCTTAATCAGATTTCTTCACCTACTACTTTCTCTTTTAAAACATTCTAAACGCCATTTATCTCTTTCTCCCATCTATCCTAAAATGACAGAAGTAGGATGCATTCTAAGTGTCTTGCAAAAGTAAGTTACAACAAAGTAACTATAGTCTTCAGCTCCATGTGTAAATCTACACTAGGTTACTTTAATGATTACACATCATACAGCAACGTACAGGAATTATACATTTCAGTGAAAGAGAATGGTTGATTTTGAAATTGAGTGTTAGTAAATACCCAATGTATTCCTTTTTATCAAGTGAGACTTGATTGGGGAGTACACTCAGTCTTCCATATAGCCACTTACTTCAATATACTGTTAGTACAGGAGACAGACAGATATCTCTCTAGATATCATTAATTGTTCTGAAAGTCACTGGGATCTCTTCTTTGAAATTTTTTTGATGTGTTTTTCTGCGTCAGTTTCATAATGTCTTCTACTGTCTCCCATAGCATCTCAGTTTTTTATGTAAATCATGTGTACTGAACATGCTTTTCTGTTTTAATTATATGCCTCCATGTCAGGGTTCACCAGGGCAGTTCTCTTTAATTATCTAAACATAATCTGTATATTTGACAGCCGTAATTCATGATCTGTTATGCAATCTGCAACTGGAAGTATCTTGATTGATTGATTACATTTCTCCACTGATTGTTTCATAATACAGTATGTAGTTGATCTGATTCTGATGTCCATCCAGAAATGTCCATACAAACATTTATTTGTTGCTTTAAATAAATGTTATTAATGAGCAAAAAATTATCTTTGTAAAACTTTGTTAACTTATTATCTACATTATTGTTTCTACCCAATCCAAAATTTCCTGTGATTCAAGATGCTTCCATTTATCTAACTTTATATACCAGTTTTCCATTAGTAAGATTACATATGTTCTAGACATTAAATTTAACTCCAAACATAATTTGCCATAAAATTCCTCAGTGCATCCATGGTAGGAACTTAGTCCTATATAACATTAATTGGTAGATAGGAACTTGAAGTGAGTTGAGAGAAAGGGAACAAGTTGATGCAAGTCAATGCTAGATCTATCTGTAATAAGATCATATCTCTATCCACAATTTTGCGGTGGATAAGTGGACAGAACTGCCATGTATTATTGAAATTTGCCTAATCACATTTTGAGCCCTGCATCAACCCAACACTAGAAACAGGGGAAAAGGTTGGAATTGATCTAGTGTAACACTTTATCAATAGCCAGAGTCATTGTTCTGGTTGTGGTTGGATGTGAGAATTGCTGTGTTCAGATAAACCAAAGGAACAAGACAGAGTTCCTTGGATGTATCCAAGGAATACTTAATATTTCCTATTGCTCCTTAGGATCTTTTTCTGAGTGCTTGGAATTGGTGATAGTTCAAATGCCTTGACTGTTAATACTGGGCAATTTCAGTCTAGATCAGTGGGCATGGGTCAGGAATTCAAAGCACTAGGACAATCATAGACTTTTTCAGCTACAAGTGTACACATTAGGTCTTATGTTTGTGTTCAAGCACTAGCTGCTTGATTTGGATGCAGGGGAAATTATAATCTGCTCTTTGTTGTGGTCAGATCAGTTTCTGGTCAAGAAACTGACTGCCAATCATGTCCTATATAGCACATCACAGATGGTCTACCTAGATGTGTTATGGATCCAGATAGTTTGTAGTGTGTCGGAACCTAGGAATCCCCATAACACTCTTGAGAAGAAAACAGATGAGGACTTATCTGGGAAGAAGTAGTATATTGAGGCATAAAATATTTTTATGCCAATCCTATTCCTGGTTCTCTGAAGGTCTCTGAGAGATGACATGGTAGGATTGACACTTGGGCATGCTGTAAGTGAGACTGATTTTGAACAAGCATGAGTACAAGCATACTTTTCAATTCTACTCTGCAGTAATGCAAAAAAGTAAATATTCTTACTATTCCTTTCTCATTGCATCAGCAATACTTTTCCAGGTGTTCAATGCCCTTTTTGGCAAGAGTCACCTTCTTGAGATTCTAACGGGTTACCTTGATCAATTTGTTGATATTTTTCGCATAAAGTTACTGTATATACTCGAGTATAAGCCTAGTTTTTCAGCCCACTTTTTGGGCTGAAAAAAGCCGCCTCGGCTTATACTCGAGTCAGTGAAAAATTTGCCCGAAATGGAGGACAAAAAGGGGCGGGGCCATGCCGCTGGGTGACACTCGTGAATGGCCCAGTGCCCCTGTGAGTTTCCCCTCCCTCTGTGTCAGTTTGCCGCACAGCGCGCACCGCACCATCCCCCCTCCTCACGTTCTAATGTAATGCAGGGCTGTCTTACGATTCCCCTTCCTCCCCCTCCTGCCGCTCTGCAACGATGTCCCACCTCCTCCTTGTTATGGCAAGCAGCCACATAGCGATGTCCCACCTCCTCTGGTACAGTGATCCAATGATAGGAATCACTGTGCCGTGTGTCATAGGAGGTGGGACATCGCTCCCGCGGCTGCACGGGACATCATCATCACAGCAGGACATCAGCATCATGAGGTGAGTGAAGTATTTCATTGAATACACCACTAGCTTACTGTTTTTCTTTGAAATAAATATTCAAAAACATTATTGGTATCTATTTTTATTTTTGAAATTTACCGGTAGCTGCTGCATTTCCCACCCTAGGCTTATACTCGAGTCAATAACTTTTCCAGTTTTTTGTGGTAAAATTAGGTGCCTCGGCTTATATTCGGGTCGGCCTATATTCGAGTATATACGGTACTTACATTCACTACAGACTAGACTAGTAATAGTGAACCTTTTAGACACCGAGTATCCAAACTGCATGCACAAGCATGCCGAAACTGAAATGTGCATGCAAACATGTGGACATGCGCACATGCATGCGTGGACATGCACGCATGCACAGCAGAGACCCAAAGACCATCTGGAGGTGGAGCATCCCAACACCAACAGTGTGGCAAGAGGTAAGATATTTTTCTTCCGTGAGCTTCTGTTTCATTGCTTGCACAGACCACGGAGGTCTGACCTGGGGTGACAGCGCTCATGCAAGCAGAGAGGGCTCCATGTGCCACTCTAGCATGCATGACATAGGTTCACCATCATGGGACTAGACTCATTTGGGCAAGGTTTTGTGCGGTCACTGGGGCAGCATATTACCCTACTAGATAGCAACCTTAAAAGAGATATTGTTCATCCCCTACTGAGGCACCCTCTTTGAATCCAGTGGTATTAGACAATACCACCCAGTCTCCTTCCTTTTTTGATGAGGTTGATAATTTTGGATCAACTGCAAAGTGCCTACAGAAAGTGGCTTATTGGGACTCTTACCAGTCAAGGTTCAAGCCCAAGCATGTGATAGAGACAACATTCACCACTCTTGTTTTTCTTTTCTTTTTTTTCAGTATACAAGTGCAATCACGTTACTTTAAAATCTAACACATACTATATATCCCCCCTCCCCCCTAAGACCCCACCTCCCTCCCCCCCCCCCGACTTCCCAGAGCCCGTACACGGTGTAGATTTTTAACAAACACAGTCTAAAATATATTAAGACAAAGGAAATAAAAAAAGAAAGTCAATAACATTTCTGCGTTGAACTCAGCTTCTTCCTGTTGCACAAACTTTGAGCAGTTTAGATTATTCCTAATCTTAAGCATAGGCTATCTGGAATTTCTTAGTCCCATATTTGTTTTGTGTATAGTCAATCCATTTTTTCCAGTCTTGTTTATATCTCTCATTTGAGTGGTCTTTAAGATATGCCGATATTTTAGCCATCTCGGCTAGGTTTGTAACTTTCAATGTCCATTCTTGAGTTGTAGGCAAGTCTTCCTTCTTCCAGTCTTGCTGCCGTTATTAGGTGCAGAACCAACCACTCTTGTTGAAGACCTATGCCAAAACCTGAATAGGGATAGTCCACCTGTCCTGATCCTTTTGGCAGCTTCAATCTCCTGGCAGCTTTTAGTATCATAACGTATGTTCTGCCTTTGGCATGTGGGAATGATTTTGAGAGACAGGGGAAAGATTGCCAACCAAGAGACAAGAAGCAGCTTAGCCCACAAAAGGAATGTGGG
Organism: Thamnophis sirtalis; assembly: GCF_051295495.1. NCBI lineage: Eukaryota > Metazoa > Chordata > Lepidosauria > Squamata > Natricidae > Thamnophis > Thamnophis sirtalis. The sequence goes on from NW_028261386.1 coordinate 43,684,616, forward strand.
CATGGCAAATGTCTTTGGGTTAAGCTATCTCTTGTCCAACTATTCTCCTAACTTCTTCCTATCTCCAAGGTTGTATCCACACCATTCCAACCACTCGCCATGTTATCCTTCTGCACTTGCAGTGAGGGTATTATTTTTAAAATACTGAAACATACAGAATAAAAATTGAAGTCTAACAAAGTAAAACTGCAGGTAAAGGGCCCATGTTCACCCACTCGGGAAGTCATTCTGGCAAAACAAGGATTGATAACCTGACACCCTCCAGATGTTGTTGAAGAATGCTCAGTAATGCCTCAAAATTCCACACTATTGTATACTTTGTGCTCAAACCTATGAAGTATTTCTTCAGTTTTGTGGAGGGGGTTAATCTTTCTTTCTTTTTTCTTTTCCCAGTGCAATTAATTGTTCCCTCTGGTAACAATGGACCGGCAATACAGAACATGTGAAAAAGTTATATGGGTATCCCCTACAGCAAAGGTATTTATTTCATGACAGCATATTGGCAAAGGATCAGTATGAATCTATCCAAATACCCTGTGCACCAGGCCTTCAAATTAAGTGCAGAATCTTTACTAGTCCCTAATCCAAAATATTTAAAAAAACCATTTTATATATATAGCCTTAAGTCTACTGATCTCTGGTGGAATCCAGAAAGAAATATACAAGTGAGGAATATAAATCTTTTGCCTGAACCAGAATACCCCATGATCCTATATTACATCAGTGGTAATTTTTAAAGCATGCATTATGCCTTTATTGAATTTCATTAAGATGACATATGTATAACCATTTTGGCACCTACAGTACATCTGCACCAGCATAAGGAGTCTTTAGATGGCCAAACACTAAAGCAATTCAAATTCCATTGAATGGCCTCCTTTATTAACTGAAGTAGATATAGTATACGGATGTCCAAATTGGCATGCAGATTACAAACAGGAGTGGGTACTACAGTTGGTGCTGACATTAGGGCACAAAAACAAGTATAATATTCCTGGTAAACATTTCCAAACATCAGCTGAAAAAATTGGGACCCTTAATAAAACATGAATATTTGGGCCTTGAGCTTGTTTGGAGGTTCTAGCAGGGGAGCGCAGCTATCATATACCCTTGACCGAAGATCGGTACACTCCTTCTATCTGGGATGGTCGTCCTCTTCCACCGAGCGTGCAGCTTCGGGAGGGACACCCTTGGAGCGGTGAGGGAGGAAGGGGACACCCGCCTAGCCAGCCAGATCAGCCAAATCAACCCTGGTGATCAATGGGGTGACAGATGTCGCAGCCAGATCGCCTTCACATCCAATATTTGTCCATTGAACATTCAAACTGCACACCTTGCTCACACCATGCTTTTATGTTTTGTTTTGTTTTTTGTCTTCATTATAATTGGAAGTTATAGCAAAACTAGGTCACCATGATCTTCTGTTGATATAAGATCACTTCTGATCTTATGTCAGTAAGAAAAAAAGAACTAACCAACTTTGAAAGGAATGGAACAAGGGTTGTATATATATATATATTTTAATGGGCCTATCCCGTAAAACTATTTGCCTATATATATAACCTCAGAAAACATATATATATATATATATATATATATATATATATATATATATATATATATATATATATATATATATATATATATATATATATATATATATATATATACTTAAAGTCACAACCCCTGGTATGCCCAAGTGTGGGAGGAAGGTCACACTTCCACAAATATCAGCACAAATAAAACACACACACACACACACACACACACACACACACACACACACACACACACACACACACACACACACACACACACACACACACACACACATATATATATATATATATATATATATATATATATATATATATATATATATATATATATATATATATACAAATAGTTTTACGGGATAGGCCCATTAAAATGGCAAAGTTACATTACTTTGCTGGTTAAAGGTCCTGAGAAGTTGTCAATCTGTTGATCAATAATTTCCTTGAAATGTTGAAATGTTCCAGGTCCAATGATTGTGGGAAAGTATCAGGTTTTAATAATCAGAACTTTGTAAGAGAGATATGTTATTCTTTTATCACTATCCAAGCAATGTTTTTTTTCATTTGGATTTGATATCCTTATCTCATCTTTCAATGTCTGGAAATAAAAGGAGTTTGGCCAAATGATAACAATAAAGACCTACTTATACAAACAAAGCAAGTCTTGTTTTGCTGCCTTGTGGCATCCCAATTATTCTGGACGGCAGAGAACTGCCAGAGAGGGAAAGAGCCAGTTGATTGTGAAGATATAGCAATAGCACTTAGACTTTTATACTGCTTCACAGTGCTTTTACAGCCCTGTCTAAGCACTTTTCAGAGTCAGCATATTGCCCGCAACAATCTGGGTCCTTATTTTACCCACCTCGGAAGGATGGAAGGCTGAGTCAACTTTGAGCCTGGTGAAATTTGAACTGCCCGATTGCAGGCAGCTGGCAAGCAACAGAAGTAGCCTGCGGTACTTCATTCTAACCACTGTGCCACTGCAGCTCTTGATATACTGGAAATCCTTTAGAAAATATGTGAAGAAGATTTCTTCAGTAAGAGAGAGTGAAATTATCCCAAAATGATGAATATGGATGACACTTTGTTCTACAATAAGTTATCATTATAACAATAACAAACGAAGAAATTCCATGCTCTTCCCAGAAGCTTTGTGACACAGTATGTAGAAGATGTTCCAAAAATTTTGTTTGGATCTCAGTACCAAATATCTGTGCACAGCCTGACTATGCCTAGCCTTCACTGCATCACCAATAAGGATGTAGAACTAGGTTCTCTGTCCCACTTCGATTGCCAAATACTATAATCTATCCTAAAGCATCAACTGCCACCGAGAGAACTAACTAAAATGACTCACCTTTATACATAGTGCTTATGTATACATTAATGCAAAAATGAAGATTGGCAAAAGTGCAGTATTACATGAAGGAGCCAATTGTGTTTATTTCTAACAATGCTTAGAGTAGCATCCTTTGTAAGATCTTACTTTCAGGAACATCTTATATTTCATCACAAGAGCAAGTGACTTATGATTATTTTCACCACTGCCAAACCATTCACTAAGGGTGCATTACTATTACTATTAGTCTTATCATTGTTCCTATCAATTATCTCCTCCCACTTATGACTGCATCACTGTAACTTGTTGCTTGTATCCTTACGATTGATATTGATATTGTTTCCTGGTTGCTTATTTGTACCCTGTGATTATCATTAACTGTTGTACTTTATGATTCTTGACGAATGTATCTCGTCTTTTTATTTACACTGAGAACATATGCACCAAAGACAAATTCCTTGGGTGTCCAATCACACTTGGCCAATAAAGACTTCTATTCTATTCTATTCTATTCTATTCTATTCTATTCTATTATATTATATTATATTATATTATATTATATTATATTTTTTTAAAGGAAAAGACAAAATGAATGAAACAATCCATCAAAGGTGTCCGTTGTGTTTCTTATAGTCAGATTTAAAGGGCAGTATCCCTCCACTTTACAAATACATTTCTTTAATGCAAACTGCTTTATTTTTAGTCTCTAGTAGTGTGAAAAGACCAGAGTGAGGTGAAAGGGATGTTTCATGGCAGTTTAGTTACTGAGTAAAAAAAAGTTTATTTATATTTTACTTTCTTTCAAATTAATGAAACTGATGAACTTTAGCATCTTCATGAAGCTCGAAAGGCAACAGAAGGACTGGCAGAACTAATTTTCCTACAGTCCTCAATGCTATGGTGAAACATTTTATATGTGAGAAAACCACCGATAGGCCAGACATATCTTTCCCACGAGACAATATAGCAGACATTGCAGGGATTAAATTTAACAAAACTTGAATGTTCTCTTGAAGTTCACCAAAAGTTATTCCAAATGACGTTTTCTTTCTAAGTTTATTCTGCATCCCTTCCTCTACCTCCCAATCTTATGCTTTCTTTTTCATACATAGAAGGCATCACTTTTATGTGTGGTCATTAGTTTTACTCCAAAAGTAATTAGGTACCCCCATAAATTCTATCAACTTCAATCCGGTTTACATTGAATTCAAACTGTCATTCAATGTCATTAATTCATTCATTTGGTTCTGAAGTCTAAAGCTGTAACCAATCACCCAGGCACCAGGCTAGAAAACAAGAGACCATGAGTTCAAGTCCTGCCTTAGCCATGAAAGCTAGTTAGGTGACCTTGGACCAATCACTCTTTCTCAGCCCAACTCACTTCATGAGCTTGTGGTTGTCAGGAAAATAAAAGGAGAAAGTATGCATGTTCTCCGCATTGAGTTATTTGTAAAAATAAAAAGGCAGGATATAAATAAATAAAATATTCAAAATTCTGACAGCACAATCAGTAGACATCATGTTCATGTCTGCTCAGAAGTAAGTTCCAAATACTTCCAAATGAATTACCAGACAACTCTCTACTGAATTGCTGCTTTAACATCTTTCTACATATAGTTTTCATTCTTTATTCATTAAAGGCTGTAGGTAGATTTTGATGGGTATTATCATTTATATAGCAACCCATTAATATAGCAATCCATAATCAGAAAATAGCACTGAAAGACAGGACAATATCTGATGAACCAGTGACTATCAACTATGGTTTTCATTTGCTGAGCAGTATAAAAGCAGTTGGCACATAATCACGGCAACACTTCATCTTGAACAAAGCTATAATGTCTGAAGCAGCTATTATTATTATTATTATTATTATTATTATTATTATTATTATTATTATTATTATACTTGTCCATTCAGCCAGATGTTTAGACTGGATTTTGTATTTCTATCCACCTATCAAGTCCTTCCCAAGGGCCTGGGATAGATAGATGTCGTTGTTTGATAGTCCCAAAGATGCTTTTTCAAGAGGCAACTAGACTTTCTGGTTTTTTCTTTTAAAATGTTACACTTATCATACTTCTTCAGCTGAAGAAACTTCTTGGGTGAGAAATGAAATATCTTCAAAGAAAAAACAGAAAGTTCAGTTCTCTCTTGAAAGTTGCACCTTTGGGACAACCATGACCTGGATAACTGAGAACCTCCATAGACAGTTGTTGTTTTATAATGACAAAGATATCATTGCTAGAGATAAGCTGTTCCAATAAAGCTGCTTTTTGCAATTGAGTGATGATGATTTTGTTAATGCAGATGGCATTCAAATGTTTTGAGATTGCACCAAAGCCACACATCACTATTAGTACTATCCTTGCTTTCCTTTGCCATAGTTATTCTACTTTTATTTGCAGTACTTTGTATTTTGCAATTTTCTCAAGTTCTTTCTCTTCTATACTTCTGTCTCCAGGTACGACAAGATCCAGTATCCATACTTTTTTGTCTTTCTTATTGACAATTGTTAAATCTGGAGTGTTATATGGCAGATGTTTGTCCATTTGAATTTTAAAATCCTGGAACCCTTTAGTTTCTTCATTTTCTATTATTTTGCCTATTTTGTGATTCCCATCAGTTCTTACTTGCAGGCAACTGATATTCTTTTCAAAACATCCCATGCACCATTTTGCTAATTTGTCATGCCATTGTTTGTAGTGAGTCGGTGTGACCTTCTTGCAGTTATTAAGTAGATGGTCCACTGTTTCTTCAGCTTCTCTGAAGAGGCAGCATTTGCTCTCAGTGGCTATCTCCTCAATTCTGGTTTTGTGTTTATTTGTTCTTAATACTTGATTTTGGGCAGGCATAATTAACCCTTCTGTCTCTTTCTTCAAGTTTTCTGCTCTTAGCCATTGCCATGTCTGGTTGCCTGCTAGGGATTTTATGTATTTGGCCATGTAATACTTTACCTTGCTATGTCTCTTTTCTATTCTTTATTTGGACATTTGTAGGACAATTTTGCCTCTCCAGTACTCAGTTTCATTTTATATTAGTTTCGGTACAGCTTCTTTAGCATCTTACAGGTATTCTTCCAATGCTCTATTTTCTTTTTCAACATTCCATGCTTGCCTATTTCCCTTGGTAAGTAGAGTCTGTTGACATTGCTACATAGATGATGGGCATGATTCATTATCATTTTCCTGGTCTTTTTATCCAGGTCTCTTAGTTCTCTTGAGTCCAGTTACTTTTCTAGCTGTATGTCTCATGATCGGAATTGCCCAGGTGTTAGCAGCTATGATGATATTTCTTCCACTGAGTTAGCATTTTATTATCTTCTTCACTCTTACGGTGTATTCACTTCTAAGCTGTGTGAAAATATCTTCAGGGTCTGAAGTAATGATGCCAGACTAATCCATAGAAAATACAGAGTGCATTGTGAGAAAAGAACAAGTCCTATTTTTGGAAAGTAAGAAAAATGGTGAGGGTGGTAAGAAGACAAATTAATTGTCCAGAGTAACACAAGCCTCCCTCTCATTGCTCCTAGGAGGTACCTATAAAAGATATATGCAACCTATCAATTTAAATCCCTAAAATGCTATTCCATGATAAATCTCATTTGATCCAGTTGACATCTAGTTGGAAACACTGTCAAATATCTACTTGGAAGTCTATTTCCAGTGAATTATCCAAGCAATATCAAAACATGTGCAATTTATAAAGAATTTATAAAAGCCACTGCATGGCTACCTAATCAATTTATTCATGCCATGTGGCAGTAAATTAGAATATAATTTAATTTTTAAAGTTTCTGAGAACCAGATTCCTCCAAACATATATATGCATGCACAGAATGAACAATCAATGAACCATGCATTCACCATATTGGAATGATTCTAAAAAAGAAGTGAATACAAATTAAAGTTGGAAAATTGGAAAGTTGGAAAAAAGGAAGCCTAGTCATGGATGGTTTTATATCCATTTACTTATGAACCATGTAATGCCTGTTAAATATATAAAAACATGGGTGGGGAAGAAATGGAGTTTGCCTCCATGTATAGTAGAGAGGACAGTAGTTATTTACATTCTTGCAAGCATTCTGAGTCTTAATTACATAGTCTCAGCCACATTAGGAAAAGCATACCTTTTTCAGGTGCTATATGTTCTAAGCAAGCCCCAATGAGCTCTCTTACTAGTGGTGGGATTCCAAATCTTTTCCTATAAGTTCTATGAGAGCACACTTCACATAAGCGCAGCACTCAAAGACCGCCCTCGGTGTCAGCACTGGTGAGCTGAGCTGTTTTTTAGCTCAGCTGAGGTGCGGCAATCCATTCTGCTGCGCGAATCAGTTGAGCTAAAAAATAAAGGAATATAGGACAGGGAAGGATGGGGGTGGGAGGGCGGAGCCAACCAGAGGTGGTATTCGCCAGTTTTACGAACTACTCAAAATTTCCACTACAGTTTCACTTGAGCCAATCCGAACCGGCTGAATACTACCTCTGTTTCTTACCTTAGAAATATCATGACATTGCTCAAAAATTTGTCTCATACTTGTATCTCACCATCACACTGATCCACTGGCTGACCTTCCATTGCTGAAGGAAACATCTAGAATCATCTTGCATGAAGCAGCCCTTAACATATGTTAGGTCATTGATCTGACAGGGAACTTCTTATAATATCAAAAGCAGATTAAGGTTAAAATCCAGAGGATATAAAGAAAATGAATGATTTTTGAAGAACCACTCAAAATATATGACTCCAAATCATTAATGCACACTTGCAGTGCTTGGCCAAATGATAAATGATACAAGTGACCAAGCCCTTGGGTCAAGAAGAGTGTTTCTTGTCACTCAAATATTTCCCTGTAGAGCAACTGCAGGAGAGGTGCTGACAGGCTCGGAAGGGAGTCCTGCCCAGTCCTTTGTATGCAGAAATACGTTGACTTTGACATGAGCCCTCAAGTGGGTGGGCTCAAAGTGAGGAACCTAATTGTGTGGAGAGATCTAAAGGCTTCATCATAGTTTTGGCAGACCTCCTCCTTATTTTCCCTGGGGACAAGAAAGAATGCATTAACATTCTCTACAGCTGCCAACAACACTCTCCCTTGTGAACTTTTCACCAGGCAGATTTGCACATTTCTCATTTCCAGATCTTTAAAAAAAAGGGGGAGAGGAAACAGAATAGATTCATTAAATTTGCAGGTGTTCTTCTAAAAGTGAAAACAGAAATTGTGTTGTTTCCCCCTATTTGTCAGTATGAATATTAATCCATCTCACTGCTTTTGGTCTATTCATTCTACTATCTGTTCTGAGATACTCATCAAGATAATAGGAATTGCTAGTTGAAGGAACTATATTATGTGGTGTTTCCTTCAGAGTTCTATGAATGAAGAACATTTTAAGGTCAATCTACATATAATCCACTTGGAATCATCTTTGTTATTTTGGAGAGCAGATGAAGACCTCAAAGGAGAATGTGCCTACCTATGTAAATGTAAGTATACTCAGTTATGGAAAATTTGAATGTCAGAAGGATTATTTTGGTACTAGTCCTCTATTTAAAAAAAGAATTTGCAATTTTTGAGACCAGCATGCTATAATGCTTACTGTTAGTCTAGAGTAAGAACTTTCCTAGTTAAATCCAAGTTCAAACTAACTCATTGGACAACTTTGGGGTAGTCATCCTTTCTCAGTAAATGTAGGGCTGTCCTCATTTAAACCATCTTATGTTCTAGGAGGAAAGATAGGATGGGGAGGAGGATGAAGATGACATTAATTTATATTAGAGAACAATAAAATACACTACCATGTTTTATGACGTCCCTGGTGTTCTCTGAGCTTGGTTGTTTTCTTGCAGACATTTCATTACCAAACTATATCATCTTCTATTGGTAAGGCCATATATTTTTTTTCCATGGTAAATAATAGAAAAGCAGAAATCTGATCTTTCCCAGTTCTGTTTTTTAAATTGGGAATGAGTGGAAATATGCTACAGCACCAATACTGAAGTTGTAGCTCCCTGATCCTGAGTTAAAGACTCCTTCCCTTATAATATATTGACTACACATCATTGGCAGATGTCAAACAGAGAGAAGCTTTATGCTATGTGACAGAGGCACAGGAACATAGGACCACAAGGGAGAGGAATTTGTCAACAGCTCTGTTCCAGACCTTGAGTGACAAATCTACTATTTCATTTTCCTTACCTTCCCCCAGGATTGCAGCCTTGGGAGAGAGAGAAAGGCTGTAGTAATACAAACAGAGATAGCTCTTTCTCTCCCACACTGAACTATATTTATTTGTTAAAGGTTGCCAGCAAACAAGCTCCCACAGAGAAAAATTCCCAAGCCACTGGAAGTATTAGGAACTACGCTTCTACAAATAATCATAGCTTTTCTGTGACTGATGAGAGATATTGTCCCTGGGGTTCATTCATTATACTGGCTGAACCTAATCGCATTCTCTGACGAGTTTCCCTCCTACATCTTTACTGATCATTTTTCACTCCAGGGTGAAATTCAAGCCTATCTGAGCACTAAGACGGATCTTTAATGCATCAAAAAAAAATTCCCTTGAAAAAATACTTGTGATTGAGGAGGGTTATCATGAGGAATTCCTTTTTGAATCATGAATTGAAATTTATCATTATCTAGGTATCAATCAAATGTAAATCAACTTCGTTCGATAGTATAGTTTGTTCGATAGTATAGTTTGTTTGGATAGTATAGTTGGAGCAAGCTAAATTCTGCGCATTAAAACATGCCAGAAAATGTTCTCTTAGAATCAAGCACATGGTTGCAACACAAGCAGAAAAGAGTGCAGACAGTATAAAAGCAAGTTAGGGCTATATTAGTCTGAAAGCCCAATGAAGCCACATTCAATAATGTTCTGCATTTTAGCTTTCAGTTCCATTTAGAGACATGTAAATCACTACATTCCGAATATGTATCTGCAAATGGGTGAATTATCAGGACTATTTCCTTATTTGTAGCATTGTAATACCTTAATTTTGCCACTCACGTGCCATTTTATGAATGAAACCAAGCTACTATAAGAAGAACAATAGAAATTGGTGAGAATACAGAAGGCTCTACCTCACTCGTATTAGCAGTACTGTATATACTCAAGTATAAGCCTAGTTTTTCAGCCCACTTTTTGAGCTGAAAAAAGCCGCCTCGGCTTATACTCGAGTCAGTGAAAAATTTGCCCGAAATGGAGGAGAAAAAGGGGCGGGGCCATGCCGCTGGGTGACGCTCGTGAATGGCCCAGCGCCCCTGAGTTTCCCCTCCCTCTGTGTCAGTTTGCCGCGCAGCGTGCACCGCACCATCCCCCCTCCTCACGTTCTAATGTAATGCAGGGCTATCTTACGATTCCCCTTCCTCCCCCTCCTGCCGCTCTGCAACGATGTCCCACCTCCTCCTTGTTATGGCAAGCAGCCACATAGCGATGTCCCACCTCCTCTGGTACAGTGATCCAATGATAGGAATCACTGTGCCGTGTGTCATAGGAGGCGGGACATCATCATCACAGCAGGACATCAGCATCATGAGGTGAGTGAAGTATTTCATTGAATACACCGGTATTGTGTGATAATAATTTGTTATGCAGAGCAAATTTTTACAATGGCTACTGTATATTTAATGGGCACAGGCAGGCTGTATATGTTATTCAACGGGCAATGGCATTATTGGTATCTATTTTTATTTTTGAAATTTATCGGTAGCTGCTGCATTTCCCACCCTAGGCTTATACTCGAGTCAATAACTTTTCCAGTTTTTTGTGGTAAAATTAGGTGCCTCGGCTTATATTCGGGTCGGCCTATACTCGAGTATATACGGTAATTGTTACTTACCCAACCAGAAACAAAAGTACAATCCATCTCATCAATAAAGATTAAGATTTAACTGGGCAAGAATATCACATTGTTATTTGAACGATTGTTTAATACACTTTCTCATATCTTGGAGGCTGTTGCAAATATCTGTCAGTGTATGGTTAGCCAATGCTTACAAGAGCTTTTATTTAAATAGGATAGTAGCCAAGAGATATCTCAAAAATTACTGCCTAGATTTTTGGCTGATGATCTGCTCCCATTCGTTGCCAGGTTTCTTTTCAATGGCCATCAAGACCCTCTAGAACATAAAAATAGATGTTAAGACCAGCTGCCTTATTAAACTGAAAGTGAATTCCCTCATTAAACTATCCTTATTTATATAGGAAATGATTGAGTGATGGAGACGTTAGTAGGGCCTCCTCCCACTTTACCTAGCCAAAAGATTTGGTTCCATTTGACATTAATATCAGGGTATTTATAATAATAAATACACACACTGTTGGTCCATGTGGACATGCTCACTCAACAAGTGTTGAATTTAAAAAGAAGTAACTGCCTATTTTCTCCCATTATACAAATAAAGGGCCATGCACACTATACAAAGAAGTGATTCAACATAATTCAGCAATTATTTTTAATGTGTGGGACTGCTGGTTTACTTCTTATGTTATTTCAGACAGCCTGACCTACGAGTAATTTAACTATGTTTTCTCAGAGGTTTAAAAAAAGAACATTTTATTTGTTTATTCTGGAGACAAATTTCAGCAATTTGACACAATTTTGATCGATTAAATAATGACTTTCTTCCTGATTTATAGGCAATTTCAGTCTTCCATCATAACATGAAAAAGATGAATGGCTGTCAGCCATGTGCTTGTTATGTGATGGGCAGACTGTCAGGAAAAGTTATATGGTAACAGTGGGAACCTATGGGATTCCAGATGTTGATAGAGTCTAGCTCCCATCAACCATCTCTAGCATAGCCTTTTTTTTTATAAGAGGGAACTGTGGTCTAACTATATTCGGAGAAGTAAATTTCCCTCCTCTCTTCTTCCTACTAATGATAGGAATTTCATGATGAAATGGTCAGGTGACAGGGTAAATGATTGGACAAGTTGTGGGAATCAAAGATCTACTACAGGCCATTTGCCATTGTTTTAAACGGTTAGCATCAATTTTAATCAAATGCTAATGTGCTGGGGTAAAGTAATGTCTATTAGAGAAGCTACAACATTTACATTAACATATTAATTTCTTCCAAGGATAAATGTGCTCTCTGTCTCCCATCCAATGAGGCATTTAAATATCTGGAGGAGAATGTATGGATAGATAGATGGATAGTTAGATGACAGGCAGGCAGGCAGGCAGGCAGGCAGGCAGGCAGGCAGGCAGGCAGACAATAGATAATTCTGAGAATTATCAACAGGTATCTTATCTCTGGCTATTCCCTTAAATGTATAGCTGTCCTGGAACAGTGACCATTTATAATTCTCATGTTATAGGATTTTATATAATTCCATTTTATAACTGTCCAGGTCAGCATCATCTCATTATCTTTTATGTAAAACATTCCACCTTTTTATTACACACTATTTAAAGGAATAACCGGACCTTTTTATGACTCTGAAAGCCCTCAAGACAGAATATACATTTCAATACTTATACATAACATGAGGCATCTTAGATTCAGTATGAGAAAATAAAGAATAAAGATGTTTTAAATAAGTATTACTAAATGTAGGATATAATGTAGTGTATGCAATATTGAGCTTCCTAATCTTAGAATTATTTAATATAAACACAGTAATCTTAATCTGCAATTTACAGAGAACATTCTTCTATTTGAGGGATAATCATATGATAGTACTGTATTTGTAGGCATCCTCCATTCACAAGCTCGTCATTTCAAATTCAGCTTCAATATATCAAGACATAATAAGGATGATGTTGGCCATTAGCTGTGAAGCAACCTGAGCTTAATAGGTCACCAAGTCAGGGTTTTTCTCTACACATTTCCATTTAAATGGTACTCATTCTTCTTACATTTCTTAGCATTTAAGCATCAGCACAGGTACATTTGCTGTAATCCTGTGATACTTTTGTCTTCGGGTTGAGACAATGCATAGTAGTCACACTCAAATTATTAATTTTTTACAGGAAAAATAAATCTGGTTGGCAGATTTATTTTGGGTATGATTAGTGGTATGTGAAAGCATTCACGTAATATTACAAACTCAAAGACACTGAAGTTAAAAGAAAAGCTTGTTCAATTGCTTAGCCCAGTGGTTCCCAAACTTGGCAACTTTAAGACTTGTGGACTTCAACTCCCAGAATTCTCCAGCCAGCAGAGCTCTGGGAGTTGAAGTCCACAAGTCTTAAAGTTGCCAAGTTTGGGAACCACTGGCTTAGCCAATAGATTCACAGTTAGGTCATTTTTAGGGAACCTGCCATCATACAGGAGCCTCACCTTTTGCCTCACCATGCCAGGTATAGAAACCTTGTCAGTAGTTCCCCCTTACCACCAATCACTTGTAACAACTATTCCTGTTTTTTAAAACTGTGACTATTCAATTCAGATGCTTATTTAATGTGATACCTAGTTTTGCCCTTGGGGAAAAGAAAATCAGCTTTGCAAAATGCAGTTACATATTTAACTTTCAAATTAACTTGGCCTTTCCTGTCAGGGCCAGGTGGATCTGAATATCAATGTAGCATTGCCATCTAGTGGCCTTTCCCTCCTAAAATGCGGCTTTGAAGGTAATTCTCATTTAATGATGGAAAAACATTATAATTTATCGGAGGAGATATCTAGTGGCAGATTTTTCTGACTAATCATTTTTATTAAAAGATATAATCATTTATCACCTCACCTTATCAGATGCACAGAGTGGCTAAACTGGGACACGAGAGGAGAAGACACACAGATGCTATATTGTATTAATCATTTCACAATATTAAAAGTTTGTTGTTCTTCTTGAGACTTTCCAGGATTGCCTGAAACCTTTTAATGTACAACAATCTGTCTCTCAATTATGCTGTTAAAATCTCATTTTTCTGAAATGAAAAGTTTGCAGGAGAATTTCTTGAGAGATTAAAATGTCCTAATCTTGCTTTGACCTTGTTTTGAATGTTGATGTAACAAACATCAATTTGATTCTTACCAACAGCACCATCAGAGATCCCAAAAATTTCACACACAAGTTTAGAGACCCTTCAGATGCTTTTCTTTTGTTGTGTGTTTTGTAGAGAGCTCGTATAGTATATTCTAGGTGCAGTAATAGTTAGACCCAGGTTCTAGCGTTCCTTTAGGTATGGAACTGATCAGGTAACTATGAGTCAATCACTCTCTCTCTCAGCTATATACTGAATGCACTTAGTGACCAGGTATTGGGAATGACAACTCCATTAATAAGCACCATGAACACTAAGCAGAAAATAATATGTATGCAAGGGGCTTATAGCACTTCCCTTTGGTTATTAAGCGAATCACCGTGGTCATTAACTGAAACATCACATGACTTCAACTTACGATTTTATTTCCACATTCTCCATTAATTGTACTGATTACCAGCTGATTGCAAATGGCAATTATGTAACCACAATGATGTGATAGTTGCAAATATGAAGATCGATCATAAAGCTGTTTTTGCAACTGTAGTAACTTAAGTTGCTAAACAAGGCAGGCGATAGCACTTAGACTTACATACCACTTTATACAGCTGTACAGCACTCTCTCAGTGGATTACAGTGTCAGCATATTGCCCCAAGAATCTGGGTACTTATTATATGGACCTCAGAAGGATGGAAGGCTGAGTCAACCTTGAGTCGATGAAGAATGAACTTGGCAGTGAGCTGAATTAGCCTGCAACATTGCATTCTAAAAACTGCACTTCCACGGCAATAACCAAGGTGTACCTATATCTATAAGCTACGTTCAGCCAATATTATAGATTACATCCCATAAATATCAGTGAAGAGTCTTCATCTCTTAGTGAATTGATATGGAATAATAGTAATAATTGTAGAGGCTTTGGCAATAAAATTTCCCTAGATAGTGTGTTTAAAAGTAGAAGTCATTATTTATAAGTTAATAAATGGTTAAAGACACTGAGCTCGTTAGATTGAAAGCTGACAGCCCAGGTTCAAGACCCGAGTGCCGTGCAACAGAGTGAGTTCTCATTCGTTGTCCCAGCTCCTGCCCACCTAGAAGTTCAAAAGCATGCAAATCAGAGGTGGTATTCTTCTGGTTCGGACCGGATCACCCGAACCGGTAGCGGAAATCAGTAGCCCCACCCGCCCCAGCTCTATGGCATCCCATTTAGGCAATTTTTTTAGCCAAAGCGCATACATGGAAGGGCATGCCTGGAAAGTGCATGCACGGGCGTGTGCTCACATTTGCAAACTGGTAGGGAAGGTAAGTGAATACCACCCCTGATGCAAATGCGAGTAGATAAATACACTTCAGTGGGAAGGTAACAGTGTTCCAGGCGTCTCAGCGTATAATCACACTGGCCACATGATCATGGAAATGTCTTCAGACAATGCTAGTTCCCTTGCCTAAGAAATGGAGTTGAGCATCTAGAGTTGGACACAACTGGACAGAGAAAAGCTTTACCTTTAACATATTAATATTTTGAATTACATGAAAATGTATGCCTTTCCTGCTTATCCACATCTATGGTCATCTAGTTTTGCCAGTCTTGGAAATAAAATGCAAAATCAATATGATCACTGGTACAATCCAAACAAATTCTTATTACTATATAGATACAAACTTTATTACATAATGGACAAGAGAGATTGTCATAGATATTAATGAATCAAGGAAAGATTTGTGCCAGAGATTTCTAGCCACTGCTATTTTTGCATCCTGATGGACTTGAACTACGAGACAAGTTTTCAAGTCTATTGTGGTTCATGAGGATTTGGAGACAGACTTTTCATATGTATTCCTGGAATCAAATCTTGGCTCCATTGGAATTAATGGCAAAAGTCCCATGGTTTTCAACACAGAGCTGCATTTCTTCTGCCCTTCTGCTTTTTCCAAACCCTGTGATGGTTTATCTTAACATGTACTAGTTTCTCATTTAATTTTTTATTGAAACCGAGATCATTTCATTTGCCTGCTATGGAAAAATAACAGCAGTGAAGTTATAAAATATATTGTATCATATTTTATAATGCTGAACAGAGGTTGATGTGGTCAAGTCATGTAGCTCAAAAATACGGTATTGAGGCCAAGGCTAAATGGGTGGCCTTGCATGAAACCAGAGATTTCTCTATGTCGTTTATTTTTTCTTTTATAGAAGATAGAAAAGAGGACTGATTAATTTAATAATTTACAAAATAGGATTTCTCCAAGACACTGACATTGGCCAAATCAAAAGTTTGGACATCATCTAGATGTCCTATTTTGTCATTTAACCTCACCAAACTCTCAATCTTCCAGAAAGCAAAGAAAAATAAAAGCTGAAAAAAACAGGCCTAACCACTGTGATGACTGGCAACTCTCAGAGACTATACATTTTTTGGTCCACCCACCGCAAAAAATTGAAAATGTCTCTGTAAAATTTAATCAACTGCTAAAATTGAGACATCTTGTGTCCATTAGAACCATTGTATCCTTCGACTCTTTTCATCAAATGGTCAGTCTGACAGTTAATAAGTTCTACATCATAATGTACATCTAAACCTAAATGACTTCAACAAAAAGAATATCCCATAGTTGCACCTGATTTGTGCTTAGATGAGACATTACCTGAAAATTACAGGACTGTGGGTTAAACCCAGAAGGTGAGATAGAATTCCAGAAGAAGACATTGGCAAATAGTTCTATATTCTTCTTCTTCTTGTGCCATATCCATCATCGGACATTGGCGATCATTTTGGCAATCCTATTTTTGTCAACAGCAGCATGAAAAAGTACTGCTGAGTTTTGTCCAAACCAGTTTTGAAGCCATGCTGTTCTTCTTCTGCTTGGACCCCTTTTCAATCTTTCCCTGGAGGACTAAGTGAAGGATGCCATATTTTTCTGCATCACATGTCCAAATATTTCTATAGTTCTATATTAATTTTTTTTTAAAAGATATATTGTTCATATATTTCTAGGAGTAAAACAATCCCAGAAAGACTTCATTTTTCCAGCATAGTTTTCAAGGATGAAGAATGAAGGAAGATGAAAATTAAGGTTGAAAGGCCAGCTTGAGAAGAAAAGCATTTATAGTCATATGTTTTCTATTTTGTTCATTCATTCTCTACACACACACTTTACCCCATTCTGAAACAAAATGCTCTATAGATTGTTTCTAGCTGCTGGAGACCAAAGAAATAACAACAACAGCTTCCTTCCTACCTTCCTCACTCTCCAGTTTTATCCAATATCTTCATTAGAATTCCTCCATGCATTTAAACATGGGAGGGAGAGGGGCTGAGAGTGATTGTAACAACCTCTGAAGTATTGCCCAAATTTTTATAAGTATGTTTTAAAAAGAGTATACTATAGCAGCTGAATTTGGTGACCCAATGGACTATCAGATTCCAGAACTTTGTTAATTGGACTGGCCCTAATGGCACATCTGCAGATAACTGCAACAGCATTCATGGCTCATGAATGAATTTCTCCACAACAAGGACAAATGAGTTTGGCAAACAATCACCAAGGATCATTTTACTTACTTTCTTCCTCCTTTCCAGCTAATGCATTAATTCTATGGCAAGAAAACCAATCTTCTTTGACATTTTCTTTCATATTTATTATGTGCATATTTGTCTGACCTACCCATTCTGCTAAAGAGGACTTGTTACTAGGGCTACTATTGTAGTACAATTTCTACCCGTCAAAGCTGGCTCATGATCAGAATATATTTAAGAGAACAATAATCCAAAATGAAGGTGAAGAAACTTCTGTTTTAAAGCCTTCTGTTTTAAAGACACTGCTATAAAAACAATCAAGTCTATGGATAGTTACCTCCCAACTCTTCTTTCTGGTGCATACTTATTTTTAAGTAATATATTTCTCATGTTTATTTCAAAGTCTTCATTTTCTGGTGACATTTCCCCCATTTTGCAAAATAACTGCCAACATATGTTCCTACAAGACACAGAGCACACACAGAAATTTAAACCACCAAAATCTGGATCCAACTTTATAACAAGTTGCCAAAATTCTCCAGCTTCTCTAAAACTGCTTAAGAAAGAGCTAAAAGTGGAAATAGATTAGTACTGTTTATACAGCTTTTCAATCTACTTAGTATTTAAAGCTACTGCTGAAACAAAATGTCTATGAAGTTTCATTACTCAAAAAGCATTATTGGTTGATTGATTCCATATTACATTATGGAGACTTTATAGCCATTTTATGTTAATTTCAAAATTCTTGGTAAATACTCAGATTTGAACAGGAAACCGAGCACTGAGCCCACAGTGAATCTGAATCTCTCCATTTCTCTAAAAAGGAGGCAGTTTTTTCTTATATGCTCCACATATAAACTGCTAACCCTATAAATTACATTGTTGTGCCCATGTTCTCTTCAATCCCTGGAAAGACTTTGAGCCTCTAATATTGAAAATTGTTTTAATCCAATATTGACTAAATTTCAGGTTTCACCTACATCAGAGGGGAGTTGCTGCTGGTTTTACTACTGGTTCGCAACCCACGTGCAATGTATCCATGTGCACTGTTCAGTGTAAATTGTTTTTCGCACATGCGCAAAACAATTTACAGTGAACTGCACATGCGCAGTCACTAAAACAAAATGGCAGCAGCAAGGGAACTGGTTCCGATGTGGCAGGCCTGGGTCGCTGCCGGTTTTGCAACCCAGGCCTGAATTTTACTACCGGTTCAGCCGAACCGGCAGCAACCTACCTCTGGCCTGCATGTTTCTAATATTAATTCTCTATTTTGTAAAATTATGAAAGTAATTGTATCAAGTAGCGATTAAAAAGTAATAAAAGGACTAAAATGAATGTTAGAAATGATGAATTGATAGGTGCAATTTTTTATGAATGTGTATGAAACTAGGACTCAATAGATCAGTGAAATTTGAATATTGCACACCATTGAATTATAATAATGAAAAAAATAGAGACTAGTTTGGTGAAACATTGTGCAACATTTTGAATGAACATCAAAGGAAAAAAATAAGTCTGACAGGTGACATGAATGGATTGGTGGATGGGTGGAAACAAGACAGCACAGGATGACCCTCTCAAAATGATTGAGCCATACAAAGAGTCAATAATGAATGAGAATTATGAATATTTCAAGAGTATATGGTTAGAAGAAATACTGTTGGTTTCTGGTTTAACAGAAGCCTATTCATATACACATGGCAAAATAATGAATATAAACCTTAGAGCCTGATTGATTTGATTGCTTACGATGAAAGATTAAGAGAATTAGTGAAAAAGTTTTTGAATGAGGTTGTGACTTTTTTAACAATGCCAAGAGTGATTCTTGGGAAAATAAAGATGAAAATGAAGAGTAAAGGGTAAAAAATAACTGAAAGTAGATAACTGCCAGAATAGAAAGGATGACTCTGCTATATAAAAAATATTTGAAAATATTCTATAATTTCCAAAGGAATGGAAGGCTGTATAAAAAAATATCCTTCTCACCCTTATGGGTGGTATGTGTCTCCCTCAATCTCGGGTCTTATACTAGAGGCCTCGGAATTGAGGTTCTGCGTAGGTTCTTAGCTATTCCTAGCACTGTACTTTTATGGACAGAGAGCTCTGGTGTTTATGGAGATTCTTAGTCATCCAGGTCATGATTGTCCCAAAGGTACTTTTTCAAGAGACAACTGGACTTTCTGCTTTATCTTTAAAGACATTTTGAAATGTCTTCAAAGAAAAACAAGGAAGTCCAGTTGCCTCTTGAAAAAGTGCTTTTGGGAGAGAGCTCTGATGTTTTTTCTGGGATCTGTTGGAATCACTCTCCCAGCTTAGGAACCAGAGCCCCAAGTGCTCCTAGCAATAATGGAACCACTTTGGCTTTAACTTATGCATGTATCTTCACATACCATAATGGAATCCAGATTCAGAGACAACTACAATACTCAATAACTTTAGACAACTTCTAGAGCTCCAGGTGCTTTGCCAAAGCCAATTGATGGCACTTGCTAGTAGCTACTACAGCTACTACTACTACCCTTGACTTACCAACTGTTTGAAGTTACACGTAACCTGTCCTCAAAGTTATGACTGCTGCATCACTCTCACACTCCCATAATTACATTTCAGGCAAACAGCTGGCATTTGCAACTGATTGCAATATTTCAGTCTTGTGATCGTGTTTTGTGACTTTTTTGTTGTTTTCCTGCAAAAAATGAATAATCTGGATTCAGAGTTATAACCATGTCATTTGCTTAACAATAACAGTGAGCTGCTTAATGATTTTTGAAAAAACAGTCCTAACGTTGAATCTAGTCATATGGTGACTCAACATACAGACAAAATTACTTACAACCAAAATTTGGGGATCAATTGAAGTTGCAAATCTGTACAGTGCTATTTTGAATGTCTCACACAACATCTGCTAGATAACATCTGCTACAGATGTTGAATGTACCATACAACATCTGCTACAGAATTGCACCAGTGCAACCAGATATGTCCATGAGTAGGAAATAAAAGTGATGGCTGGAAGATCAGAAAGCAATTTAACAAATGTACAATAAAGAGGAAGCTTGGAAGGAGGTTACTATGGAGATACATATCTCCTAAACCGAAGCCTGTTTTATTACCTTCAAAGAAAACAGTTGTTTTAAATATATCAGTTCTCCCTTTACATTTTAAACAAATACATTTGTCCTGATTCTGCCAATATTCAAATCAGCAAATGATTCATTCATTTATCTTCAGCCTTAAGGACGTTTTGTAGTCAGAAAAGTTACCAAGAGAGAGTGTATCAGTAGCATGAGAACTGAGCTCTCTACAACTTGAATATGGATTTATGGAAGAATTCTTTCTGTTCCTGACATTCATATGCTCAGTTGAACCTGTAGAATTTAGTTTATATAAGTGGAAATTAAACTGAGATGTGTCTATCCATCTCTAGGCAGACCCACTAACCTTCTACATGCCACGATCCTTTCTATGCTTAATATTTCAATTTGTGAGCCACCATTTAAATTTCCCAAATGCCCCAAAAGTGAACTTTTATTTATTTATTAAACTTATATGCCACCCATCTCATTATTGATATTATATTTGGATTAGAAGACCTCCCAGGTCCCTTCCAACTCTGCTATTGTATTGTATTATGACCAGAATTGAAATAAAATACTAGTCAGCACAGATATATTGCTACTAACTGTCAGAGAAGCCAAAGGGCTGAGGCCCATCAAAACCTTTCAAAGTGCATATTTACTGCTTTTCTAATCCCTTTTCCTCTAAGCTGTAGGTAGCTCAAAACACATATCAATAAAATAATTATGCTAAACAGTAGCAAAGAAAGAAATTGTTCATATCAGAAGGATGAGAGAAAAATGATTCAAAAGAAGAAAAAGAGCACAATTTTTCTCTCTTCCTCCCCATCCCACAAAATACATGCATGCACCCACCCACACACACACACACACACACACTCTCCAAGGGAATTAGCTTCTTAATCATAAACAGGGAGGCCTGAAGCAAGGAACCAAAATGAAGAGCAAGGGAGGTGACCTTTCCATAGTCCTCTCCTTTGATACATGCGCCAGGCAGAACCAATCAATGACGACAGTTTCAACTATATAAACACCTAGGGGCTAGATGTCATATTTGACATGGTCCGGTCTTCTCCTAGACACAGAACAGGGACAGAAAAGCTGTTTCATACATCTAGGAACACGCTATGCAATTAAAATGAAAATATTTGCTTATCAGTTATGGCACTGTGATGTCAAACACACAGTGGCTGCTTGATGTTTTACTTTTACCTCCCAGTAACAAGAAAATTAGCCAGTTCTGTTTAGTTGTCTTCTGAATGGATCAATGTGAAAGGTTAGGTCTAAGTGAAAGAGAAGATAAGCCGCCTGACAAGTCCAAGAGACCTAAGGAAAGATCTCCATGTCCTACTTGTTTAGACAATGCCATCAGTGCTAGTTTAGGCAAATGCTATTAGTGGAACATTCACTACTGGCTTAAAATATCCAAACCACCCAGAGTCTCCTTAAGAATGAGATAGGCAGTCACTAAATTCAATAAATAAATAAAAATGAGCAGACTATTCATTGAAAAATGAAACTAACGCCACATAAGTAATTTTTACAACTACCAGTAAATCAGCAAAATAACAATAAACTGTTAATTCATATTCTTATTTACTTGAGTTACTTTAATTCAAGGAGGAAATAATGAAGAACAACATGTTAGAGATCTAGAAAATTATTAATATGCCAAATAAGATGACAAATCCAGATGTATCACCAAAACAGAACTTCCCATTATATGCCAACTCCAGTTTCCTTCAGTGATATGCTGTATGTCTTTCAAATCTTGTTGAACATACCTTAATTTGGAGATCAGCATATTTTTGGGTACATTGATATTATTGTATAGCGTCATACGATTGCTGGACTATCATCAGTTGTTAGAATAGTAGAATCTTCTGACATATGTTGGTATGTTGCATGAAAAGATGAGGGCCATCACTTGCTTACCAAATTCTTCTCTTCTTGAGAGAAGGTTGAGTCTGATCCATGGCTAAGAGAGACAATCATTACCTTTTTCAAGAATGTGTCACTGAAGGGTAAAAAAGAAAGTCATCAGACCTTGGGTTTTCCTTTGGACCAGAAAATATAATTATAAGACAGAAGCTAACGCTAACCCAGTGGTGGGATTCAGTCAGTTTGCACCTATTCGGGAGAACTGGTTGTTAACTTTCTAAGCAGTTCAGAGAACCGGTTGTTGGAAGAAATCTCATTTTATTTTTTTCCCACTCTACAGGACTAATCCTGTAAGGAAGGCAGGAAGGAAACATTCTGATGTTGTTTCTAGTCTAATCTTTATTGCCCTACTTACAGAAACTGCCTCTCTGGTTAACTCTTATTACATTGTAACATCTAAGGTGAAGCACCCATTGACCTGAGTGATGTTGAGTTGGTCACGCCCATATGGTCACATGACCACCAAGCCATGCCTACCCAGCTGGTCATTAGGACAGAGAACCGATTGTAAAATTATTTGAATCCCACCACTGCCCTAACCCTAACCCTTTCCTAGGTAAAATGACTGAAGAAAAAGATGATCTTGCAGCTCCAGATGCACCTGGATGAAACTAAATTTCTAGACTCATTTCAATCATGGTATTCTCCAGTGACTTACCAGGAACTGAGCTCTGAGATAGGCTGATCAGTGTTAAACAAGGGGGGAATCAAGTATAGTCAGGTTTTAAAAATTACAATGTTCTATTGATTCCAAATAAAAACAAATCTTGAAAAACATGGTCCACAATTTATTTGGCTTTTGTAACCATACTGTAAAATACTAGCATGTGTCCCTGTCACCCTTGACCTAAGACATGACACCTGTATTCATTTTCATGATATTCATAAAAGAAATTAAATTTAGAAAATACCATTTAAAAGCTGTAGCATTATTAAGTTCTCCCTTAAGCCGCAGCTCCTCCTGCCTACACATGAACTATTGAACTCATCTAAAATTTATGGGAAGATGATTGCATAAATCCACTCCCAAAATGCTCATAAAATTGGGCTCACCTGTTAGGATGAGCATATTTAGAAGCTGCATATGGTACTTTATGCTTATAAACTTTGACTTCACCAGTTGGCAACTAGATTTGCACATGGAGAAACCATTGCTGCTCCAGATATAGCCTGGTATTGTTGAAATATCTTTTGTTATCACTTCCAAAGTGATCAAATGCAAATAAGGTTGTGTGAAAAAGGCATAACACGGCAGGAATTTTCTCCTGCAAAATGAACAGCACAACTGTGTCCTTGGACAGTTTCCTCTATTTTTAGCAAGGCTTGTTTTGCAAGAGAAGTTATTAGCAGAATGTCAGCCCAATTTTTTTCTAGCAGTGATGCCTTATTAAAAGACCAGTGCTTATTCATTTAAAATCCAGAAAGTAGAGATGAATTCATAATGAATGCACAGGGGCCATAGGTCCCATTCATCTTGCTACAGTTATAATTTCATTGACTTCCAACAATAACCAACATTGGACCTATTGGCATCATAAGACCCTGCCCATTTTTGGGGGTGGAACAGGACATGAATAGCTCTCAGTACCTATACAAAATGGCTGGCCGTGGTGTCAACAAAGGGTCAGGTATCAACAAACGCAGGTATAATTAATAATCTGATAATGCTCAGCTGCATATCTCAGTCCCAAATTGATCAAGTGAGGTTGTCCGAGAATTCCATCAGCAAAGTGTCTCATTAGTTCCCTTCGTATTTTTGCAAAACTGTTTTGGTTTATAAAGCCCAATTGACAAGCCTGAAAATCAGTTTTAACGTGCTAAAAACATGCTTCTTTTTAGCTCTCTGTGTTCCCGTCGAAGAAAAAGACTTATTTAATTGTAGGTAGAAACACTCTCATGATGAGAGAATGCTCAAATCCATTTCAATCCAGCAGTTGAGAGACTGATTCCATTTCCTGCACATATCCTGCTAAAGTTACCAGACTGGAAGCTCTCTCTTTCCTATGCCAAATAACAGTGATGAATGTCAACAACAATAGTAAATTTCAATTTTCTTCTAAATATATTTTTATCTTTTTATTTCTTCTCCCTTTTGCTGTCATTTCTTTATGAAATTAAAGTCTACACAGTTATCCATTATCATCTTTAGTCCACAGA
Source organism: Thamnophis sirtalis (assembly GCF_051295495.1). Lineage (NCBI taxonomy): Eukaryota > Metazoa > Chordata > Lepidosauria > Squamata > Natricidae > Thamnophis > Thamnophis sirtalis. The sequence continues at coordinate 43,709,137 of NW_028261386.1, forward strand.
ATTCCTGTTGAGCATATTAGCCTGAGAGTAGAGGTGTAACCATTAGCAATATTCTCAAATCCATTTCATTAATGGGTTAATCCATTTCATCGTAGTTGAAAGTACCATTATATTTTTTGAAATACTTGAAAATGTATGCAATTTTCTAGTATAGGCATTTTCCATGCAATTTTTTTTAAACTGTATTTTAATATGATCTTTCTCTTTCCCCAAGGAATTTTACTCATGCCCATTACAGGCTATTCTGATGAGGAAAAAAAATAATTCATTATAATCATTCTGTGTTTTGTAAATGATTTTTGTGAAGTTAGCCAACATTTTAGTGGTTCATCTTCTCTTCCTTTTCAGTGAACTAGGCCAGAATAATTTTCTATAAGCATGTTGTGGCCTACAATATTGTCAAACTTAGATTTGTTCATATTTGTGTGCATGTGTCCTGAGTTTAGGAGTTACTAATTAGGCCAAATGATATGGTTGGTCTTCATTTTTTAGGGGCACCACAAACAAGGTCCTAATTTCCTACTCTTACTGTTATGTTTAAAGAAAGAGAAAAATTCAGTGAGACTGCAACCAATATAAGCATTTTTTTAAAGCATCTTCTGCTTTTTCTTCACATTCCCATTACTCTCAGACTGCGTATTTATTCCTTTAAAAAATGGAGGAAAATACTATACATATATTTAACAAAATAAAATTTAACAAATAAATAAATATGAATATCTGCTTAGAATACAGGTTTTTTACGCTTTGGTGAAATATGTAGTACCAAAAATCAGTACAGAACCAATGTGGCATTGTAGAAAAAAGTGTTGTGGGAAGAGGGGCTTGTTCATTTTCTCAATCACTACCTCTTGTCCTAACCATTTTTCAAGACTGTTGTAAGTATATGGTGACCAGATTTTCATATTGGTAAAGAGGGACACCTTTGACCGGGGGGGGGGGGGGGGCTTGATTAAAAATTTTATACGGAGCAACAAAAATTTTCATACAGCACAAAAATAGTATTGTAATATTTTTTTTATTTCAACATAACTCTAATTTACAAATATAAATTGTAAGTGTTGCCAAACATCAAAATTTTGATTGTGTGACCATGAGGATGCTGCAATGGTCACTAAGTGTGAAAATGGTCGCTAAGTGTAAAAATGGTCATCAGTCACTTTTTTCAACGCCATTGTAACTTTGGTCACTATACCACCTTTCTTGCCACAGTTCTTAAGTGAATAACTGCAGCTGATAAGTTTTGACTTTGTCAAAAGGTCACAAAAGGCAATTACATGACCCCAGGACACTGAAACCATCATAAATACGAATCTGTTGCCAAACATCAAAATTTTGATCGCGTGACCATGAGGATGCTACAACGGTCGCTAAGTGTGAAAATGGTCGCTAAGTGTGAAAAATGGTCATCAGTCACTTTTTTCAATGCCATTGTAAAAAAAATTAAATTCTATGCACAATATATTTCAAAGTATTGTGCATAGAATTTTTAAAAATGGTTTCACTTCAATTTATTTTGGATAGAATCTTTTTTTAAATAGTCTAAGACAATTTAAAAAAAGAATCCACACAGAATAAAACTATTTTAAAAAATCCTATGCACAATAAATAAAATATTATTTTAAAATACATTGAAAAAGAAAAGAAAAAACCCAGCTCACTTACCAGCAGGCAGGCACTCCAAGTCAATCCAGAATGATGTAGATGTTAATACAAAGAACTGAGCAAATTAAAATGGTGAAATTAGTCCCAGGGAAATATTTTTCAAAGAAACTTTGCCACCATTTTTTCCACACGAGCTGACCTCCAACCTCCATGCCCCTCCCCTCCAGGAAATCCAGGAAGAAACAGTTGCTACTTCTCTAGTGACTAGAAGTATTTCCTGGAGCTTTATGGTACTGGGTCATCTTTTCTTATAAAAGGAGATAAAAAAGGCGGGGGGGTCCATTTTCTTGCTTTAACGTTTTACTATCTTCAATGAAAGTACTGAGACAGAGAGAGAGGTTAGACAGAGTGTCTTTTGTCTTGCCCCGGTTAGGATTTCTTAAGCAAATCCACTGGGCTTTCAACATGAAGCCAGTAAATCAGGACTTTTTAAAACACCCCGGGACACAGGACAAATTGTTAGAAATCATGACTGTCCCGCCAAAATCGGGACGCCTGGTCACCTTATGTTAGGATAAGATGAAGAATGAACTGATCCAGTAATACACATTACTTTGATCTTTCCATTATTCTGTACCACATGGCTGAAGTATCAAATTCTTCTTACCCAAAAGAAAGACCCCCATAAAACCTTATGGGACACTTGTAAGGTCACTTGCATATCACCTATGTTTCCATTGCTCAATACCTGCGAAGCACTTTGCTACCAATGCCTGATCATCTTCACATCTACTGATGTTGAAATGTAGAGAACACGCCTATAGAAGATGAGGTTGATGAAAGGAGTTGGGAGGCAGACAATGGGCAACAGACCATCAACTAGTTCTGCAGAATTGCAGTGTTTCAGGATAAAAGCTAGCTCTGCTGGAATTAAGCATACCGGTAAAGATAAAGGTTTCCCTCACACATATGTACTTGTTCTTACCAACTCTCGGGCGCAGTGCTCATTTCCGTCTCAAAGCCAAAGAGCCAGCACTGTCCAAAGACTTCTCCGTGGTCATGTGGCCAGCATGACTAAATGCCAAAGCACACAGAACACTGTTACCTTCCCACCAAAGGTGGTTCCTATTTTTCTACTGGCATTTTTACATGCTTTTGAACTGCTAGGTTGGCAGAAGCTGGGACAAATAATGGGAACTCATTCTGTTACATGGCACTAGAGATTCAAACCACTGAACTGCCGGCCTTTCTGACTGACAAGCTCAGCATCTTGGCCACTGAGCCACCATGTCTCTTAACATACTGGTAAATCATCACAAAACCAGCAAGCTCAAGAGCTCTCTGGTGTCCATGAGATTTAGTCACATTAAGTAGCTAATTCTAAATTGTCATAAATACACTATGTGGACATGCCTAAGTCAATCATTTTAGGTTGTGCACAGAATAATTTGCCTAGATAGCTTTCCACTCTATGTATCTGCATAACAATCTTATACTGAATTTTGTCAATGTCATAAGATTTGTGATGTAAAGAGCCTTCACAGTTCACTTCCATGTTTGTTCATCTAATTTCTAACTGTGTTGATTTTAAATTCTCCTGAAGCTAATGAAATCCAGACATAGTTATTGCAACTACAGCTACCATTTTTAGAACTGAATTGGCTATAGGATGCCATTATAATATGGCTGTGTTTTCTTGACTGAATTAAAATTCCTCTTCTTTTTTCTAAAAGCTGCCTTTTAAAACCTTCTTTTCACCATGTTCACCCACAAACTGCAAACTGCAATGTGATATATTTTCTTTTTGACAGATTTTCTAAAATTTCTATTTAAAACGATTCCTACAAGCATTAGCTATAGCACTATAGCTATAGCAGATTTATATACCACTTCACAGTGCTTTACAGCTCTCTCTAAGCAGTTTATAGAATCAGCAACAATCTGGGTCCTCATTTTACCGACCTCTGAAGGATGGAGGGCTGAGTCAACTTTGATATGGTCAGGATCAAACTCCTGCCTGTGGAATAACCACTAACACCTTTGAAAATAACACTTACTAAAAGTCAATTATACAATTCTATTTCCAAAACTTCAAAACATGCAATTTGATTTTTTTTAAATGTATTCTGCAGACTTACTCAAAGATAAGTCAGTTTCTCCCTCTAGTGGAAAGCTAGAAACTTTTCAAACCTATAGCAATTACCGATAGATAATTCATTTTGCATTTAAAAAGCAAAGACTATTTGTAATTCCTTCCAATACAAGATACTGTACCTTGGTTAATGTAGGCTTTCAATTAGTATAGGTCTCATTTCTTTGTCATGAAATGTAGCAAAGAAGCAACATATGTTTTCCTGTGTGATGAGTGAAAGAAAGCTGTTTAGGTATACAAAGGCCTATTCATCTACAAAGGCATTTTCTTCATCATTCCAAATCCCAAACTTGGATTTGAAAAAGAAGGAGGAGGCAGGAGGGAGGAGGGAGGAGGGAGGAGGGAGGAGGAGGAGGAGAAAAAGAAGAAGAAGAAGAAGAAGAAGAAGAAGAAGAAGAAGAAGAAGAAAGTAACTTTGAACTTTCATCACAGCAAATATAAATAATCTTTATAACTCTTTACCATTTTCTTAATTTACAGTCAACAATCTCCTCACCCTATATCGCATCTCTTATCTATAAACAAATTCATAAAACATCATCTTTTCAGTACCAATGTCAGCAGAAAATCTATGAAGAGTTATCAGAAATAACAGTATATTTTATTTTAACCTTTATTTTTCTGATGCAAACCTAAATTAATCAGAGAAGAATATAAGTAATGTACCTAGTCCAAAGACATTTTTTATCATCTCTGGTGGACAGAATAAGAAAGCTAATAAATTATTTTGTATTATGTACAGTATGTGTGCCTTTGGATCAGAGCCAAAATGTGGTTCTGAACAAAACCTGATAAATAGACCAACACTTTGGAAACTCTCTGGAGAAGGAGAGGATAGGAGATTGCCCACATAAGTAGAGTTTTTTTAATTTTATAATCATGTGCTAAGAGAGATATTTATCTACTGTATAGAAACAATTTTCATATTCCCTATTGTTTTAAGATAATGTTTTGTATATTGTCAAGTTTAGTTGTTTTCAGTGTTATAACTTACTTGGTGTGTGTAAGGAAAGAGTCGTAAGGAAAAAAATAATAAACCATAAATAAATAAATGAAAATCAGTCCCTTAATATTATTACATGCTATTACACTTGGTAAGTTACATTTTTTTTAAATATACAGTATATACTTAGTTATGCAATTTAGAGAATTCTCATAAAGAACTACAAATTAGTCCTCTGTACTGTACAGTTGTAGTTGAGACCAGAAAATTCAATAAGTGGGGCAGTAATTAACTATAGCAATAGCAATAGCAGTGGACTTATATACCGCTTCATAGGCCTTTCAGGCCTCTCTAAGCAGTTTACAGAGAGTCAGCATATTGCCCCCAACAATCTGGGTCCTCATTTTACCCACCTCGGAAGGATGGAAGGCTGAGTCAACCCTGAGCCGGTGAGATTTGAACCGCTGAACTGCTGATCTAGCAGTAGCCTGCAGTGCTGCATTTAACCACTGCGCCACCTTGGCTCTGAGGCATCACATCACCCTACCCAGTTTTATGAACTTTTTGCAGCAGTCATTAAGTGAATCACCCTGATCATTGTGTGAGACATCACGTAACTGACTTTGTCAGATTGGACTCACCACATTGTGACCACAAATGGTGATCACACGACTGCAGGACGCTACAAACATCTTAAATGTGAATTGGTTGGCAAGTACCCAGATCACAATTACAGCTCTATAGAGAAGCTGCAACAGTGATAAGTGTGAAGATTGGTAGTAAATCATGTTTTCAGCACCATAACTGGCCACTCAACAGATGGTCAGAAATTGAAGACTTACCTGTATGATGATGTTGGGAAGCACTCAGCTTGTCAAGGAGGAAGGTTCAAGTGTTGAGCTAGCCTGGAATCACTGCACAATACAAAAGAGCTCGAGCCGACCCTCCACCCCCTGGTTCCCAGGAGAAGGGAATAGGAGGAGAAGGTTTTGGCAAGAAGAGGGAGATACAGAGGGAGTGTGAGAGGAAGAAGGAGGTTTTGGTTTTTTGGGTGGGGAGGCTGGAAGGTAATGATAGGGAGGATCCTATCCTTCCTGGGCTGGGGAAAAAGTAGGCATGAAAGGAAAGGAAAAGAGGCTTAAGTGGGAAATTGAGAAAGAAGCCTGGGGAAAGAGAGAGGGAGTGAAGGCATTAGGGAGGATAGGAGAAGCTTCTGTGTGGTAAGCCTGAGGGAGAGAAGGGATAGGATAGAGCAGGCTTCTTGTGAGGCAAACCTGAAGGAGAGAAGGGGATACGATAGGAGAGGCTTCTGTGGGGAAAGCATATGAATCAATGAAGGAGCAGAGGTGATGGAAGGAGAGCTCAGCAGGCAATTCAAGAGAGGGAGAGAAGAGAGAGAGAAAGTAAGAAGGGCTGACCAGCTACATGAATACCATCTCATCATGTGACTTGCCTGCTGATAGGAGACCACCATGACACTACATGACCCAGACAAGTAGAAGTGCCTGAGCAAGGGACCAGTGTCAACTGATGGCCATACCAAGAGCACCAGGAGAACCTGGACTCCAGCAGCTCTTCCAAGGGTAACACTACATAATAGTTCCCAGGCATCAGCTGCCAGACTGGGAAGATTCCTGTATTACTGACAGAACATAATAAAATAGTTTGAAATCTGCATGTATGGGGCTGGTAATTCGTGCCTGATGGCTAAATCTTGGAAATCAGAAGAATTATATACACATGAAATACCTATATTTTATGAATATTATTTAAAAATGTACAAATTTGCAGATTATTAAGATGAATAAATGATCTCTGCAACTGATGAATATTAAGCCTATTGATTTCAGTTGCTTCCCTACCAGAGTTATTTTGCCAGTCTGATACACAGAAAATTATGAATAATGCTCTATAACCAAACATTAATGTTTTAAAATAAGCAAAAGGAAATACTTATCTACTCAGAGAAAAACTAAATGGTGGAATTCACTGCAAGACACTGTGCTAATTGCTGCCAAATAGGGTACCTTTAAAAAGGAACTCGGCAGATTTATAGTGGATCAGACTATTAGTAGTTTCTAATATGGATTTACTAGTTCCTGAATATTAACTATTGTGTTCTGTCTATCATTTAGACAGCTGGTGGCAGCAAAGAGTTAAGAACAAAAAAGATTTCATTGAGTGACAGGGAAGTGATTGTACAGAATCAGTTGATTTCTAGTTATTTCATGGCCATGCCTTTATAAACGATCCTAATGCTCAAAGGTTTGTAGGCAATGAAAAGTTATACACTTCTACAAACATCTGTCATCCCTTTTCTGTCTTCCCGAAGGAAACAAAGTTGGTTGATTTGAATTTTTCTTCTGCACATTAGAGTAAGAGAGCAAAAGAGAAAGAAAATCTCAAATATTACAATGATAATTCAGTAGAGATGCTGCATGAAGTAACAATTGTAATTCCACAGGAACATGGAGAAACATTGTATTAAGAAAGGTTTAGACATAGTGTGGGGAAAAAATCAACAAATAGTTCTGTAATGAGTGTCCTGGTAAAAACTAGGTGTCTCTGTGTAAAACAGAATAATAGTAAATTACTTCTCTGTATCTATTGATATGGCTTATAAAAATACAAGCAGACTACATACGTTCAGGAATATGAGATTTTATATAATTAGGTGGGAATTCTAAGAGTTGAAGCGACTCCTGGCCATACTTTTAAATGAACTTATCAGTGAAAAAGTACTGGGCCAGTGGAAATAGAAGAATGAATTATTGATCACTGAGCAGATAAAGACACTACTTTTAATCTCACAAGAAAGGGAGGATCCGGATTCCTTGGCTTTCCAGCCCTTTGATTCTACATTGCTGTGTTTCATTTTTGCTTCCCTTCTATCAGCCTTTCAGGTAGGCCAAATCAGAAAATAGACAGGAATGCTACTTGATAGTTGTGTGGCAGGGTCCTCAATCTGTGGGCCACGGCCCACTACCAGGCCGTGGCCTATTCACAACCAGGCCCCATGAGCAGTGGGTTGGTGTGTACACAGCCCCACTTGCACAAGCAGCGGTCGCTCACACAAATGAAGCTGTTCATATGTACCTACCCCTTGTACAAAACAATTTCCTCTTCTTCTCCCCACCCCCACCCCCACCCTGCATCAGGTTGCCAACTCGTAAACGTTGGGGAATGCTGTTTTATTATATAATACTATAATAGATTCTGGAAACCCTGCCAGATTTTCTGTCTGCCCCTATTTGTATCAAGCCAACTCAACACTGGTTAATTTTGACTTTCTTTTTCACGTCCTATATTTTTGATAGCTGTAAGAAGTAATATCAGAGATGAAGGAAAAAGCTGTTAGTACCTTAGCATCAAGGATCTATAAACAAACTATTGTGTGCCAGAACCAAACTATGTGCATTTCAAATATTTTGGTATTATTTGAACAAAACACAATTGTTTATTCTGGATATGAAATAAAAATTTGGGGTTGGGGAGAAAGGTAATATTGGGGAGGATGTGTGTCTGTAATTAAATGTTGCTTGAAAAGCAATGAAAAGTTTAAAAGGGAGAGACTGGCTCCTTGCTTCTGTCAGGCACTGCACTTGAAGCTACTGAGAACATGGCAGTAATGGACATGCAGAATAGACAGATGAACCAATGTGCTTTGCCCTTCTCAGCCTGAAAATCTCTGTGTGATATATCCAAATTTTATTTTGGTTTGTTTCTGAAACAATACAGCAGAACTTCCAGGATGTGAAGATTTGTTTTAGAATTGAAATATTTCTTGATCCATGCACACCCATTTAGTATTCCCATACACCGACTCTCTGTAAAGTTTCCAAGAGTTGAAACTAATCCCAGTTAATGGCATCTGAACTTTACCCCTATGTCCCCTCCCCTCTGGTTGAGGTCATTAATCACATACTCTAACAGGACATTATAGCAGGGTTCTGTCCACGCATTCACATCCTAGTATATAAATATGAGACTTTTACTCTGGCTAAAAGTATGCATGGCATTCCCTGCCCCCTCCTCAAGTTGATAGTAGTCATGGAAATGCTTTAGACATTGACATCCGGCTCCCCTCACTTCCTGAAAACGACCTGTGTAAAACAAAGCAATTTGAGTACAGGTGTATGACTTAGGGATGTGTCCCTCCCCCAGGCTTGCTTGGATTTTCTACATGGAATTTTGCTATAAGGCAATCAGCCTGGATATTTCTACTTTTCACCCAAGATGCCTCTGATAAGGGATAGCCCTTCCAGTTGATTAAGTATTGGAGTTGTCTCCTGTGCCACCTTGAATCAAGGATACGCTGAACTTCATAATGGGTTTGGCCCCCTATGACCATAAGGCCCGGGGGCTCCTGGGATAGCGGTCTCAGAGTGGATCCAATCACGGGTTTTAAGAGGCTGCTATGAAATGCTAGGTGTATCTTCCCCAACAATCGAGGCAGTTTCAATTGCACTGTAACTGGGTTGATGATCTTTACTATGGGGAATGGTCCCATAAACTTTGGCTCCAGTTTCTTGCTAGGCAGTTTTAAACTCAAATATTTTGTGGAGAAGTAAACCTTCTCTCCCACTCGGAATGGCCATTGCGGAGCTTGGTATTTGTCTGCCTGTTTCGTATAGGTTTGTGCCGCTTTAGCCAGTGCCTTTTTGACATTTTCCCAGGTCGCTTTCAGCATCGACATCTAGTCAGCCAAGCTGACTGAGGAGGGGGGAATCCCTTGGATACGCAGGCATTGGGACGAAGAACGCTCACTATTTTGAATGGCATGAGTCCTGTTGTACTGTGAACAGCATTATTATACGCCATCTCAGCAAAAGATAAAAGGTCTGCCAATTTGGACTGCTGATAGTTCATATAGCTCCTCAGGTACTGCTCCACCATGGCGTTCAGTCTCTCTGCTGCTCCATTGTTGTTCAGATGAAAAGCTGAACTAAGACCCTGAAATGATCCAATGGACCGCAGGAACTCCCTCCAGAACTTAGCCGTGAACTGGAGCCCTCTGTCTGAGATAATTCTTCGAGGTACCATGCAGTTGGTAGATATGCTTCACGAACAGTTTCGCCAGCTTGTGAGCCGAGGGTAGTTGACTAAAGGTTATGAAGTGTGCCTGTTTGGAGAAGAGATCTATTACAGTCCAAATCACCATGTTTCCCCCACTTTTTGGCAACTCTACTATAAAGTCCATTGCGATCTCCTCCCACGGCCTTGTTGGCTTTGCTACGGTTTGCAGTAGTCCAGGGGGTTTTCCTGGTCATTTCTTCATTGTGGCGCAGATGGTACAACTTTTCACATAACTATCTACATTTTTCTTCATGCCAGGCCACCAGAATTGCCATCTGGGCTAAGTGTAAAGTCTTTAGGAACCCAAAGTGGCCTGCTGGTATGGCATCATGACTCCTCTGGAGAATTAGGGTACATAGGGATTCTGGGACGTAGAGTTTTGTTCCCTTCCATGCAAGGTCATCTCTCTTTGTTAAGATGTGTTGGTTGTTTTGGAACCAGGGCTCTGCTAGCAGTTTTGAGCCTCGTGGTTAGGTCACTTGCAAGTTGGTCTTGTCGGTCACGGCGTTGCCGTCTGGTGGTCACTTGGGCAGAGGTTTGGGTAGAGGGAATTATGGTGTCCACTACGTGCTCCCGTTTGCATTTGTACTGAGGCATGCGGGAGAGGGTGTCACCTAGAAAGTTCCTCCCCCCTGGAATGTGCTTTAAAACAAAATCAAAACGGTTGAATTATTGAGCCCATCAGACTTGTTTGGGTGATAGCTTCCATGGGGTCCTAAGCGCCTCTAGATTTTTGTGATCATTCTAGACTTCGAACGGTTTCTGGCTCCCTTCCAACAGGTGTCTCCAGGTTAGCAGTGCCCATCTCACTGTGAAAGCCTCCTTTTCCCATGCAGCCCATCATCTCTCTGTGTCTGTGAGCTTGTGGGAAGTGTAGATGCAGGGTTGTAAGTTTCCTTCGTTGTTTCTTTGGAGTAGCACTGCTCCCACGGCCATGTCGCTAGCATCTGCATGGATCACGAAAGGTTGCTTGGGGTTAGGATGCTTCAGCACTGTCTCCTTTGCAAATATTTCTTTTAGTGTTTCGAACACCTCTTGGCAAGTTAGGTCCCACTGTAGGGGTTGTCCCAGATGGGGTTTCGTTCCTGGACTCCCTGTCTTCAGGAGGTATGTTAGGAGTTTGGCAATTTTTGTAAAGGAGGGGATGAATTGCCTGTAGAAGTTCGCGAAACCTAGGAAACTTTGTAATTGTCTGCAGGTGTGAGGGGGTTGCCCGACTAAGACGGCTTGCACTTTGGCTGGTTCCATCTCTATTCCCTCACACTTGGTAACCCAGGTAGTCTAACTGTGCACAGTGGAATTCGCATTTTGATACCTTGACGGTTGGCTGCCAGAGGTTTTTCAGTACTTGGCGGACCAGGGGTACATGGTCATCCATGGTTTCAGTGTAGATAAGAATGTCATCTAGATAGACGAGGACCCCCTTGTAGAGGTGCTCGTGCAACACCTCGTTTATTAACTGCATGAATACCGCTTGGGCCCCCTGCAGTCACAAAGGCATCACTTTGAATTGAAAGCTCCCTAGGGGGCAGTTGAATGCTATTTTCCACTCATCTCCCTCTCTGATCCATACTTGGTAGTATGCTTCCCTGAGGTCTAGTTTGGTGAAGATTTTTCCCTTGGCCAGATGAGACAGCATGTCCTTCATGAGGGCGAGCGGATATAGGTTGTGTACGCATATCCCATTTATCCCTTGAAAGTCCACACACAACCTCATAGTGCCATCTTTTTTTTCTTTGAAGAGGACTGGCGCTGCGACCCGTGACTGGTCAATGAACCCCCTTGCTAGGTTTTTGTCTATATATTTACATCTCTTGCATTTCCCTGGGTGTTATGGCATACAGTTTGGGCTTGGGTAGTTTTGCTCCGGGGATGATCTTGATGGCATAGTCTGTCTCCTGGTGGGGAGGCAGAACATCACACTCCACCTCACTGAATACTTCTGCAAGGTCCTGATATTCCATCAAAATCAGTTCGGCCCCTGGGATTTTGTTGGCTGTGGTTTCTATTTGTTCTTGTGGTCTCTTTTGGGGAGTATCTAGCGTGGGCGGTGTTTCTGTTTGCTGTTGTGGGAGAAGTTGGGGGGCCCTTGATATCCTAAGTCTGCGGGTACCCCCTTGCCACCAGATAGTTGGTCCCACTTGTCTAGCCAGGAGAGTCCCAGTATGACTGCATCTGTCATTTTGGGGCTATTATGAATCAAATTACTTCCCAGTGATCCGCTAGCTCTAGCCTCACTGGTTCAGTTATGTGGGTGGCATAAGCTTCCTCCATTAGGGACCCGTCGACTTGTTTGAACCGGGTTGGGTGGGCCTGTCTGATCCCCAGTTTCAGGACTGTGGTTAGGTTGATCAAGCACTTAGTGCAGCCTGAAACCCCTGGTTTCCTGTTTTGGGGGCTGTGAGGCATATTGGAAAGAGTGAATTGGCTCACTCACCATTGGATCGTTTTCTCCCTTGTCCTCGCTGTCATAGGATTCGGCTGACTGGTCATCATTGCCTGGGGTTCCACCACTCTCGCCTGGAGGGGAAGGGGCTTCTGCAGCCTGAAAGGTTTTTCTGGACATGTTGATGGCTTCTTTGGGGCCCCGTTCAGGTCAGACTCTAGGCGGTGGGTCAGGCCTTGGTTTTGGGGCTGGGGTTGGGCATGCAGCTGCCATGTGGCCCAGCCCCCCGCATCTGTAGCATTTCAGCAGACTTCAAGGGAGGGCTGGTCTCAGGGCCCACTGTGGTGCTGTGGGTCGGCAGGGTGGTTTCAAGTCAGGTTGACCTCTCTCTCTTGTGTCTGGTTGCTTTCTGTCATTGGTGCATAGCCCACTGTCGAACCACTCAGAGAGTCGATTTGGGATGTTGCAGTATGCACTTCAAAAAAAATGCACCAGCAGCTGCTCTGGTAATGGGGGTAGCCTCCCTGTGACCCTCCTGAATTCCCGGATGTGCTCTTTGATCGGGCGGCCTCTCTGCTTTAGGTTGCTGAGTTCCTTTTCCGCATATGGGTCATCCTCCCCCTCTTCAAACCTGGCCTTTAGTAGTTGCAGAAAGTCATCTATGTCTCAGAGTTGGGAGGGCTCTCCTCTTGTGAAGGGCTGCTAGCCATTCCTTTGCTTCTCCCTCTAGCCCCTCTGCGATGGCATTCACCATGGTTCAGGGGGATGGGTAGAGATGCCCAGAGCATTCTAGGTGGGTGTCAGCTAAATCAAGAAGAGGGCTAGCTGATCTGAGTCTCCGTCAAACTTTCCCCTGAATTGGGTGGGTCGTTCAATCCTACTCCTCCAACCTCCTGTCGGCCTCTGTATGCTTGTGCCTGATATGGCTGGTCATCTTCTTCACCCCTAGTTCGGAGAGAGGGGGGTTGCCTGTTCTTGGCAGCCTGTCTGCTGTGCGGGAGAGGCACTGGTTGTCCTTTTGGGCGTCTTCTCCTTCTATCTGGTGGGGAGGGGGCTGCGCTCCAGTCTGTGTTTCCTCCCTTCAATTGGATCAGATGTGCCTCCCCTCTCTTTTGAGCGGCATGATGGCCCCTCATCCTGAAGGGTGGCCTGGTCAAACTCCTCCCTCAGTTGCTCTCTTACACTCCCCAAGGGTTCCTTCTGGGGCTTTGGGAGCCTGGCTTGTGCCCAGTCCCACATCCAGTCCACCCTTGCCAGTTTGCTTGAGGACCCTTCCCTTTATCTGGAAATTAGGGTAAGGAAACTCAAGTTCAGCTGCTTTAGGGGCTAATTTCCACAAGTACTCATCTTTTCTTGCTTCTGCCACTGGAAAAGGCATCGCAGGTTGAAAGTCTGGAGCCCTGATGTTGAGGACTGGTTGAACTCTTCCAGCTGAAATCAGGCTTTCTTCTGATAATCCACCTTCTGCCATGGTTGCCTGATTTTCTCCAAGCACTCCAAATATTGGGGAGTGACTGGAGAGCCCGGGATTCAGGAAAGCTGGAAATCTTAATAAATTTTTAAAAGTCAGTTTCGGCTCTCTGTGAAGTTTCCAAGAGTTGGCCTAATTAATTTACGAGCCTCCAGACAAGGTTCAAAAAAAACCCCATTCATTTATTAGGACTAACATCTTGGCACGGACTTCTATGGAGCCGAAACTAAATCCCACTTAATGGCGTCTGAACTTTACCCCTGTGTCCCCTCCTCTCTGGTTGAGGTCATTAATTACATTCTCCAACAGGATGTTATGGCAGGGTTCTGTACATGCGCATTCACATCCCAGTACAGAAATATGAGACTTACTCTGGCCAAAAGTATGCATGGCGTTTCTCCCCCACCTCCTCCTCAAGTTGATAGTAGTCATGGAAACACTTTAGACGTTGACATTTGCAACACATTACCTTTTTTACCTATCTGTTGTGTCTGTTTTATCTATACAAATACATCTTTTATAACTATGACTTCATATATTTGTGCATTTACATTATTTCATAGATTTTTTTCATTCTATATATAATATTTTATATGTTCTATGTATAGCAGTTTTTACTACATTTATCACATTTTGTGTAATATATAATATATTAAATCTTTTATAACTATGACTTTATATATTTGGGCATTTACATTATTTCATACATTTTTTCATTCTATACATAATATTCTATATATTCTATATATAACAGTTTTTACTACATTTATGTTTTGTGTAATATTTATTTGCTATAGTCTATCTCATATTTCAAACTTTTAATCCTTTTCCGGTTTTGTAGTTGTCTATTGTTTTGTTTTGTTTTCTTTTTTGCTTTCCTGCTTTTCCCCTCCTTTCTTCTAGCCAATTGTACAATAAATCCCATATGGAGTAATATTTAGATTCGTCTTTCTCTTTTAGTTCTTTCATAATCCTATCCATCTCTGCACATTCCAATATTTTTAATTACATTTTCTTCTGTTGGTATATAATTATTTTTCCAGTTTTGTGCGAATATAATTCTCTCTGCCGTAATGATGTGTAAAATTAAGTATCTAGTATTTTTTTCATAATTTTCTTTTTTAATCCCTAACAAAAATAATTCAGGTTTTAGTGAAATTTGATGTGTAGTAATCTCCTCTAGACAATCTTTTATTTTTTTCAAATACTTTTTCGCAGCTGTGCACATCCACCACATATGATAGTATGTTCCATGTTGTTTGTTGCATTTCCAGCAGATAGTTGAACACCCTGGGAACATTTTTACAATTCTCACTGGTGGAAGATGACATCTGTAGAACATCTTGTACATGTTCTCTCTATAAGCCATTGCCATCGTTAATTTGTAGTTTATTTCCCAATTTTTTCCCATTCCACCAATTCTATACTATACCCAAAGTTTATCTGCAATGTTATCATCGTTTCTTTCACAGTTTCTTCTTCCATTTTAAATTTTAATAAATAGTGATATATATTTTTTATCAATTTTTCTTTGGTTCCCTGTAAAATTCTATCTAGCTCTTGCGGCTCTTATAGAATCCATCCCTTTCCCTGTCTTTTAATACCTTGCCTGTATTTGTAAATAGGGCCACCAGCCAATATCTATTCCCTCTTTTTTCAGTTCTTGCCTTGTTTTTAGTCTTTCTTGGTTGTCTAATATGTCTTTATATCTTATTATCTTGTTTATGTACAATACATTCGGGTATATCAGAGCCTCCATGGTGGATAGCCAGGTTGGGATTTTATCGTAACGTTTTGTTTTGATTTTTAACCATGTTTGTAGTAGAGCTTTTCTAATTAAATGTTTTTGGAAATAGCTATGAATCTTGTCTTTCCCATCCCAGATAAAGGCGTGCCAACCCAATTCCAAATTATAACCTTCTATTGTTAATAATCTCCTGGTTTTTTAGATTGATCCAGTCCTTTATCCAGGTGAGAGCTACTGCTTGATAATAAAGCT
Source organism: Thamnophis sirtalis (assembly GCF_051295495.1). NCBI lineage: Eukaryota > Metazoa > Chordata > Lepidosauria > Squamata > Natricidae > Thamnophis > Thamnophis sirtalis. Next base: position 43,724,769 of record NW_028261386.1, read on the forward strand.
CCAAATCGGGAAGTCCAAATCCTCCTCTTTTTCTACTGTCTTGTAACAATTTTAATTTAATTCATTTTTTCGCCTGACCAAATTAACTGTGCAATTAATTTGTTTAAATCTATGAAAAATATTTTCCCTAGGCTAATCAGCACCACTTGAAATAAAAATAAAAATTTTGGTAGTATATTCATTTTAATGATGGCAATTCTTCCCATTAAAATTTTTTCGAGAGCTGTTTTGGTTATTCCACGTAATCTTTATGTTTTTTGGTGCACTGAATCCAAAAATGACCTCCATTTTGTCATAGGACATCACGTTTCCTGACAATTTAGGTAACTATGTTGAATAAGGCAATAGCTCAAAATAAATGGAAATAGACTTATAAAATTAAAGTTTTATTACAATATTTTCATGAAAATCCTTTTTTGAACTGAAATGAGCTCACCTACACACACTAAACTCGATTCTTCTTCCTTGTGAGGCTCCTCTTGGTGCATGTACACATTGTAATGCTCCATTTTCCCTGGTATCTCCTTTCCATCTCTTTAATGTCTTGGTGGAATCGTTCACCTTGTTCCTCACTCACAGCTCCCAAATTTTCAGGAAAGTAGACAAGGTGGGACTGGAGGAAATGCACTTTCAAACTCATCAGGCAACCTAAAGCTTGAAATGCTTTCAGCATTCTTCCGATGATCTTTTTGTAGTGAGGATCTTTGTTACTGCCTAAAAATTTCTGTATGACTTATTTAAATGCATTCCACCCTTCTTTTTGAGGATTCGTCATGGTATTGACAAACTCTTGCTCAACTATAAGCCTTCTAATGTCTGGTCTGACGAACACACCTTCCTTCAATTTTGCTTCCGACAGGCATGGAAACTTGGTGACCAAGTATTTGAAGCATTTTCCATCTCTTGGAAGTGATTTTACGAATTGCTTCATCAATCCCAATTTTATGTGGAGAGGTGATAGAAGAACTTTATGGGAAGGTACCAAAGTTTCTTGGAGGACATTTTTTTCACTGATTGTTAGCACCCTCGGCTGCCAACTCTTCTTGGTCCAGTGATTTTGTCTCTCTCGACTGTCTCATAAACACAGAAAACAAGGGTATTTGGTATACCCAGCTTGTTGCCCGAGCAGCATGCACAAGACCTTCAAGTCCCCACACACTTGCCAACCACAGTCTTTATATTTAAGTTTACGAAAAACCAATTCCAAGTTCTCGTAGGTTTCCTTCAAGTGTACGGAATGACCTACAGATATGGAAGCATAAAAACCATTGTGGAGTAAAACTGCTTTGAGACTTTATTTATCTATCTATTTATTTATTTATTTATTTATTTATTTATTTATTTATTTATTTAAAACTTTTATATGCCGCCCAATCCCAAAGGACTCCGGGCAGCTTACAAACAAAATATAAAAAACATAAAAACAATACAATTTAAAACAACAATCATCCATCAAATTCATTCTAGTTGGGGCCAGACCTCAATAGTGAGGTCAACAGCCCCAGGCCTGCCGGAACAGCCAAGTTTTTATGGCTTTCCTGAAGGCCATCAGAGTGGGTATGGTCTGGATTTCCGGGGGAAGCTGGTTCCAAAGAGTCGGAGCAGCCACTGAGAAGGTTATCCTCTGAGGGCCCGCCAGCCGATATTGTATGGCCAACGGCACCCGAAGGAGGCCCAATCTATGGGATCTTACTGGTCGCTGGGAGGTATGCGTCAGCAGGCAGTCTCGAAGGTATCCTGGCCCTAAGCCATGTAGGGCTTTAAAGGTGATAACCAGCACCTTGAATTGAGTCCGGAGACCAATAGGCAGCCAGTGCAGCTCACGGAGGATAGGTGTAACGTGAGTGTACCTCGGCACACCCACTATCACCCATGCAACTGCATTCTGAACTGACTTCTTTTTGAAGAATCTATAAAAAGACGCCATTGCTCTGAATCATATTGGATTTTAAATTGACCCATCAGACCTTCAACATCGATGCAATAAACCAACTTGTCTTCCTGGGCAATGTAAGGAACGAACTCCTTTTCATGATGTCTGAACCATGAAAATGACACTCCTGGCAACAATAAATTCCTGCTTTTCAGCCTTGATCCGAGTAACTCAGCAGCATCTTTGGGAAGATTCAAGTCTCTTATCAAATCATTCATCTCTTCCTGAGAAAACAATTTTGGTCTTGTATCATCTTCAAAGTCAGAATTTGATTCGTCATCTGGTTCAGGTATGACTTCACCTTCATCGGAGCTAGGTATCTCTTCCAAGGGAGCAGGGGGCTTGGGTACTGGTATATCTGTGCCATGGGGGATGAGACGAATTGCTGAGTGAAGATTGGGGTATGAAATGGAATGCTTCCATTTGGAATTAAACCCTTTCACATCGCATGAACAAAAGTAACAGTCATCACTATGGTTCTTTTGTTCCTGCCATACCATAGGAATCCCATAACGAAAAGATTTGTTCTTACCCTTGAACCAGTTTCGGAGGTCTTCAACACACCGTTTGCACACTTTATGAGACGCCCAAACTTTATCTTGATCTCCAATTTTTTGTCCAAAGTATGCAAAATATACTTTTTTCACAAAGTCTGTAATATTCTGCTGTTGCTTCAACACTGTATATTTACCATAGATGAAACAGAAACTGTTTGGCGAATTAATACACTTTTGCAGAGCCATAACATAACGGTTGAAGAATGATGAGCTAATATGAATTGCGATGAAAAAGTGTGAACAGCCTAGAACCAAGAACCTGATGATGATTTGTGCACAAGTGTGGCATGCAGGAGAGAGCAGCTCTGTGTCTGCACTGATTGGAGATGCTGCTATCTGCCCTGTGTCTCCCTCCCACTGGATTCTTCAGGAAAGATTAACCCCTTCTACCATTAGAAGCACAGACTTAAAACTTGCTTAGCTTATGTATATATTGCTGACCATCAGATTTACAGTGCTATATTTTTTTTACATAACTCGGACAAACCGTTTAAGGTTTTATGGCATCTTATATCTTAAATGCACTTATGTGAATTAATTAATTTGTTAATTAATTAATAGTAATTTGGACTTTAAATTTGGTTAAAAACCCATAATATAAAAAATACATTTTTTAAAAAAAAATGATAAATTTGAAGACAATTTTGCATGTTGTGGCAAATACATGACATCTAGGAGTTTTTTCAATATTTTATTTGTTTTCAGCACACCAAAATACATGGAAATTAGATGAAAATAATCAAATAGCTTTTTAGTCGCAGACCTGTGTATTTGTAGTTTCCTCCAATTTTCCAGATCTTTCTTAATTTTCTGAATCTTTTTAATATAATTATCTTCTTTAATTGTTGAGCATTTCCCTGTCAGCCAAATACCTAGGTACTTTACTTTTTTGCTATTTGTATTCCCATGTTTTCCTCTAATTCATGCTCTTGTTTTTTAGTAAAATTCTTCGTAATGATCTTTGTTTTGTTCTTATTAATTTTAAGTCCCGCTACCTTACCAAATTCCTCTTTTTTTTGGATTAATTTAATTCCTGATTTTAATGGATCCTCTAATATGAATACTGTATTGTCCACAAATGCTTGTTTCTTATATTCCTCTTTTTAAATTTTTAATCTCTTTATTTCTTGATTGTTTCTAACTTCTGTTAGTAGAACTTCCAGAGATAGTATACATAATAAAGGTGATAATGGACAACCCTGTCTTACTCCTTTCCATATCTTAATTTCTTCTGTAGTGCCACTATTTATTATTATTTTTGCTGTCTGGACCGAATAAATTGATTCTATCATTTTTATAAAATTTTCTCCAAATATCATTTTTATAATGTAATGTGTGATAATGAAATGCCAATTCAAGTTATCAAAGGCCTTCTGGGAATCTAAAAAGACAGTGCAACTTGTTTTCCCGGATTCTCTTCATAATATTCTAATGTATTTATAATTATCCTCATATTGTTTTTTAACTGATGTTTTGGTAAGAAGCCATTTTGATCTGTGTGGATAATTTCATTTAATATTTTTTTAATTTGCTCTGCCATTATTGATGTAAAGATTTTATAATCTGCGTTTAGTAAAGAAATTGGTCTGTAATTTTTTATTTGTTGATGGTCCGAATCCTCTTTGGGTATCAATGTTATATTTGCTTCCCTTCATGATTTTGGTAACTTTGCTTCTATAAGTGCTTCATTAAATAAGTCTAAAATCGTTGTTTCTGTCTGTTCTTGCATGGCTTTATAAAATTCTACAGGTATACCATCTGGGCCTGGTGTTTTATTATTTTTTGTCTCTTCAATGCTTCCTTTAATTCTATCACTGTGATTTTTTTTGTTTAGCATTTCTCTTCTCTCTTCTTCAATTTCATGTAGATTCCTTGTATTTAAGTATTGTTCAATACTGTCTTGTAATATATTTTCTTTGCTGTACAGATTCTCGAAATATTTCTGTACTATATTTTTTTCCTCTTTCCAGTATTGTATGTTTTTCCTTTCATCTTATAAATGATATATTATTCTTTTTTCTTTTTCTTTTTTCAATTTGTGTGTTAACTATCTTCCCAGTTTATTCGCATTTTCAAAATAGTTTTGTTTTGCAAATTTGATTTTTTTTGGGCCATCTCTTCTTGTGTCATCAAATTTAATTTGTGTTTTATTAGTTCTTTTTTCTCCTTTATTTTTGATTCTTGTGGGGTTTTTTGCAGGTCCATTTCCAATTCTTTAAGTTCTTTCTCTAATGTTTCTTGTTTTTGTCTCTTTTCCTTGTTTTTCCTTGCCAAATACGCTATTGTCAACCCTCTTGTAAAAGCTTTTGTAGTATCATATAGATTTTGTAACGATGTTTCTTCTTTCTTATTTACTTCATAGAAAAGTTTCAATTCTCTTTCTATCATTTTTATATATTATTTATCTTTCACTATTCTTTGATTCATTGACCATCTCTTTTTCTTTTTTGCTCCTTTCCATGTTATTTTTATTGGGTTGAGATCCGCCCAGGTGTTTGTCATTTCAATCTGTTCTGTATCTCTTCTCAATTCTTGGGTTGACCAAATCTTATCTATCCTTGACCATGATTTGTGGGGATTTGAATAATATGTAAATTGTTTGTTTCCTATATTCCTTTCTCTCCATTTCGAAAAAGGTAGATGGTAGCATTCTTTTTTTTCTTATTTCTTTGTTACTCTTGTAGTCATCGTTGATATCTATTATAGCACTGAAGTCACCAATTAAACATATATCTTCATATTCTATTTCTGTTATGTTTTGTTGGATCTTCTTGTAAAATTCTTTTTTGTTTTTATTTGGAGCGTATATTGCTATGAGAAGAATTTTTCTTGTTCTGTTTCTATTTCTATCATTAAAAACCTCCCCTCTTCATCTGCATATATTTTTTGCATGTAGCCATTCTTTGATGTATATTACAATTCCTCTTTTTGTGTGTGTGCTAGTGTTGTAAATAATTTTCCTAACTTTGGATATTGTAGTAGTTTGTTATATTGGTTTTTAATGTCCATATTCATTTTATTGTAATCTAGTCAAAGTTTACCTTCTCTTTTCTGGTGAGTTTAATCCATGTATATTTAGTGAGAGTAACTTAATTTCTTGTTCCATTGTGTTATTTGTGTGCTGCCCTTAGTTTCCTTGCGTTTCTTGTCTCTATTCCTATTTTACCACCTTCTTGTTCTATTTGTTCTTTCCTGTCTTCTTCTTTGTTCTCTTTCTTCCTCCCCATTTTCAACTGACTGTTCTTCTTGATTTCTACACTCTGGTTCCTCTTTACTTTCTTGTTCTTCCTCAACTGTGAAATGATGTTCAAAGAACTCATGTGCTTTCTCGACTGTGTCTATTTTATATCTTTTATCCTGCCAGGTAATCATTACTCCCTCTGGTGTGAGCCATCTGAACAGTACATTGTGTCTTATTAGTTGTTGTATAAGGAACTGATATTGCTTCTCTGGTCTCTTACTATTTTCGGGATTTGTCTCAGGATTTGTATCTCTCTTCCTTTATATGTTATTTGTTCTTCTCTCACTTTCTTATATACTTCATCTCTTACTAATTTTCTCTCTCCTCCTCTGCTTATTCCTTTCCGTTCTCAAGTCACTCCAAGTCTTCTATTGCTACAGGAAATCACGTGCTTTCAGCCCTCCTTATAGCTGCCGATATTGAACTGTATCCAGCTTGCTTCAAAGCTTTGAAATTCTAGCTCAAAGAATCTTTAGTAGAATTTACACTTATACTTAGATAAGTATTTCACTGACGGACAATGTGGCCACCAAAGCTCATATCAACAGACAACAGACAAGCACCCACTCAAAAGCTATATGGCATGAGGCATTGAGACTGGGAACCTGGGCAGAAAGGCACCTCCTGTTACTCAGATCCAAACACATTTCAGAACTGGCAAATCATCAAGCCGATTAGCTCAGCATGGCCACAGTGGACCACAGTTAGTGGCAACTGCATCCCGAGCTGTTCAGACTGATTTGCCAGAGATTTGGACGTCCAGCAGTGAATCTATTCACAACCCCCACGAACACGCAACTGCCCAGGTTCTTTTCACAATTTCCAGTTCAGGGAGCAGAGGGAATTGATGCCGTCCGCTGCAATTGGCCTGAAGCCTCCTTTCTGCCTTCCCTCCTCTCCCTTTCATTCCAGGGGTCTTGCGAAAGATTATCTCAGATAGGTGAACAGGCCAAGAAGGTCTTGGTTTGCAGATCTAGTAAATCTCTCCATCGCCACTCCCTGGAGGATACCCGTGCCAGAGGGTTCTGATCCATCCAGAGCCTCAGTGGCTACAGTTGACCACCTGGCCCTTGAGAGGGGTCATCTGAGGGACGCCAACTTCTCATCGTGGGTGGTTAGAACAATAGAGGCCTCTAGGAGGCAGTCCACCATGCGGATATACAATGCCACGTGACCCACCTTTGTCACCTAGTGCCAGTCACACACGTTGATCCTACCTCTGCCTCCGACCCTCAGGTCATTGCGTTCCTTCAGGATGGCCTGAATAAGGGTCTCTCCCACAACACTGACCACAGGCAGGTGGCAGCTCTATCCACCATGCTTGAAGGGGACTTCGCTTCCTGGCTCAACACCCTGTCATCAAAGGGTTACTTAAGGGCATGGTCAAGATCAGACCCCCAGTGATCCATAGGTTTCCCACTTGGGACTTCAATGGTCCTTCAGGCTCTTACCAGGGAACCCTTTGAACTCTTGAGATGGATAAGCCTACAATTCCTAACTCCAAAAGTTGCCTTTTTAATTGTTATAACTTCAGCAAAATGCATTTCTGAGCTGGGAGCCCTATCCTCCAGGGCTGACCGCTGCATCTTTCATCCCAATAGGGTGGTCCTTCACCTCGACCCTTCCTTTCTGCCAAAAATCAATTCTTTCCATAGGGCTCCGGAGATTGTCCTTCTTGATTTCTGCCCCAATCCCTCTAGGGATAGGGAACGCTTGTGGCACCATTTAGATGTTAGGAGGCCCTCCGTATCTATTTGAAGCACACCTCCTCCTTCAGGATAGAGGAAATATTTGTCTCCTTTCAACCAACAACCTTGGGTTACTCCCTCTATTATCAGTAGGTGGTTAAGGACAGCCATAGCTAGGGCTTACGAGGCTCAGAGTCTCCCTGTGCTGGCTGGCATTACGGCACATTCTACGGGGAGCGCCGCAATCTCAGTGGCTTGGTCCACCCAAGTGCCCATAGAAGACATCTGTAGGGCAGCTATCTGGGCTTTATCATCACCCTTCATAAAGCATTATAGGCTGGACACGTTGACATCAGTTGAAGCATTCTTTGGCCGAAGGGTGCTGCAAGAGATGCTGTCCACTTCGGGAACTCCGAACCAGTAAGTTCCTCTCACCAGTTTTGGTACATCCCATTCCTGGACCCTACTGCAAACTACTCTGGAGAACAGTTGGTCCTACCTGAACTTTCTTTCTCGGAGTTTTGCAGGAAGGTCCAGGCCCTGCCCTAGTATGGAGGCCCATAGTTAAACCAATGAAAGGGGGAGTTACCTTTGGAGGAGGGCTTCTCTCATGTTTTTTCCCAGATCACTCCATGGAGCTGCGACCTCGTTGAAACTGGAACCAAGGAGACAGTCAGAGAGGCGTGGCTACAATTATGACTCTCTGGGCAAATTAGGATTTGGTAATCCCATTCCCAGACCCTCCTGCAAAACTCCGAGAAAGTAAGTTCAGGTAGGACCAACAGTTTATCTCTTTTCTGATCCTGCTCCATCCAACAATTCGCAAGGGAGTATGTTTACCCCCAACAAGAATTTTACTTTCCCTTTCTCCATCTTGCAGTCCCTCATGCTTCCTAAAATTGCTCTAAGGAAATCCCTTGATTCTCAACTGTAGTTCTGAAGAGAAGTTTCAGGATAAACTTATCAATCTCCATCTCATAGTTGTGTGTGTGTATGTTTGTGTGTGTGTGCGTGTACTTAGATCTATGTTGATACTAGAGCATGTTTATATTCTTTGAGATCCTTTATTTATGCCCGAGAATAGAGGAATGCCTCTTGGTAAGAACAGGTAAGTAAAAATATGTAACCAATGTCAATTTTCTTTTTAAAAAAGGGATGGTAACCTGGAATTTTTTCTAATATATAAAATTTGCTTTCATGCAATGCATAAATTAATCATTTATGTACCCCAGCTATTGAGGTTAATTCTGGAGGTTTTCAAGAAACGATTGGACAACCATTTGTTCAAGATAATATGAAGATCCTGCTCTGGAGAGGAGGTTGAACTAGAAGACGGCCTTCCAACTTCCTTTCCAACCTTATGATTCTATAAATTAGCATTGACATGAGTAAAACAAATTAAGTTTTATATAATAAAATATTTGGCCTAAAATAACACGTATCTTTTAAAATTATTGAAGAGCAGACTGCTATATAATCAGTTAATGCAGCATTAGTATATTGGCATAGAGTTTTCAGCAGTGGGTAAGATACACCTTTCCCATGTCTACATTTGACATATAAAGAAGATAGTTTTTTGTAAAAAATGACCTAATAGAATCCATACAGCTAAGCAGTTTTTGGTCTCATCAGTGCCTACACAGGATACCATTTCAAAATCCTGTGTACTTGCCTTTGGTGCAATCTTGGAAGAAAGGTTGAACATAAATGTAACAAAAATATTTTTAAATAGACTATGTAAAATAAAAAAGAAACCTCTTCAAAGCCTAATTATTTATCTTGGTTAAATCAAGACAATCACAGATAATGATTTTTCCCAAATCTTTGGCTGTATTGCAATGGTTGTTTCAATTTGTAGTATCCAGCTAAACATTTCCTATTCATGGGTTAACAATATATTTTACCAATATGTGTATTTTAACAGTATTTATCCAACATAACAAAATAAACTGCAATTTGTTATATTTTTTACAAAACATTTTATAAATATTTTTACAAAATGTATACAAAGCAATTTCAAGTGAGACATACTATACAAATGAAAGTTTTTAAGCAAATGAAGTTCATATTACATTGACAAAAAGTGACACATCCTCTTTCAGTAAAGTCAGTCTGTAAGGCCTCCCAAATCTAACAGATCAGTTATGCTGACCTTGTTGAATCAATTTTGTTATAGTTGCCATCTAAAAATGTTTTAACTTTAGACAATGTGGAAAGACATCAGGTAGTCAAGAGACCAAATCTACAAAGCAAGTAAGCACAAATAAATGGCCTTCACTGGATTCAGGACCATGGGCTGCATAACAAATTCACACTTTGTTTCTTTACAATGAACAAAAATATTTTTACTGCATTACCATTTAAAATATTCAGAACTCTAAAACCAAGTTCAGTTTAATAAATAAAATACATTAGCTATCCCAGGTTAATTCAGCTGAACTTTGTTCAGTGGGTTCCCAGCACAAAATCCTGGGATAAATATAGGTATGATTTAATCCACATTGATGAAGTGCATTTCAGATGTCTTGGCTAAGACGTTATCTAAAATTAAACTCTCACCTAAGATTCAAAACATATACACTTTATTTTGGTATTTAGGTTCAGAATATTCTGTACATACAATGGAAACTTTACACTAGAAGGTAAAACCAAAATAAGAAGTTGTACAAATGTGAATATTTTTGTTTTACATTTCCAATCAGATACTAGTTAAACTAATTTATGACTGGTGCAATATACACCCTGCTTTCCAAATTACCTCATTATGGTTACAGTTCAATTATGTTTCCTTCACAAAACCTTGAGGGAAAAGCACCTTCTACTCTCTTTATATTTCTTTAAAAAAAACAAATAATTAAAGCCATCCTCGCAAAAAATAAATTTGTGAAAATTACAGCTATTTAAATTATGGTTGCCATGAAGTGTACAAAATCATAAGTCTGTGACTTTAGAATCACATACTTTTTTTTAAAAGGAGGCAATAAACTCCATGTTTCTATTCCTATTATGTGTGGATTGTACATTAACTGTTGTTACCCTTTTGCTGAATTAAATATTTTATTAAAATGGCAATGTGGTCACAATACAAGGATGGTGGTGTGTTCTGTGTTGAATAATATAACAGAATACAGTTTTGCATTACATTATTTGGAATAAAGAAAGGAAAATATGACTCTAAACAATTCTGGCAATCTGACTGACAACCAGTTCGTCATTGCTATATAGCAAAACTACATAGGGCTTTACAGCTGAATGCAAGAGAAAGATCCCCATCAAATTAGGATCAGTAAATCCTCAATAAATTTTGAATATTTCTGTAAAGAGAAGCTGCAGACAAAGTGTCTTATAAATCACAGTTCTCTGTCCTTTTGAGCAGGCATAATTGTATGAAACAGCATTAAAGAAAGCTTGTATAATTTTTTCCTTAAGCCTGGCAACCTAAAATTTGTAGATTTAAATAATAAAGAAATTTACATTATCAATATGATCACCAGCCAAATGCAAACCATGCATGAGGTTCCTTTGGCTCTAGATTATGAGTTATATGCTTTTACATGTAATTTTGTTATTAATGTACAGAAATTTAACTTTGGTTTGTATGTGTTTTGGTAACATGACCACTGCTGCAAATGGATTAACATTCTGAACAATTAGAAGCAGAAACAACCAAAATAACACTGTCCTTTAATTTGTTCAGATTAAGGCTATTACTCCTTAAACTATAAACATCTACTATAACAACACAATTTTTAAGTAAAAATGCTTGTCATACTTGGTTTAGAAAAACATTATACCATTTCAGAAATATTTAGTTGATTATATCCAATTATAAAATACAAAAGCTTTTGCAGAAGAATCAATGTGTCAATCAAAAATGTATTTTTTATGTATATGGTATGTGCATGACTACTTTATAGCCTCTTTTTAAAATTTCCCATCTACTAGCTTTTCTAAACTTTATGTTTATTGTTCCATACCACATTGTAACTTAAACTATACAATGTCATTCCTCTGAATTATATTGGTTTCTGCTTATGGAGCAGCTGAATAGCACTTGAAGTATAAAGCTCTGTAAACTCTGCTTATAATTTCTGTTTACAATTTTTTCTCTATTTCTTGTAAACCTGACAAGGACATTTCTGTAAAGAGCTAAACTCTAGAATTTTTAACCACAGAGATTTAAATCTTGACAGGAGATATAGAGAGCATTTTTCTTATTAAATGTCAATTATTGACGGTATTTAATACATCTCTTAGTAGACTGTGATTGTCAATACCGGTATACTACATTATATAGGGTTTAGTAAATTAATGTTTCATTAAGCTGCAACATTAAAAGTTTTTATGCAAGCAATGTAATCTGGTGGTTAAGAGTGTAACACTCAGCCACAGATCATGATAAAGATGTTAGGAATTTTCTGTTCCATATTTTATTAACCAGAGTTTTGTCATGTTGCCAACTTTGGATTATCCAACCCTAATTGTAGCTATTGAAAAGCCAACAACTGTAAATCACAGTTCATGAATCCGGTTTAATTATTAATTATAGGTTCAACCTCAGGCAACACATTAAACTAGTCTAAAATAGAAACAAAAGCTTCTGATCTTACCAGTGCAGTTGAGTTGGAAGAAGAGAGGGAAGGGAAAGGCTCACCGAGAATCATTCTTGAAATGGTGAAGAACATGGTTGAGAATTACATTCAATCACAGCCAATGAATAGGCCTTACCAAACAGCTTTCTCTTAAGGTTTTACATTACTGGATACCTCACTGTAACCACAATGAGTATTGCTCTCAAACAAAGAAAAGAACCTACTTTAGAAAGTACACATGTCAGGCTGTACTTGTGGTATCTTTCACATTTGTTTCTAAGGGAAATTTGTCCACAGTACTGTAACTATTAACACTCTAAGATACTATTTACAGCAGCTTCTAAAAGAGAGTCAGTTTCTACAATGCTTTCACTGTGGTCTGGAATAAACTTCTCCAGGCAGTTTTCCTGCGGAGGAATAAGTAAACAGTTAGGATACTCTAACTCTAGAGAGCCACCAGCAGCCGCCTCACTTTGTGGCTGCCTTTCAGTCTTTTTCAGTTCTAATATATTTTTGAATGTAGTTTCTAAACTCTTATTGACAAGCAAATCCTTTTGGGGTTTTCCAGAAACTTTCCAGTTGTCTGGTGGCAAATCCACATTCTTTGGAGAATTCCGAGGAGTTTTATCTTGGAGGGAATGATTATATGCTGTTTCTGAATGAGTATCAACTGTATTCCAACAGGTTTTATTATGCGTACCACGATCTGCATTTGATAAGATTTTAGATGAATGATCTTTAGAAGCTAAAGAATTTTCATTCAATTTGTCAAGACCTTTAAGAGCAATTTTTTGTTCAGAAGGAGACGTATGTTGGCTTTCGGGAGAGCAGCTTTCAGAGGAGCATTTCTCAAATGTTAAAGCTTTTGCAAGATCTGCTTTTTTAACAGAAATGTTTTCTTGTGGTGGACTCACAATATTGTTAGGCACTACATGAAGTTTGTTGCACATTGAAGACTCTGCTGTGCTTGACTTGTCTCTCATTTGGGTATTAGCAGTCTGGTTTGGAAAAGTTAAAGATTTGCTAATTTGATGATCACTTTCAGGAAGCTGTGTGTCATTAGCACTCTTGTCAAATTGTGTGGATGAGCAACAAAAGTCTGCCAGAAAGCCATCTAAAAATTGGAAGAAAAAGTATTTTAATATTACGTTGCTGTACAACAGCAAGACATATTCTTCAGTTTTTTCAGACCTGGGATACCTATATCTGCCCAAAGCCCAATTTTGGGACCAACTCCTTAAATTTTATTTTTATCATTCAGCTGTAGGACACAAATACTACTGTAAGCCTCATTTATATTAAGCCACAACAAAGACATAAAGAATAAGTGATCTGCTAAATAAAAACATATAGTGAACTATTGTACATATTAAAATATGGTTTTAGGTTTCAGATTGTATCTTAAGTGGAATTCTGGTTAGTTCAGTGTTCAGCGTGAATCACAATGAAAACTGTTGTAACAGAATATCTTTTAAAAAGAAGTCAGAATGGGAAGAAAAGACCTATGAAATCCATTTGGTCTAGTGGCTAAGGCACCAGAATGTAAGCCAGAGACTATGACTTCTAGTCCTATCTTAGCCATGGAAGCCAACTGGTGACTCTTTCTCAGTCCAACTCACCACACAGGGTGGTTGTTGTGGGAAAGATGTTGTGGAGGGGAAGATGCATTGGATATGTTCGCTGTCTTGTGTTATTTATAAAAATAATAAAAGGTGAGATACAAATAAATAAATAACATTAAGTTAAAATTACCTGACCTATTAATTATTGCTTGACTTATTAACTGTTGCTTCACTGAAAACTAACAAATGCCTTCTGTATCTACATGCACATTTTTAGAAAATAAACTAATATTTAAGAATTTCAAAATATTTAAAATTCATGTTGACATTTGTTCTCAATTGCCTTCATTAATCTTTGCAGCTTACAACATTTCTGTTCAGAATTAGCAGAATATTTTCTAAGTATAGAGATAAGAAATGTACTTGGAAACAGTTCCTTTTAAAACAAATTACATCATATTTTACAAGCAAAAGTGATTTAAATATTGACATTTAGCAAAACAAATTTTTGAATATATGAATGCAGATGTATCAAAACCAATGGAATGGAATGGAATGGAATGGATCAAAATCACGTTTTGTATCTGCATCCTTCCAACAAACATATTGTTTGGGAAAGTGAAGAAAAGACAAACAGGTGGTGGGAGGGGGAAGAATTAATAGCACAACAATATAGGCTACTGCAATACACTGTAATTTACTTATTAGTGTGGGTCTTAACAGCCACATATCCATCAAGAATTATACTGAGGATATGTTGCATTCAATTGGCAAGTAAAACAAAATGAAAAAGCAGTGAAATAAACAAAAGGAGGCCCCTATCTAGAAGGAATCTTAGTTTCTTACCAGGATCAACTATTGCAAGACGTTTATCCCGGGACAGAGCTTGTCTTTCTTCTTGGTTAAACATCCTGTCAATCATTACCATTTCTGCTGAAGGATTTATCCTCTGGAAAAGAAAACAAATCAGCTACCATATTACAAACAAAAAAATGTTACTCTCCTGTTTTCTAGCCAATTGTTGAAATTATATGGGAACCATAGTAATATCATATCAACCACAGTACAAAAGAATACAACAAAACAGAATACATAAAAACAGAACTCTTGTATGTTGGGAACCAGAAGAGCCTTCTCTGCTGCAGTATTTGCCCTTTGGAATGTCTTACCCTCTAAGGTAAGATCATCCCACAACTTCCTATCCTTCCACAAGAGCCTAAAGATCTGGCTCTGCTGCATGGCCTGGATCCAACTAGGGGATGGCTCAATGCTGGAGGTGGCTACTGAATTGACAGCAGACTCCTCCTCCTCCTCCCCCTCGTTCTCTGCTCTATACCCATCCATACCCACAAATCATATGGTTGTATTTCTCATTATGGTCTCTTTAATTGTTTATTTTATTGTTCTATTATCTTACTTCTGTTCATTTTCATGTCTTCCTTTTTATTGTTGTAAGTTGCCTAGAGTAGCCCCGTGGTGAGACAGTTGGCATATAGATCTAACAAATAAATAACAGTTCCAGTGATTGCTGCACCCAATGCTCCTCCAGTGGTCACAGGATTACCTTTCAGGCACATGGCAACTAGCTCGCATTTACAATCAGCTGCAGCGTCCCACAGTCAGTTTCCATGAAAATGGATTTTCTTAACAGCCACATGGTTCACTTAACAATAGGGTGAGTTCTTTAACCATCATAGTGATTTGCTTTACAGCCATTATAAAAATGGTCATTAAATCATTTGGTTACCCACTTAACAACTGCAATGGCTTACGACCAAAGGAAAGAGCAAGGAAATGCGGCAATGGTCAAAGGGGATGTGTGAGAGAGCAATACAAGTTGCGAAGGGTGCAAGCAGCCAACCTGGAAAGAGTTCAGAGGGGCTGGGGAGATGCACGGGTGGGGAAGACTTCCCTGCTAGGCTACCCCCACTGACTTTCCAGAGAAGCCACCAGGGAAGATTGCAAATGGGAATCATGTGACTGAATGAGATTGCCACTGTTTGTAGGGTGAACCAAGTTTCCTGACTGCAATAGCATGACTGCAGGAGTGCTGAGTCTACTGGAACTCCGAGGATTAGTCATAATCACCATTCATTTTACACCACTGTAACTTTGAACAGTTGCTGAACAAGTGACTGTACATCAAGGACTAAATGTAGTTTGACATGGGTGACTGTAGCAAATGAGGACTGTGTTCTACAGCTAAGAATTTCACACCTTTGTAGTGACCTCAATTAAAACTGCATGGTACTTACAAATGAAAGACACTTTGAAGCCATCTTATATCTTGGAAATTAATCAACTTTGCTTCCCTCGACCTATTATATTTACATGCCAGTATTAATCACATGGTTAATGTTACAACTACGGTAGTTTGGACTGAAAAAACATATATAATTATTTTTCATTTGTCTTACCATTGCATCTTCCAATAGAAGACATCTGTATTTATTTAGCATTGACTGTGTTCTCTTTAGAAGCTGTGTTGCTGCAGATTCGAATTCATTATCCACTGAAAAGGCATTAAAATATATTTAGATAGTAGTTTTTAAACCTTAAAATATATATAATAAACCTTTTCTTCCATTTTCCATTATATGTATAAAATACAACTTATAAGTGCCCGCCCGCCTGCCCCTCCACCTGCCCCCACACCATAGATACATCTTTTTCAAAGTAGTAGAAAGGGAAAAATACCTTTCCTTAAATCCTCTTCAGTTGGTGGTGATCCCTGACACACATGATATGAAAGAAGTCTCTGGACTGCATCCCTTAAAGATCTGAATTGACTTTTGTCAGGAGTTACAGCCTGTGCCTGGTCCCTCTGTAATTGCTGTAGAATGCTAGTGGAAAAAAGGTAACTATCAGTCATTTCACAATAACATCTGGAACAATTTTGCAAAATTTGTGAACTGCAATTTTTTTAAAAAACTAAAATGTATATTGAAAGGAAATAACTTACAAGGCTCCTTTGGTTAATTGTTTTGCAGCAGGTCTCTTCTGTCCTACTATATGACCATCCACCTAGGTCCAAAATACATTTGTTACATTAGAATAATCTTTTATTAAAAGAAACTACAGTTTTGTACATTTAAAAATGCTGTAAAAATATGGTGAAGTATTTGTATAAACTGCATTAATATGAACTTTTAATGTGTCACATATCAAAATTAATAAAATGGTTTATATGTTATTGAAGATAACAATTACAATCTTAGACACACTTTCATTTTTTTCAAAAATAATCCTCCTTATCAATAGGGTATGCCTATATAATCAAGCAAAAAATCAGGCTGTACATTTTATAGTGTGATCCAAGGATTACTAAAGTATTTAAAATTTATAATGGCAAATGCCACCAAATATCTAAATTATTCTTTAGTTTCATACAATTTCTCTATCATGGATTTCCTCACAAATTTCACTTTTCAAGATTATTGTATTAAAGCAAATGACAGCAAATATGCTAATGCAGTGTTCCATGACACCATATTTTATTATTCCTGTAAGCAAGATTATGCCAATATATAATCTCTTTTTTATTTTTTATAAACACAAAGCACAAAATAAGTAGGTTCTGTTAATAAACAAATAAACGGTAAGCTGTTTGAAACAGACAGGATTATGTATTATGGTATTGTTTAGCCATATAATATTTAAAGTGATTGAGATATAGTGATAAAGAGATTTATAAATGTACTATTAGATTTCTTCACAAAGCTCCCTTGTTAAAATTATTTTCAGTGGCAAAACTGAAAATTATTTACATAAAAAAGCAGGTAATTTTTCCCCCTACCTGCACATTTGTTTGAGCAAGTGATGACCCTGCTGTTTTTTCCTGGTGTGGTAACACTGTTCCTATAGGTTGTTGCATGATTTTGGCTCCAGCATCTTGTCCTGTAAATATACTCACTATGAAGATTCTTGACATTACACAAAGCAAACATATTTGAATCTTCCACTTAAATATATATCATTGAAAGATATTAAATAAATTGTCACTAGGAATGATTTTATGTAACTATTTCAGACTAGCGGTCCCTAGACTTTCTGGCTTGGCGGTCTGGCACCGGGATGAGGAAATGGTTCGGGCAGGTGAGCATGCATGTGCATGCAGCTCCATTTGTGCTTCTGTGGCCTGGTTCCCATAGTGAGCTGTGGCTTGGAGATTGGAGACCCCTGTTCTAGACTATAAAATACATGTAGTCCTTGACTTACAACCACAATTAAGCCCAGAATTTTGGTTGTAAGTTGTTGCCTTCTCTCTCGTCCCACCATTCTCGAGAAGATTGGCCTCTTGCCCCAGCCCTCCAGGAAATCTGCTGTAGGCTAGAATGTCTCAGCCATCTAGACCCAGTGGTGCATGGAAATTGCCATGGGTCAGAAGGCAATAGCCAGCTAGAAATTGCTACAGGCTGGAAGGCCTCAGTCCCTCTAAGGCCAGCTGCATGAAGAAATCTGCTCAAACTGTTTCCTCCAGCCTGCTAGGCCCAATGGCACACAGACCTTATGCCTCCCCAATACTACTCCCAAGAAACCTAGCTCCATCCCCTCCCCACTGGATTCTCTATGCCCCACCATTCTTGGAAGGCCTTCTGGCTGACTTTCTGTTTCTGGGCAGTCTTGAGGAAGAATGCCTTTGCTAACTTTCTAACTGAGCCTTGCAATGGCTGACTTTCAACAACTGCAGGGAAAACAAAAAGTAAACGGACTCAGGCATGATATAGTGCAGGCCTCTTGGGAATGATGAGGGTAGGAGGGAGAAGACCAGGCATCTCAGGAGTAGTGGAGATAGGGAGAGGGAGGAGGCCTATGCATGGTTGAGCCTAGCCAGCTGAAACCTTCCAGATGTGATAGGGCACAGAAAAGGTCAGACCGCTCTGGAGTAGTGGGAGAAAACAGAAAAGACTCACGTGCTGCTGGGCTTGGCTGGCTGACATCTGCCCATGGCAGGTTTCTGAACATGAGTGGGCACCAGGCCTCCCAAGACTTACCCCACCCTCTGAGGAAGTCCTCCACGGTCACTTAACAACCCACCCAGTCACTTAATGACTGCATTAGGAGAGTGTAGAAGAGGCAGAACCGGGGGGGGGGGGGGGGGGCATTGTAGAGTTAAGAGACTAATCAATCTGGAGTTGCTACATTGCCACAAGCAATTCAAATCCACACACACCTGAATTCCGTCAACTCTTATCAGCACTAATTTAGTACTTGAGAATAGACTTGAGCAATAAATATTGTGAACTACTACTTAACATTCTGATTCTTTATACCTGAAAGAAAGCTAGGGTTGTGGTCAGTAGGCAGCCTGTATGTGTCTCATTTAATGACACAATGATTTATGACCTAACTTCCAGTCTCTGTTGTAAGCCAAGGACTACCTGTATAATAGTTATAATTCTATATATAGTTATTTAATGTAGATATATTATATATAATTATATATAAATATACCTATTATATATATCATATATGTATATGTGTGTTCATTTATAATTCACATATAGCTATCGTATTTTTAACCTTCTGTATTTTGTATCCCATTCCACATTTCATTGTATTTATCCATACAAATTTATATCTATATGCAATAATTTATATCTATAGCAATAAGCAGCAAGTAATTTGTTGAATAAATGGGGCCATAGATTTATCCTTCAAATGTTGCAATATGAATCTATTTTCCTTCAAAACTAGGAGGAGGTTACAATTGTCTTAGGAAGTTTACAATAAGGAATGGACAAAACATTCCATGTGTAGAACAACCAATTTGGGATGGTCGATCCCCAAAACAAAGTACATAATTTCTGAACATGAACCCCTAACATGGGGATTGACTTTCACTTGAAATGTTTTACCAATAAAGGAGAATATTTGTACCTCAGAGTTGAAATGAGGGGTCCTTGGTGCTGTCTGAGCTTGCTCAATTCTAAATCAAATTCTCTGTATAATTAATAGTGGCAAGTACTAACACCGTGTTCACATATATATAATCAAATATTTGGTATTTTATAAAACATTGCCATGTTTATAAAGTTATTGAATCACTGATACTAGCCAAAAAAAACAACAAATGCAGTTTTAGATTTTAATTTATAATTAAATATAAATTATACATAAAATATTATAATTTAATTTATATCTTGTAAATCAATAGCATACACACTAATATCTACTTACAAACCACTTTTCAATTAATACATTAGATCACATTAGAATGAAGTAATTCATTCATGAGAGATTAGAAATAAATTAAAATCTAATAAACTAGATTACCTAAAAGATTTGTTGACTGTGGCTGTCTCAAGTTGTCCTGTGATTTTGATGATACAACAGAAGATGCCAGGTTGGTTGCTTTTTTTTGAATCTGCAAAGGAACAACACAGACGTCACACATATAATTAAACAAAATAGATTATTTAAAAACAAATAGTCCACATAAAAAATATACTGTACTTTTCAGAGTATAAGATGCTCCAAAGTATAAGACACACCTAGCTTTTGGGCAGGAAAACAAGAAGAAAAAAATCTGCCTCTGCCTCTGAGCAATTTGCTTCCTTGAAGCAAACAGCCTGTTTCAGTTTCAGTTTAGTCTGATTAAAAAAAAAAAATCTGCCTCCAGCAATTTGTCTCCTAACAGCAAACAGCCTGTTTCAGTTTCAGTTTAGTTTGATTAGCACAAGGGGGGGAAAAACTGCCTCTGCCTCCCAGCAATTTGCCTCCTTGCAGCAAACAGCATTTTTCAATTTAAATTTTAGCCTCCGCGTGCCCCATTTTCAGTCTCCACACACCCCATTTTTGGCCTCTGCACACCGCATTTTTCAGCCATTCCAGGCGGCAGGGATCAGAGTAGGCAATGGCAATCCCTGCAGCCTAAAACAACTGATGGTCAGGAGGCCGATCCAACCAACAATCAGCTGTTTGTGCTAATAAAGCTGTGCTGAAGCTGAAACTGAAACAGGCTGTTGGCTGTTTGCTGCAAGGAGACAAATTGCTGGGAGGCAGAGGCCAAAGTGTGGGGGCTGGTGGGAGGGTGGGACTACATTCAGTGAAAAAGACACACCCAAATTTTCACTCTCTACGGTAAGTAGCTGAGTTCCACATCATTTACCCAGTTTTAACCAGTTACTGGATGTACAACAGCTTCATTTAGGTATACTAAATCATAAACCAGGAACACCTAACATATTTCTCATAGTGAGAATGTATGTTCAATCAAGTAATGAAATCACTGGGGATGGGAGTGGGGGATGGTAAAAATGCTTTCACACTTTTTTGGAAGGGCTTTAAATCATTATGTATTATCAATTCTTTGAGTGCTAGACTTCCAAACTACTATTGAGTATGGTATTAGTTAACAGAAGACTGACTCATCTTCAGTCATAGAGTTGAACTTCAACTAATTATATTCAACTTACATCCTAAATCTTTATAATTTAATTGGAGCAAAGTATGGATAAAATCCTTATTTCTCATCTATCATTTTTTATATAAATGCTTTCTTCATTCGCCATATTTAAATTACTACAAATGACATTTAATTGTTAGCTTCAGTAGTTAGTTCAGATATCACAAAGTTCATGATTTAGCATGATGAAAGCAAGCCACATTAAGCCTGGAATCATCTATTCCCCTCTATGCCTTCTTTAGTGGATATGAGAGAGTAAATTGGAAATATCCATTTAAATTTCATTTTTAATGCAATATATCATTATGCTGAAATCCCAAACTGTGGTTAATCTTGTCTTTGATTAATGAAAATAAAGCCACTCATAAACTGCAATTAAATTTAAAATAGAAGTGAGAAGTTCTTCAAATTCTGACACTCACTATAGTTCATTCTTATCATATGACGATCATATAGTTTTACATGAAAACACATCTGGACCTTATTTTTATGAAACCACATTTTAATCAAAATAATAAATCCATGCAAATGGGGGGGGGGAGAGAAAGCTGGTATTGTTGTGTCAATAAATTAGGAAACAGGCTGCATGATCACACCCAACCCTTAATCATTAAAGAAACTAAATTTATGGAATATTTTTGATCTTGTGAATCATACCTGTCCAAACGAAAATGGTGACTGGGTTATTGATGTGTGACTAAAAGTGCTGACAGGTTTTGAAGAAGAAACTGGAAGTCGATGTGATACACTGACTGACAACTGAGTTCTATTTTGCTGTGTAAGCTGATCTCCAGAAAAACTTCCACTTGAAGCTACAGACTGAGCTGATGAGCCAATGTTTGGATGTACTGTAGCAGAGGAACTCACAACAGTAAAACGATTACTTGAAGATATATTTGAACCAGTTGCTTGTCCAGGAGATGCTGTTGAAAATCCTGTTCTGCCTTGGGAAAGGTTTCCTTGGTTTGGCGATAAATGTAATACAGCGGAAGAGGATTGTTGTAGTGGAATCTGACCACCAACAATTTGAGAAGTTCCATGGTTGACTATAACTTGGTTTCCAGAAGGAGCAAATGTCTGGCCAGAAACTAACTGTACAGCATTCTGATTATTCAGCATTTGTCCTGAATATGCTTGGTTACTTCTGAGCATATTCGTAGAGTTTCTATTTAGCATAACATGCTCAGTGGATACTTGGCTGGGAACAAGTTGTGAAGACTGATTCTGAAGCAGCTGTCCATTTACAGTCTGGACATGATGAACTGGACTGGGATTTACAGAGAGACTTGTGGGTATAAGAAACTGATTCTGAGACGTATGAGGTTGTCCCATTGGAGAATGGATAACAATGCTACCACTGGCATTACTTACTGCTTGGGAAGTAACTGGTTTTCTTGAATTTTGTTGACTAACAATATTAACAGACATATGTGGACCAACTACTGAATTCTGCGGGGAATTTGATGAAGCAAAGGGAATCCCTTGTTGTACATGATGCTGCTGTATTCCTAAACTATTTACATTGTAAGTGGCTTGCTGTCCCATCTGAATGGGTTTGGGTTGAATATTGATGGGAATTTTGTTAGAATTTGGAGCAAGACCCCTCTGTATAATGATGTTGTGTACAGGCAAAGATGCCTGAAAATTTGTACTATTAAATGGAACAGTTACAGGTTGTGCTACTGGGCTTGAATTTGAATTGCCAAACAATGAGTTGCCATTAGGAGTTTGTCTATGAACCAAAAGTCCACCACTCATATTTGCAGGTGCTTGTTGTCCACCACCTTTCAATATAATATGAGATCCTTCAAGATTATTTATGGCCATCATAGAGGGTTGATTACTAAATGAACCAATTAGTTGTATTTGTCCAGAATTACCAATCTGACTGTTTGACAGATGCTGACTGGGAACACTGATCCCCACATGTTGCATAAAGCCATGTTGCACACCAACTGTATTGCTTGCAAAAGATGCTCCAACTGGTGGCTGTACTACTTGAGTAACTCCAATAGGTTGCAGCGTTTGACCTGAGTAATTAGAAACATTAGAAGCCTGAGTAAAAGATGCTGATGAGGAAGGATGAAGCTGTGTTTGTGCAAACTGGTGATTGGAGCTTATGTTGGCATCCAAATAAGCCTCTTCTGCCAAAGTCTGCTCAGTAATATTAGCTTCTTGCAAAGATTTCTGGAGGATATCAAAAGGCTGATCTTCACTAAGATCAGGCAATGGAGATGATTCAAGTTCATCATCAAGAAACTGAAGAGTACTTGGCAACTGTAGTCCATCATTAGACCCTTCTCCAAGCTGACCACCAACACCTTTGATCGATGACTTAGGATCAGAGCTCTGAAAGGAAAGGAAAAAAATACAATGAAATTTCTTCAATCTTGTGTAAATGTACAGCATAGTTCACTATAATTATTTTCCTTTTCTCAGGTTTATTATTAGAACAAGAAATACTACTGTTGTGCAACACTGTGAAATAATCCTAACATTTTTTTCAACAAGGTTCTCAAGACAGCATTGCTGGTATGCTGGGTGATACCTCTGTGGGTATCATTTAATTCCCAGAGAAGTCCTATGAAGGATTAGTTAGAAGTAGCCTGAGAGCTCTGAATCCACAAACAAGAAACTCTAATGCCAAATCCAACAAGTCTGCTTTTAATTACCCCATTTCACAACAGGGTAAAGATACTGGTATGCAAAATGTATACATTGACAGTAGGAGTTTAATGTAAATGAACATAACATTCTCTTCTTTCTTAGCCTCTCTATTTGATCATTTGAAT
The DNA here is from genome assembly GCF_051295495.1 of Thamnophis sirtalis. Classification (NCBI taxonomy): domain Eukaryota; kingdom Metazoa; phylum Chordata; class Lepidosauria; order Squamata; family Natricidae; genus Thamnophis; species Thamnophis sirtalis. The sequence continues at coordinate 43,748,542 of NW_028261386.1, forward strand.
GTTGCAGCACATTTACAACTAGAGTTTGCAGTTATTTAAGGCACTGGCAGCATATTATCTACTTTATATGATCATTAAAAAGCTAATCTGTTTACATTTTATCTAAAGAAAAATATAAAGTTGATTCGGGAGCAAATCAGATCAGACTGAAGTAATGTAGAGCTGATCAAACTATTCCCAGAAATTCAGATCTACACATCTCTGCACATCCTAATAATATGCACACTATAAATATTATATATATAGCAGTAACAAAGACACTATATAATGTTGAACTTTTATCTAATTGCAAATCTATCATGACATTAAACATTAGGGCTTTGCCATGTCATGAAATCACACTTTGGATCTGAAGGAAAGAACTACTCCAGAGTACGTACAGGAATTTTATGGCAACTCCTTAAAGCAGCTTGGTCTTCTCCAAGGACCACTCAGCTGCCCTCTGCAACTGCAGCATAAGCTCTGGAAAATATATGTTTTGTTTAGGTGCTATGTGGGTGCCTAAATGCAGTATGAAACACCCTTGAAGTGTAAAAGCACTGTACAGCCCTGTTACACATCATCTCAACCTGTACTATTTAGCTAGCATGTCCAGAGAATAGAAAGTCATCACAATCTTTATTCTTTGTTAGAATCTGCTATGTCTGAATTGCAAAACTGTAAGTGATAAAGAAAAAAACAATGTATTATGAGTTCGGCTGAGCTACAAATTCTGCTATAACAGATCAGAGTATATAAAGAGGTAATTCTGGCTCACTTCTATCTGTATCATAATTCTTTCTAATAGACAGAGAGGAAATAGTAGAAATTTTAGTAACACATTTACCACTTTTCTTGGTAAAATTTTCTCCTACTGTATCTTGCTCTAATTAGATACCTGCTCAGTTTCTGAATTCCAACAATTTGCATATGTGGGCTGAATAGAATTCACAAAACTAAATACTTTGGGGAAGGAAAAGCTTCCAATTGCAATTCATTTCAGGTATATAAATATTGTGAAATTAAAATCTGGGAGAATAACTATTCATTAATATCACTAATAAAAATAGTAGCATATATGGACTACATAGGTATTTGATCTCATAAGATAATCAGTTACTATTTTTATTTCATTCAATTACATATAATATGAACAAGACAAATAACATTGTATATATATTTTTTATACTTACACTGGCATTGGCAAAAATGGAATTTGAGTTGGCTGCAGAATATCCTATGTTACTCAAGTCTTCACTGTTCTGTGACAACACAAATAAACAGTCTTAACCTAAGAGCAATACATTTAGAGCACAACTTTCCTTATTAACTAATAAGAGTCTGACCCTTAAGATAAAATCCAACATTATTTTTTTCCTTTCCATTAACAATTGTGGTTACTCTTTCCAACTTCAAGAAACTATTGTAGCCTCAGAAATATTCAAAGAGTTTTCTGCCACATAAGCTTGAAAATTGCTCAAATGTATCTCTTTTACATTATCACTCGGGCACATACGATTTCTTTTAAATGGAAAGAAAAAAATGCAGAACTGCAATCCCACATTTCTAGTTTGCTGTGATAATCCTTGCATGTCACTGAATTTTCTTTAAGATTCTGCGGGCACACTTTTAGCAACCCTGAAAAATGATTAACAAAATTAAATGTACAATAAGATAACATAAATAACTTACAGATTTACTACCCCCTCCGTGTAGAAAGTAATTCAGTGCCTGTGGATCTCTAAAATATATATAAAGAAAAAAAGTGAGATGGGCCATTTTGAACATTAAAGCATTTTAAAACATAAAAGTTGCTAAAATTTAGATTGTTTCAATAGGTAGCAGCACGTGATATTTCTCCTGTAGACTTGGAAGGCTAGCAGATTTGGACAGTTCAGCATTTGGATGGGAACTACCAACGAATAGCAGGACTGTAGGCTAAACTGGGAAATCAAACAACATTCCAGAAAGCTGCAACGGAGAAAAACTTTCATATTATTACCACTCCCTCCCCCCACTCCCCCCTAAAAGCATGATTGTGACTTGTAGCCACCCAAAGATGAAGTTGACCAGAGGACATATTTATATTTAAAATATAAATTGGCTTATAAACACAAACTATTTGTTTACATTTATCTTTTTATTCTCTTGGTTTAATATTTCATACGACCAAGAGAATTTTTATACAGTATATGTATAAATAATAGAGCAAATTATAGTAGTAAAAACTACTATCTTATAAGGTGAATTTTTTTCAAGTGAATTTTTCAGTCAAATATATTTCATTGACAGTCTTCTATAGATGAAATCTGCTAGAGCAAAAAGGTTATAACCTCCACATCATTAACCAAATTTAGGTGACCATCTATTGCCTGCTATATGCTCAGAAAAAAAGACTGATTCACTAGGTTGCTGTTATTTAAACTCACATACAAACAATTTGAGGAGATTCTCAATATATTATTTATTTCCTTGTTCCATGGAATTCTGCATGAGGTATACAAACCCCAACAATCTTCTATCCAACATCTTATAATTTTCATAAGGCTACTGTATTATAATACTTTTAGTCATGCCCTAGGTCTAAAATAATTTAGATTTCACTTTTTTCTTTTTATATTTAAAATAGACAAAAATAAAAAATATGGGATACAAATATGTAAATATATATGAAAATATTTTCCAATATGAAAATGACTTTTCTTAAATATTAAATTAGGAGGAAGGGCTTGTTCTACATTATGTTTGTTTACATACTTTGAGAACAGAAACAAATGAATGGGTGGCAATTTATGCAGATGGAGATTTTGCTGATAAAAATCATAGAAGCCTATAAAAATTAGCCTGAAAAATTGTTACTTGAGAGGAGCTTCCCTAGTGAATTTTTGTATTTAATGTCTAAACGGGTTGCCTCATTCTACTTTCCCATGCTGTCAAGTTACCATATTCCCTTGCTTTCTCTCCATACAGTTTTGTTCCATACCTTTCTACCGCAACTATCTTTTTTATCTTTTTACTATCTTCTTTCCTTTTTTTTCTTTCTTTTTTGGAAGAAAGGTCTATTTGTGCATATCAGATTGGTCTGTGAGCTTATTCCTGCCTGAGAGTTATGCATATGTGCATATACAAGAATGTTGTACACTCATCTTCATGGGAGTAGAAGAAATCTCCAGGATTTTCAGCCGAAGTTAGCAAACCTAGGTTCAACAGACAGCACTGGATGCTTGCCTCTGTGTATTTTCTTTTTCTACTTTTCTTTTGCTGGATGGGTTTGATCTTAAATTTAGGATTATACTTTATGGAAATTGCATAATTTTGATTAAATGATTTATGCATGCATTCTTGATGATAGACAATGATTTCATATGTAAAATCTAATAACTTGAGCCACCTCAGGTAATTAAAATTGAAAAAGTTGAAAATATGTGAGGAAATTAAAATAAACAACTGATAACAAATTTTATTTCATTTTCATCATATGTGAGGTAAATGCTCTACAGAAAGAACACTGGTCTCATAATGAAATGAGTTATTTTCACCAGTTCTGCATCTGCAGCTTAATGTGCCGCTAAAAAAACTATTTTAAAACTCATCTAGAGCAGTGAATTGCAAGAAATACTGGAAGCTGCAGGAAATTAAGGGAAATTACAAAAATCAATCTTCCCTACTTCCTTAAATCGAGATTCCGGGGTAGGGGAGGGAGAGATAATTTATTTATTATGAAATAAAATTATGCTTCAGAGGATAAAGTTTTAATTGAAGTTGCTTATCAAACTTGTTTTCATTTTAAAATGAATTTTGAATATTTTTCAAGGACAGGTATCTAAAATGAAATCTTACCCGATAAGATCAAAGAGACAGGCTTCATCATCATCATCATCCATGACAACTAAGAAGAAAATAAAGTATTCATAAAACACATTCAAATTATATTTTTTATGAAAGACTTCTTTTTGTAAGAAATTACAAAATATATTTACCATGAATGTGCTTTTACCATGCTAATTTATTGTACTGGAGGTGAGTATTACTGGCTACATCCAGTAATATGAAATCTAATTTTCCTTATTAAGAGTTACTCTTGCCCCCCTCCACCACACCTCTGAAGAACTATTTAGATCTGTTCCAAAAATCCTCCCAATCCCTCAGATATTTGAGGTGTGTTGATGAATGCAATGCGTTAGAATTAGGATACATGCTTACTTCTACCGTAATATGCATCTGTAATCCAAGCTAGGTATAGGTATGTGTCCTATTTCTGGACCTCAGCCTAAAAGCAGAAATTAAGTCTGATCCAGATTAGACCCGAATCCCAATTTGTATTGGTACTATCTTTCAGTTTTTCTTCCCCAAAATATTGTCATGGAAAAAAGTCAAAATATGTGGTTACCATCCCCAAAATATTTACCTGTTCATCTTGTATAGTCAGTGTGGACCTAAATTGAATATTCCACACATTGTTTTTTGTGTGTTCCACTTGTTGGTTTAGCCTGTGAATGGCTTTTTGCTGCATTTTAGCTAATTCACAACTTTAAACTATTAATTGATTTTTGTCGCACACAATATTATAAATAATGCAGTGGGGTGTGGGTGTGTGTGTGGGTGTGGGTGTGTGTGTGTGGGTGTGTTTTTCTAGCTTTACGAGATGAATTGTTTGTACTATTTGGTGCACCAGTTAAGTTTATTAGATGGTTCACAACAAATAATTCCCAAATCTGAGTCTATTCCATTCTATTCTTCTAAATCAAGGTTTGTCAAATTCAGATATGTATTGCATTATTTCCTAACAAATGTTTCTATTTCATCCAAATGAATTAACAGTACTGAGTTTCTGCTGATTCATGCTCATTGTGCCATAGAATATATCCATGACTGATCCTAAATCACCTGAAGTGCAGCCAGATGCTTTGTTCAGAGAATTCTACAACTATGTCCTAGTAGTACACTCCACATTTTCAAACATGCCTTCCATCTTCCAATCGAATCTTACAGCTTCAACTTTGATCACTGTTGCAGTTTTTTTTCTTATGAAATCTTTCTAATATAAGGGAATTATGGAGTATAATCCAGAGCCTCTGAAGAGCAGACAGTGACAAGGTGGAACATATCTTTTAAAGGTACAAAAGCTCTCTCAGATTTGGAGATATCAAATGTGGTTGAATATGATTTACAAAAATATTCTCTATGAAGTTGAAATCTTATAAGATTTTAGGTATTGTGATATATTATGAAGGATATAAGCAGGTAGAGAACATAACCAATAAAATATTTCATCTTCATATCTCATGTACTGACTTTATTACCTAAAGTGCTCTTAAAGACATAGGAAAGCCAGAGCAGAGAGATATCTAATCTACCTTCCTCCACAGAAGCTCAACTATCTCATGTGCCTGGATCTTGTAACAATTAGGATTTTGTTCTGAATATGATGGCTGCATAACAGATAAATTGTTTAAGGAAGAACTGCACCTCATAGTTTTAATTGGTCTTGTTTTTCTGTCATCACCTTTGCAAGGCAAAGTGCTGCAAAAGAACAAGGTGTAATTGACATTTATCACAAATACTTGTTTCTTCTGTTCTATTTACCCCATTCCACATTTTTTTATTTATCCCACCTTTTTTCATATACAAATCAAGGTGGCAAACATACCAATATACTTCCTTCTTCTACTTTCCCTTCAACAACTCTATGAGCTGGGGTAAGAGAAAGTAACTGGTTTTTCATGCATAAATCAAGACTGGAACTGTTATCAGGTTTCTAGGTCAGCACTTTAACTGCTACAACAAACTGGTTCTTTCTTTCCTCAAATTTATTTTATCTCTGTAGGTTTTTTTAATACAAAATCCTTTAAAGGTAGCACATATATGCTAGTGATTCCCGACTCTGAGGAGCAGTGCTCATCTCCGTTTCAAAACCAAAGAGCCAACGCTGTCCGAAGACATCTCCGTGGTCATGTGGCTGGCATGACTAAACGCCAAAGGCGCACGAACACTGTTACCTTCCCTCCAAGGTAGTCCTATTTTATTATTTTCATTTTTACTTGCTTTTGAACTGCTGGGTTGGCAGAAGTTTGGACAAGTAACGGGAGCTCAATTTATTACGCAGCGCTAGGGATCATTTAGGGATGTTTAATCTGATCAACTGTATTATCTATATATATTTTTTCACATTTTATTTGAAACCATGAAATGGTTTCTTTAGCATATATTAAACTCAACCGAATTTTATTAAAGGAAAGTTTTTTTTAAAAAAAAAACATAGCTAAGTAGAGTGAATCCAGACAATAATTCCATACATGTATATTCGTATATCAAATTATTTTTTGAAATACAAGAATGTTACTATTCTTGGTTACTATTCAGTGGTTTGAAATTTTTTGATATTATATTATTTTGATAAAATTATGTTAAACAATGGACATTGCATTAGATTCAGAATCCCAATAGCTTACTGCATAGTGCTTCAAAGATAAATTAGTATTATTACAAACATGTTGTCTATAACTTGTCTCCCCCTTGTTATGAAGAATATATATGTTTTATTAATATGTGTATTTCCAATCATTGGCTTAAATATAAAATAAAGTATTAAATATTACTATTTTCTTACTTGGATAGATAGGAGACATGAACACAAATGACACAACAAACGTCTATGGAGTAAGAAAGTGTGATTCTCTATATGCACAGAGTTTGTGTTCCTTTAATCAAATGAAAGGTACAGAAACCACTCCCTAATCAGATTTCCACTTACTGCATTGCTCATATAATACAAAGCCCTACATGGCTTAGGGCCAGCGTACCTTCGTGACCGCCTACTGCCACATACCTCCCCAGCGGCCAGTAAGATCCCACAGATTGGGCCTCCTTCAGATGCCGCCAGCCAATGTCGGCTGGCAGGCCCCCGGAGAGCCTTCTCTGTGGCTGCTCCAACTCTTTGGAATCAGCTACCTCCCCGAGATCTGGACCATACCCACTCTCATGGCCTTCAGGAAAGCTGTAAAAACCTGGCTGTTCCAGCAGGCCTGGGGCTGTTGACCTCATTGTTGAGGTCCAGCCCCATTTAGAATGAATGTATGTGGTGTTGTGATTTTAAACTGTCTTTTTCTCTCTCTCTTTTTTTTCCTCTTTTTTTGTAAGCCACCCGGAGTCCTTCGGGATTGGGCGGCATATAAATTTTAATAATAAATAATAATAAATAAAAATAATAAATAAATACAATGCTTTTTGCCCCTCAGAAGTTGCAGAATGTACATGTATTATCAGTCTTACCACATATTAAATGCCCTTGTATATGTTTTGGTAATTTCCACTGGAATGCAAGAAATTGGAAACATAGGTTCCTCTTGCATATTAATTTTATTCCTGACAATTTATTTGTGAGAAGTTGTCAAGTTATTCATTAGTTTGCATTTATGGTGCTGGTATCGCAAACAGTGTGGCAGATGTAAGTGTCTGGAGCTTCTCTAGATTGTGAACTTAAAGCTAGATGATATCATCAGCCTTATGATACATTTCCCAGTATATTGCAACAGCAATTGCCCAGCTCATATACAGGAATAAGGGACATATAGAAAGTAAGTTGAACAGATTGGTTAACAGTTAACAACTGCCACATTATTCATTAGATTCAAAATAAATTTTTTAAAAATGACCTGCATGTGGTCTTATTAATAATCTACAAATGCACATACATACACTGAATCTTTCATACCATCATTTATGTTTTGTAACAAAATAAAACAAATGTGATCATTTATCAGTGATAAATTCTAGTTAAAAAGTGAGAATAAAAATAAAACAATCTTTTATTCTACTTGAAACAAAGCAATTTAAATTGTTAGAAACAGAAATGATTACATTATAGAAGTACAGATGCCTAGTTCCCATTATAACAAATTTCAAATTTTCTAGTGTTTACTGGTGAGGAGGGGGTCCATCTATGAAAAAGTGACTGCTGTAAACCAAGATTTATAACTAACAGACTAGGGCTGCAGAGTAGAACTTTAGATCAATACCAAAAGGTAGCTGTGTATGGGCCTCTCCTACACATCAAAGAACTTCTCTAGATTTGTATATGAAGCACTACTGGGTAGCCCAATTACAGTGTCAAAACAAGATGTTTTAAGTTTTTAATTTTGCAATTTCTTTCATACAAATTACACTATTCAGAAATAATTCAAAATTAGACAACAGATTGATTTTTTTTCCTGTTGTGCTATTATCCTAATAGTTAGACCTTTCCAATGAATTGATAAACGAAGTTCTTTTTTTATCAAAATGATATAAAAGATTGTGAATGTCTAAACTGTGAACACCACTTGTGCTACATATGAATTATAACCATGATTGAGAATATGGGTGAATGTTAACTTTACATGTATCTGAATAAGAAGCAGCACTCCTAAGATTGGCAGAACAAATAATCACTATCTCATAAAAGCTATGTAAATTAGTTTAGTAGTCTGGACCAATTATTAAATGGACAAGATTAATATATGTTATAAACTGGTATTCTCATTACTTGCCAAGTCCCATAATTTCTTTCCATATATGTTTTATACATAGCTTTTTTAACAGTCTTAGAAAAAAGAAACAGTTCTGGTTGAAAGTATGGTTTGCTTTTAGATTCAAGGTGGTTTCTAGCACGAGAAAACCTTAATAAAATCAATGTCATCCTTTGAACATAAATACTGTGTCCTGGGAATTCTATGTTGTAAAATCTGCTGCTGGAAATAAATATACCCAGAAGCTCATCTTTTCAGTGCTTGAAAAACATGCATACTGCATAAATCTAGGCCTAACAAATAACATTTAATTGAAATGTGTTTATGCCAAGTATATGCAGGATGAAAATACAATTTTTCAGGTCCTTTCAAAGTTAGTTTCTTTGATGCCATTCAAATTACTTGCCAAATAACAAATCTTTTTCTTTCATGACACTTAATGAAGTCAGACATTTTACTGAATTTACAATATAATTTACTAAACTATTATATATTTTAAATAGCTGGGGGCGGGGGATTATACAGGAAAATGTACATTAATTCCTAGAAAGAAAACTGAAATGCTACTAAACAATATATCTGATTTTTTTTTATTTAATCTTTTTCCTTGGTTTCTTGATATATTTTACATAGACATATTAAGAGAACTACTAAACCAATGTCCTAGACAAACCCCTTTTAAACAATTGCCTAGGCACAATGGTAACTGCACTATCCAGTTTAGAATGCCAAAAAGCAATGAAAGTTATAGCCTAATGACAAACACTAACACTTAGAACTTTGCTGAAGAACTATTTTTATTTATTTATTGCCTCAGTTATTTATTAGAAAACATAACAATAAACCAAGTCTAAATCATATTTCTTCCACTGAGGATATGAATGGCTCTACAAATAGATGGAATTAACTTCATTACTGTCACATTAAACTTATCAAGCCAATTATTTTCTAACATTAATCATTTCTTAATTTATTCAAAAGGTTTTAAATAATTGTGAAAAATTAGAAGATCAAAACAAGACTTAATAGTAGGGAACTACTGGAAAATGCAGTATATATACTACTGTTTGCCCCATTTTATTTCCTGTGAAATGTAATATCTAAAAAAATGAACAAAAAAACCAAAGTTATGTTAAAACCTGTCACCACTTCAATTAAGTATTCTGAGAATACAGAATTTAAGACTACTTGTGTTTTAAATAAATATATTTTACTCTCTTATAAAGTCTTCAAAATCTAATGACAGTGGAAGGTAGGAAAAACTGTGGTCAAGTTTATTATGCTCCCTTACTATGTTTTCTGAAATAGGACCTCATTGACACATGTAAAATTGTGTAATTATAAAATTTGAAAGGTCATCCAATTTCCCAAGGTCCTCCATTTTTAATCCACAAATCACACGCTGCTTTTCTTTAAAATTACTTGCATCACATAGATGTTTTCCTCTGTTATACATTACCAACCGGACTATTTCAAGGATTTACATCCCAATCTGTTTGGGAACACAAGATGGTAATTTCTATAAAAGGAGTTCACATTTAACAGGGGTAATAATTGCCATTTGTACTCATAACCACTAGTATTCTTCACAAGAAGTTTATAAATGAAAATAAAGACGGAAGAACTTTTTAAAACGAATGCAGAACAAGAAATCGGGCTTGTAATTGTAAAAAGCATTAAAATACGTGGCACCCTCAACCTCCGTACGATTTTTTCTCCAGACAAATTAATGAATCGCAGAAGATATTTCACCCCTTTGGAAACCATTTCATAAAGGTGAAGAAGGTCCCCGTTTCCATTTTTGCTCTACTTTCAGAGAAGGAAAGCAGCTCCGCGAAGTAGAGGAAGACGACGCCCCAGCCGAAGGGGAAAGCCTCGTATTAAAAGCATTTCAAAATGGCGGCGGCAGGGAACGAAAGAGAAGAAACTGCGCCACAAATCCTGGCCGATGGCCAGGCAGCGCCATCTTCCCTTGTCCCTGACCCTCCAGCCGGCGAGGTACCACACTGGCACGGAGAAAAAGGGACTCCAATGAGGAACAGTTGGCTCCGTCGACTGAGCTTTGGAAATGCATATTCATTTCGGAATTTCTCCTAGGTTATACATTTTAGAGAGTGAAATTAAGCCCGATAAAAACACAAAGGCCTGAGTTTCTAAATCGACCATTTCTGCAAACCTACTGTACTTGCATCCCCTATTAAGAGTATTGCCCACTCAACTACTACGTTTCGATTAAAAAGGGGAAAAAACGCATCGAAAATGATCCATCGGATTTTCAATCCATTCTTTATATATTTCTCTCCCTCCCCTCCCCCCACCCCAGGTCTTTAACCAAAACAAATTAACGATCATTTTTTGGAAGGTTAATCCCATGCCAGATACAGATAGAGTCTTCGAAAGGCAAAAAGGAAAACATTGTTAGAGATGTAAATATTTATTATACTTGCTTTAAAAAAACAAATTACAACGAAAAGGATTTTAAATCCTACCGACCCAGAATTACATACACCGAAACAAATCGCCATTTCCATTCCTTGAAACAATGACGCAAAGACAAGAAATCGGAGGAAACTGAAGACAAAAAAAATAGTAATAATAAGAAACGAAATTAATAAGAAAAAATAATAATCCCCGTCAAAAAGCGCAACCCATGCTAGAAAGGCAGTGAAAATGAGTACGAGATGGCAAGAGATGGTCGCTGAAGACAAATTCAACCGGGGAGGCAAAAGAAAAGAAAAATCCTCGGCAGCCTCCCGCCCAGGAGCGAGAAGACGGAGCGTCTCCATTTTCCTGAGGAGGAGGAAGAAAAAGTGTTGCACAGACCAGAGAGCTTTAGAGAAAAGCAAAGAAACGAGGGGGGAAAAAAGAGGGAGGAGATTTGAAAAGATTATTTTTCTTTCTCCCTCTCCCTCTCTCTCTCTCTCACACACACACACATATACACTTGATTCCCCTCTTCCTCAGACACACACACCCTCAGTCACACTGACAGACACACACACTCACGCACACTTTCTCTCCCTCTCGACGGCCAAGGGGGTGGCCAGAAGGAAAAAAAAAGCCCAAACAAAACAATAACTAATTTTAAACCGGCTCAATCAGTGAGTCATTAAAAGAGGGGCTTTTCTTCCTCTCTACATTTGCATGGCCTCCGCGAGAGAGAGGCAACCCCCCCATCCTCTCCCGCCGCCCACCTTGCAGCTATCAGCCTAGCCCTGAAACCTTATCTGTCCTCTTCCCCCCCCCTCTCTTCTCGCTCGCTCTCTCTCTCTCTCTCTCCCTCCTTGTTTGCCTCTCCCCCTTTAAGAATCACATTTTGGAGGTGCCCTCAGTAGCCACCACCACAGCCTCTTCCTGCAAAAGAAATAAATATTTCATTTCCATGTGAATTAACATCTGCCCACCAAGCACCACCCGCGCAAAATCGCCCTCCTCCTCCTTTCCTCTCCTCCTCCTCCTCCTCTTCTTTTCTCTTCTCCTTCTTCTTCCTCCCTATGTCCCCCCTCTCTCCCTCTCTCTCTCCTCTCCTCTCTCTCCAGATATATATTTATATACCTAGCCCCAGAGCCAATAGCTCTCTGGGCTGAAACCTAATATCCTGGTTTTGGCAACTCCTGGTTGTTAATTTGCTCCTCTTTTCTTTTCTGTCTGTCTGGAGATAGATTTCCCCCCCTCTCTTTTCCCTCCCCGAAGGAAGGGAGGAAGGAGGTTGTGTGTTTTTTTTTTCCTTGAAATTTTTATCACAAAATTATAATACACTCAAAGGGAAACTCACCGTCATGAAAAAGCAGTGCCTTGTCAACGGGGTTTCTTCGCCATCACATCAGGGGCTGGCAGTGTAAGAGAGAGCGAGAGAGCGAGAGAGGGAGGGGGGAGAGAGGGAGCGAGAGAGCGAGCGAGCAAGGAAGAGAGAGCGAGGATAGCGAGAGCCCAGTGCGGGAGTTCCAGCTACAAGGCGAGGAGAGAGGCTCAGAGGCTGCGGGGACGCCGCTACCGCATTCACATACATTATTAGGAGCGGCGGTACTGAACTATCGCTCGCTGCTGCTGCCTGCCTGCCTGCCTGCCTGCCTTTACGCTGGGCGAAGAAGACACTTTCGAAAGATTGGGTTTGCTTTGAAAAAAAGAAGCTGAGTTTGAAGCTTCAAAGGTATAATCTCTTGATCCTTCGCAGGAAAGCAAAAACTTTACTTTTAGTTAATCGGGAAAATGACTAAGTGTCCTCCTCTAATGGACCAACGTTACGATTTACTAACCCCTCTGGTCCGTTGCTGCATTATTATTTTTTTCTTGAGAAAACAAGAAAAGCATTGCTTTAACTTAAATTCTCCTCTTTCCTTCCCTCCCTCAAATGACGTAAACAAAGGAAGTGGAAAAGGTTTGGGATTATTTAAACGGAACTGCATGTTACAGGTTAAAAAATAATGAACTGCCCATGCAGTTCTATCAACTTTATTGGGTCCTGACTTCTTTCTCATTATTACTATGCTGTCAAAAGAAGAGTTGCAAGACAGCAAATTTAAGTTTAGAGTATATAATGCATCTTTTTGGTCCCCCGAGACCTCCAAAATAGTATCTATAGTTAATGCTATCCAAATACAAAGATAAATATAGAAACAGAAATATATTCATTATTTTGATTTAAAGATTTTTTTTTCATTGTGCACTGAAATATTTAAAACTACCATGGATGGGTTCATTTTAATGGGCTTCATAAATGTTTCAGAATACTAAAAAAAAGATATAAACTTCATTGTTTCTTTTGGGCCAGTTTAGAAACAAAAGTAAAAGCTGAAGTGCAAAAGAAATTTAGACTTGCAAAGGAAAGTTAACTGCAAAAAAAGAGCTAATTTGTCAGTAGAAAAAAGAAAGGAATGAACCAGCTGATAAGAGGTTGGCAGAATAGTAAGATGAAAGGGAAAGAGCAGAGCTCAGATCTTACTTTGTTCTGTCTTCCGCACCAGGAAGAATTGTGTTGAAATGGACCTATTAAAACAATGTGTGAAACAACTCAAGTGTGTACAGCAACTCAAAATAACTCAAATAAGATGTAGTAACTAGCTACCATTAACAATCTGCAGATATCTCAAGACCTCTTTCTTATGACCTTTGAAGATCATAAAGGATAGGTGTAGTGAAGTAGACCTAATGTTTTCCTGTCTTCAAAAGAGGAGAAAACCACGAGCTAAATAATTAAGGCAGGACAGGTTGATGTTGACACAGACCAAGAGACAAATCATTGAGTAGTCGGTTTGCCAGGATTTAGAAAATAAGGCATTGCTTGGCAAGAACCATGATGAACAAGTAATGGCAATCCAAATTAATCTTTTCTGAGAGAATACCAGTTTAATTGATCACAGAAGTGTGGACATGTGGACACAGATCCCAACTTCAGCAAAGCATTCAGTGATGTATGTCATGAAATTCTACCAGCTTACAGGAAGTATTAAGATTCAGCAGGATCTTGTCAAACAGAAACATTGAGCAAAAAAGCCATGTGCCAAAAGGATCTTGATGGATCACAAAATACATTTTACAAGAAAATAATTTTATTTGGCCATCAGGAGAAAAATTGCTAATAGTAAGAGCAGTTTACCAAGACTGTTCCAAGACTGGTAGACTTTCCATTTGAAGTATTTAAAAAGAGGCTATATCAGCATCTGTCAGAAATATTGTATTAGTGAATTCCTGCACAGGTTTGAAGGAGTCAAATTAGATGATTTTCAAGATCCCTTTCAATCCCTCCAATCTTTTGACTCTATAATTAAAAATATCTTACAAGTACTTTTAAGCACTTTTTAAGTGCTTTTTAGGTATCTCTTGCTGTATATGCCCAAAAGACAGAAATTAAGTTTTAAATATATTTAACTGTTAAACATAGAAGGAACTGTATTTACAATTACATTTCTGTTACTTTATGAACAGAATATTCTGTAGGAACCATACTTTTAAATATATCCTTCTATGGAATGTTTACTAGCGTAAGAAAAGCCTTGCCAATATCTTATTTTTATTCTGTCCTCTATTTGCTTTTGTGTGCTATTCAGCAAAATGAACTTCCTTGAAGGGAAAATTGCTAATTGCATAACTGTTGGGAAAACTTTAATCCCCCATCCTCGGTACTATTGCTTCCACTATTTTTAGAAAGAAGTTTAAGCTATGCTTTTCTTCAAGTACCTGTATACATGTGCATGTATGATGTCTGACAGCTGAGAAATAATTTATTGTAATCTTTCCATGTATGTATGTATATGTATATGTATAAGTATATATATAAAGTAAACCTTGTTGAGTTCAGTTATACTTTAAGGCAAGAATTTATGTCATTGGGTTGTATTGTGTGTATAGGATTACAAGCTAAACTACAAAGCGTCAAGACATTTTAATATTCATCTGAGTTAAGGATCAAGAATATTTTAATTATCTTACATAGTAACAACATACAGCATGTTCTTCAGTCTTTGCTTTTAGATTTAGTTTTCTTTATTTTAGGTATAAACCATCATAACTAAGGTCTTAAATTAAGTGTACTTCATAATTTACAGAGCATTCCTGAACTTGGTGTACTCTAAGATTGCTGACGTGTTTTCATTTCTTTTAGATAACTGATATATTTATTTCTGTCTCTGCTGAGATTTATTTGAAACTACATCCACCAGTTCAGTCATAGAAATATGCAACTGGGGTAAGGCATCTGATAATTGCTCTCATGTTAACCTTTCACCTTCAAAACGTATAGGGCCTTTTAGATGTAATAGTGGGAATGGTGTCAAGACATCTGAGTAATTGTGACAAAACTCTGCTTTTGGTATGCTCTTCAATGTACCCTAAAGCACTTTATTAACTGACCTCTACTTTTGTTTCCCAAAAAGAGTTTCTCCTATGCAATTCAAAGGAAGAACTGAAGAAAACCAGATTGGACCTTTTGTTCCACCAAGAACCAATTGGTAATGGATAACATCTAATTTATTAGCTGAATCCCAGATGTCATAGGTGGAAGTTTATTTTGAGCAAAGCAGAGTCATATTCTGTGAATCTTCGGGGTGGGGGGAGGCCTTGCTTATGGATATCCAAACAGAATACCCAGATAATCTGCCTCTATTTAAAAAAAGATATGTGCTGAATCCCAAGAATATATTCAAAGAGGTAATAAGTAATCACAGTAGTTTACAATAGTTGAACTGACTATATTGATTTTCAAATTCTGTGTTTTCAGTTGTCTTTTTTTATTACTCTACCAACTTTAACTACATGTAAAATTGCATTATTATTTTGATACTCTGTTGTATTTCATAATTGGTAGAATTCTGTATTTCTGGATTGTTTTCCTAGAACTGGGACAAAATGAGTCCTGGGTAGAACATTTAACAACTCCTCACCCAGACAGCCTAGAGCCGTGATGGCAAACCTATGGTTTTATTTTATGGTTAATTACCAAACCTATGGAATGTCAAATCATGGAGGTGCTGTTTCTTGTTGTAACTCAGAGGTGAATAAGTCTGCTAACAGTTGGCTTCACTACCGGTTTGCTTCATATGTGCATGCGCATCGCAGGAGCTACTATGCAGTGCTGAAAAAGGAGGATTAAGAAGCCTTTTCTGAATCTGTAATGGTAAGTAGAACAGCAAGGAGGGGAACAGCTGTGCCACGCAATTTGGGTTCACTAGAAAGCAGGGTTTCCTGCTTTCTAGCGAATACAAATCACACGGTACAGCTGATTGTCTCAAAGCTGATCATAGAAACTACCGGTTCGCCCAAACCGGTACTATTTTTTACTACTAGTTTGGGTGAATCAGTAGCATTTCACCCCTGGTGTAACTAGTGAAAAGTGGAAATCGAAGAGGGGAAAAATTTGGCTTCTTCAGGTTCTCCCACCTCTTTCCTACCTACCTCCCCCCCATTTCCTTTGTTCCTTCCTATCTTCCTTGATTTCCATCTTTATTCTGCACTTTCCTCCCTTCCCCTTCTCCCCTTTTTCCTTTCATCTTTCTTTCATCCTTCCCTTCTCCTGCCTTTCCTTCCTTCCTCTTCCACCTTCTCTCCTTCTTCCTTCCATTTCTTTTTTTCATTTCTCCCTTTATCTTTCCTTCCCTTCCCAGCAGAGAGCTGCTGGTTGGTGGGGGAGGGAACAAGAGATTGCAGGAAAGGCCAGAAAGTTGTTTGGGAATGTTGAAAATGAGGATGATGTGACTACAGCAGCATGGCAGTGGCAGGGCTGAAGCAGCAAAAACCCAGCAGTGGTAAAGCAGCCACAACTTTCCCAAATTTCTTTTCCTCAGTAGCAATGGGTCCTAACATTCTGTAACTTAGCTTATTTGAAGTATCTTGACTGAAAAGGTTTTGCCTTGTGATACACCATTTCCACCAGTTAAAGGTTACCGAGCGTTTTAATAGCATATAGATTATTTATCAAGGTTCTGAGAAGTTTGTTCATTAAATGAATACTCTCCTGTTTACTAGGAGGAAAATGTAATAGAGGGGTTGGTAGGATGATCCTTACCCAGGAGTGAAATGCTACCTGTTCGGATCAGTTTGCCCAAACAGGTAGTAAAAATGTAACTGGTTTGCCCAACCAGTAATTTAAAAAAAAAAAGAAACCGGTTCGGGTGAACCTTTTTTTTTCGACGATCAGCTGTGACACGTGATTTATATTAGCTAGAAAGGATTTCCTGCTTTCTAGCTAATCTAAATCTCGTAGCATAGTGGATCCCCCCGCCCGCGCTGTTCGCTTACCTTACCTTTTTTACGCTCTGTGCATGCGCAGGAGGCACGCATGCTCACATTGCTACAGAACAAGTAGCAAAGGTAAGTGGATTTTACCCCTGTCCCTAGTAATGTGCATGTGATCACTGGCCAGTTCTGTAGATTAGGTTTTTTATACAGATTGATAGTCTTATGGCATATACAATAGAGAGAGAAAGAGAGGGTTGAATACCCAGGAAGATAAAGATGAAGGGAGCATCTAAGTTCTCCATAGTTGCTGTAAGATTATAAAGAAAGAATAATCTGGTGTTTTCTCTATTTATAGATGATTATTTTATTTATTTATAGGGTTTGTATGCCGCCCACTCTCGAGAGACTCAGGGCGGCTTACAGATAAAATGATGCTGGATAGGGATGGAAAAATGTCAGAGAGTCCATGAAACTTGCCTTGAAACTGTCCCTCATGAAACATATGAGGGTTGGCATCAATCTCTGACTCATTTATTTGCTTGTTTGTTTATATCCCGCCTTGATTTTTTTATAAATAATTCAAGGTGGCAAACGTATCTAAAATTACTTCTTCCTCCTATTTTCCCTACAGCAACAATCCAGTAAGATGAGTCAGGCTGAGAAAGTCACTGGCCCAGAGTCACCCAACTGTCTTTCATGGCTAAGGGAAGACTAGAATTCATGCTCTCCCAGTTTCTAGCCCGGTCCTTAACCACTAGCCCAAATTGGCTCTCTCTTAATCCTGGGGCAGTGCAATTTATGTTGATATATTGTTTTGCTAGCGCAAGATTGGAAGTTGTGGAGACCTGGCCATAGAATTGCCAAGAGCAGGACTCAACTGAATGGATAACATCATTGTTGTTTTGCTCACTCAAGGATGAAAGGGATGCATAGATTTATGTGGTCATGAGGAATTATCTTGTGGACACATGTCATAATAGTGAAATTAATGAAGCAAGTCCAACCTTAAAAAATTGGCAAACCCAAAGGACTTCTCTTTATTTTATATTAGTAAGAACAGAATGCAGTTTCCAGATATGCATTGAACAGTTTCAAAGAGAAAAGGATTAAAAGAATGTAGGCATTTGGGATTATTTTATTTCCTTTATTATTATAAAATCTTACCTCATTAGAAAAAGTTTGCTTCTCTTGTTATTTTTCTCATTCTTTCATTATCTGTTAGGAGAAAATAAATACTATTGCTGTTAAGAAAATTTGTCGGAGTAACTTTTCATGCAGTGTGCTGATGTGTGTAAATTACATTTGTGCTTTAGCCCTGCACTGGTTTCCTATTAGCTTCTGATTATAAATCAACATTCTAGTTTTACAATTAAAGCTTACATGTTTTGACTCCAGAGCACAAACATTTCAGACCACTTTCTCTGCCTAGTTTCTACTCTCCTATCTTGAATACTTTGGGGGAACTTGTTTATGATTCTCCAATGTTGTGAAGTAAAAATTGGAAGTTTATAGGTATATTTTCTCTAACTGCCTATACTTTGGAAAAGCCCCTCTTCCCCCATTTGTACTATGTTTCTACAAACTGTTAAAAACAATTATTTTGGAGAGTCCTGGATAAGTTGGGACCATCAGCTTGAGTGACTGGCAGCAGGCTAAAGTTTCAGAAGGCGGAAAAGATATGCATAGCTGTTACCATTGGCATGCTCTCCAGTTTTTGCTCTCTCTTTTTAACCAAAAAGATCTACACTTTAATTTGGCAACTAATGCTTAGCTGGATATATGTAACTTATTAAACCATATTGTCTGAACCCAGCCACTTGCAGCTGATTCAATAAGTCAGTTTAACAAGGAGGTCAGGTAGATAAAAAGGCAAATGTGATTCAAATATGGCATCTGCCTGGAACATCCTCAGCAGCTCATCTGAAGCACAAGAAAGCAACTCCTTTTTGTTTTGTGTGTGTGTGTATTTTTAGCAATTGAAAACCACTCACTTCTTTCTTTGGATCATTCAAACAAAATACTTAATACCTTATTTTTTTGGACTATAAGACACACTGGAGTATAAGATCATGATTTTGAAGAGGTAAATTTTTTAAAAAAATATTTGCACTCTGCAGGCCTCCCAAACCCTCTGCAAGCAAAAAAAAAAGGGGAGGGGATGCAGAGGCTTTGGGAGACTTGTAGAGTGCTCGTGGGGGATGGGGGCAAAATGGCCCAGGTTTTGCTATTTTTTGCCTTCCCCAGCCCTCAGGAGTACTTTACAAGTGTCTCAAACCCTCTGCACATACATTTTGTAAAGGGGGCAGGTTTTAGTAGGCCTAAAATTCTGTATTCAGTGTGTAAGACACACCCAGATTTTCATCCTCTTTTTTGAGGGAAAAAGATGCTGCTTATAATCCGAAAACTACGGTAGTTAACATTTTTATTTAATTTCTATTTATGATATTTATATCGCACTTTGCCACCAGGGACTGAAGCACATCTTCCTCCAATTTTAATAAGAAGACCTTGTTTAAATAATCCAGGGATAGACAACCAGTAATATACCTGCATAAATATAAATTTATAAATTAAATATAAAATAGCAAAAATATTTCACATTAACCCCAAAAATCTGAGCCTATCTTTTACATGCAAGAATTGGGTGGCAATATAATTTCTATATCAAACATGCAGCATTTTTTAGGCTAGCAAAGCCAGTATGGAAAGAATAAGCAAAACGTTACATTAAAATTTTATGGTAGATCAGAATTCTACAATGACTGGAAACAATTACCCAAGCTTTTCCAGAACAATTTTCACATATTGTTGATTGAATCCAACAGTATTCCAAGTCCGCATCTTTCTCCAATTCTAAAAGCCCAAGAAAACTTGGATGAAAATGACATATATTTTTTCCAAGTTCATACTGTTCTCAAAAAGAAAAAGTGGAAAATTTATGTTAGTGTGTAAATGTGGTGAAAGCAAGGATTGTTTGTCAAGATAGAAAGGTATGGAGAGAAAGTATAGTAAATATTGGTGGTGGAAATTACACTTCTAGGTTCTTTCTTGGAAGTGCTGCCTTGAATATTTTTGCCTTGCTGTATCTATCTTCTTTTCCGCAATTCGCATGTTACTTACCCAAAAAATGGAACCTGATGAGAAAGGGCGTTGGTACCTACCTAATAAGGTGGAGATAGCATCCATGAATGGGTTAACACAGTCCTTACTCTGATTGGACTGAGTCTGATTATTAATTAATTATTGACCTATATAACCTGCCTTGTGAGTGTCCCCACCCAGCTGTCTGGCAAAGAAAATAAATACAGACTCAACGTGTTTTCCAAACAAAATTTATTGGAATATAATAATACATAACCAGAAAATATTTAAACTCTCCCAATCGTCATTCAGAAAAAACGTGACAACCAGAACCAGAAGGAACAGTTCTACAAGGGTGGGACTGATGCTATCTCCACCTTATTAAAAGAGACGTATCAGGTAGGTACCAACGCCCTTTCTCAATAAGGGTGGAGATAGCATCCATGAATGGGACATACCCAAGCCTGGCTAATTCAAGGGTGGGCTGTGCACTGTTCCGAAATGAAACCTTGAGAATAACAGCCTGTAAAACCCTGTGCCTGAATGCGGCATCAGCCAATGCAATGCGCTCTACATGGGGCAGCCCTTGAAGAGCATTCGGAGACTTCAACTTGTCCAGAATGCAGCCGTGCGAGCGATTGTGGGTGTACCTCGATACACCCACATTACACCTATCCTCCGCAAGCTGCACTGGCTTCCAGTCGGTCTCCGGATGCGCTTCAAGGTGCTAGTTATCACTTATAAAGCCCTTCATGGTATTGGACCTGGGTACTTGAGAGACCGCCTGCTGCCAATTACCTCCCAAAGACCCATTAGATCGCACAGGGTCGGCCTCCTCCGGGTTCCGTCTACCAGCCAATGCCATCTGGCTACGACCCGGGGGAGGGCCTTCTCTGTTGCAGCTCCGGCCCTTTGGAACGAACTCCCTGCGGAGATTCGGACCCTCACCTCTCCCCTGGCCTTCCGAAAAGCCGTTAAAACCTGGCTGTGTCGGCAGGCCTGGGGTTGATGAGCTCCCTTCCCCTCTCAACAGGTGTGGTTGTTGGCTATCTTAAATGCTTGTCTTGTATTTGTGTGTTCCCTTTCCCGCTTGAGTTGTTCACCGCCCTGAGTCCCTTTTGGGAATAGGTCGGCATATAAATAAAACAAACCTCAACCTCAATGCAAATTTGTCCAATTTATAATTCCTAATAAATGGCAAAGGAGAGGCCCAAGCTGCAGCTCTACATATTTTGTCCAGGGTGAGTGGCCCACGCCATGGTGGTGGCCGCACTCCTAGTAGAGTGGACAATAACACCCGGTATCGACTCATGGCGTGCCTCGTATGCTGCTGTGATACATTTACGCACCCACTGTTCTATGGTAGCCACCGATACCTTTTGGCCCAACGAGGCGTCCAGGAAGGAAATAAACAGCGCATCTGAGCGGCGGAAGGTCGTTATGTGTTAAATGTTCATATCAAGTGCTTGGTGCACATCAAATGTGTGCCACCATTGTTCCAGCTGGCGAACTGGGGAAGGGCAGAAATTGGGAAGAATAACCTCCTGAGCCCTATGGAACCAGACCCCACAAAAGAGGGGTCTAGCCTTAGTACCACGGTCAGGGTAAAACCTGCATAAATCCTCATGCACTGAAAGGGTGTGTAATTCCGATATTCTTCTAGCAGATGTTATTGCTACCAGGAATGTGACTTTCCAGGTACGTATTCATATGGGAACCTCCTGCAAAAGTTCAAAGGGAGGCTCGGTAAGCGCCTTCAAACACCTTGGGGAGATCCCAGGCAGGGTAACGATGTACTACCGGAGGCCACAGATCGGCTGTCCCTCTCCCCAGGTAAGTATCGTGCTAAGAGCCGCAACTTGTCTTCTGATAGTGTTGGGAGACAACCCTTTCTTGAGACCATCCAGTAAAAACTCCAGGGTTTGGGAGATGGAAAACTCAACCAGAATGATGTGTCTGGAGCGACACCAAGCACAATATGCCTTCCAGGTTGTAAATGTGCAAAGTCGAAGGCCTCTTGGACACCTGGATGGTACCTATGACCCTATCTGAGAAGTCACCCCTCTGGAGAGCATGCTGCTCAATCTCCAGGCAGTCAACTGAAGCCACTGCGGCTCCAGTGACTCCTGATGAAGTGCAATCTTGTCTGCTGGAATCCTCCAAGGTCTCTCCGCCAATAGTGGCTGAAGGTCGGCAAACCACTGTCGCCGCGGCCAGTATGGTGCCAGAAATATGAGCTCCGTTCCTGTACTGATAAATCTTGCGGATCACCCTGGGTAGTAAAGGCACCGGGGGGACGGCATATAGGAAATCCCTGGGCCAGGGCAGCAAAGCGCATCCACACCCTCCACTCCAGATGTGTGGAATCTCGAAAAGAACCTGGGAAGTTGGGCGTTGTGCTGGGAGGCAAACAGGTCTACCAACAGGTCCCTGACCCACTGTACAATCTCCTGAAAAAGAGAAGGGTGTAATTGCCATTTGGCCTGGTCAATTCTTGACCTACTGAGCCAATCCGCTCGTACAGCCTCCCCAATATGTGCTCCACCCTGATGAAGTGTAGGTAGTCCTCCACTCAGGAGCCTAGTGTGTTAGCCTCTATCATTAGGTCCCGAGACCTAGTACCCCCCTGCCTGTTAACATGGGCCTTGGCAATTATGTTATCTGTTAGGATTAGTACGTGCTGACCCTCAATGAAGTGTTGGAACTTCAATAACGCCAATCTGATAGCCCATAGTTCTAACCAGTTTATGCTCATCTCCGCCTCCTCTTGACTCCACTGACCCTGTGTCATGTGATGCCCATGTGTGCACCCCAGCCATAAAGGCTGGCATACGTGATGATAGTGACCCTGTGGAGTACCCTGAAATGGCATCCCCTCTCTATGGCCCCATGCTGTGACTCCACTGGAGAAAGGTGATCAACCCCCTCCTGTGCAGGATGGGCAGCCATACGAGTCGCGGTGGCTGGTGCTGACTGAGCCTTCTGTTGGAGACCGGCTGCAATCCCTGGCGGATGGCCTCTGCCAAAAAGTCCTGGATGCCCACTGAAGGTGGTACCATGACCATTGGAGGTAAATTTGGCCAGGTCACTAAATGTCCCTCTTGCTGAAGCCCAGATGCAGTTGGGGTAAAGGTAGCTTCAGGGGCTCTACTTAGCGGTCGAGGGGATACATCCCCCCACAGACCCGATGTGTTGATAGGCAGCATTGGGCTGAAAGGTCCCTGGATGATGTCCAATTGTAATGGCAGCAAACGGTTGAGGCGGGAGGGGGTAAAGCCTAGGTAAATGCCCTTGCTTCTCCTGGTGTTTATCCTTGATGGTGGATTTCTTGGACTTAGAGCCCTTGTGTGTAGAGGAGGAGGCAGCCTTACCACTGGCCTTTTTCCCCAGGGCATTCTGCTCAGGGGTCACAATCTAGGGGCCAGATGCCTGACCTGCCAAGGAGAGTCCCTGGTCGGGCTCTGCCATGCTCCTGTGGGCCTCAGCTGCTATCTCCATGATGCTGCTGTCCGCCGTCTCCTCTGGCTGTCAGAAGCGCTAATAAAATGGCACCCATGAAGGAGGCTCCACCCACTTTCAAAATGGCACCCACGCCTCCATTCGCACTTTTTCTAAACAGTCTGGGCTTCAAATGCACTGGCCGCGACCGTCTGGCAAGATCTCCCTTAGCCGCCCCTCAAGCAGCTCGCACAGCCCAGGTAACTGTCCGTGCAGCTTCGGAACCCGTAGCGGAGCACCACGCCGAGCAGAGGTCGGGCGAGCCACATCACAGCCGGCTGTCAGTGATCGCCTCCACAAAGAGTCCTGCAGCCAAATTGACAAGCAGTCCCAACGGATCGTTAGCATGAAGCGTCACAGCCAGAGCTGCAGAATAGGCTCAAGTCCTTAATTAATTTTACCTCAGACGTTGACAGCCACAAGTGGCAAGATGAAAGTCCTGACAGAGGCAGAGGCAGGGACTGTGGCGCAATGCCCAGCAGCCAGTGGAAGACAATCAGAGACACTTAATATGAATAGCAGTCTCCAGAACTCACAGAATTCGATTTCAGTAGATTCAAAGGTAGTCATCAAGAGAGGAATTCAGTAGTGGATAACACGACCGTCCCAGAGTGGACTGAGTCGGAAAGCTGGGTGAGGACACTCAGAAGGCGGGTTATATAGACCGATAATTAATTAATAATCAGACTCAGTTGAATCAGAGTAAGGACCCTGTTAACCCATTCATGGATGCTATCTCTACCTTTATTGAGAATGTGATAGACATGTATAGGTAGACCTCGAGTTACAACAGTTCATTTAATAACCGTTCAAAGGTACAATGCCACTGAAAAAAGTGACTTATGACAATATTTCACAGTTAATGACCTTTGCAGCATCCCCATGGTCACAAGAGCCAAATTTGGACGGTTAACAACTGACTCATGTTTATGACCATTGCTATGCCCCAAGATCATGTGATCATCTTTTGTGACCTGACAAGCAAAATCAGTGGGGAAGTCAGATTTAACAACTGGGTTACTACCTTAAAAACTGCAATGATTCACTTAACTGTGGCAAGAAAGGTTGTAAAATGGGGCAAAATGCACTTAACAAATGTCTCAACAGAAATGTTGGGCTCAGTTGTGGTCATAAGTAGAAGACTACTTTACTACCTAAACTCCTGTTTTACCATTTATATCAGAAAAATCGTTCTCTGCATGTCAGTAAGAAGACGGAATCGTTAGCTATTTGGACGAGAACTGAGTTCAAACGACCGCGCTACCTTTCACCTAAAACGCGGTTGGTTGCTGTCATGGTTATTAATATTCCCTCTTAAAGGAAAACAGGCCCCGCTTTACGCATTTTTCTCGCCAGCCTTTGAATTACTACCATCCGGGGCCCTTTAAAAGGTGGAGAAGACACGCCCACGTCCTCTGGGAAGGTCACTTCACAAATCCTGGGCGGCGGTCACGGAAGGAGCCAATCCGTTTCCGTCTTACTACGAGGTAATTGAAGCCGCTGCAGAGAGAGAGAGAAAGATGGAGGCCTTTTCGGAAGGCGCGGCGCCGGTGGAGGGGGAGCGGGTACCGCCCGCTGCCGGCCTCTCCGCCCTGGTTCCCGACTGGCTGCATCAGCGAGAAGCGGAACGGCGAGAGGAGGCGGAGAAGAGGCGGCGAGAACGGGACGCGCAGTCGGTGTTGGAAGAGCAGAGCGATTTTTTCACCGCCTCCTTTGCCCGCGAGCGGGAGGCCATCGAAGCGCTGCTGTGGTCGGAGCCGGCTCAGGATGCCGAAGCGGATGCCGAATCCGTATCCGAGGCGGCTCGGCGGCTGCAGGATCTGCAGCGGCTGCTGACGGATTCGGTGCGCTTCTTAGCTCCGTATGAGGTGCGGCAGGCCCAGGCGGCGCTGAGCAAGCTACAGGGCGCGCTGTCGGAGAGGCGCCTCCAGTTGAAGCCGAAGAAACGCTTCGCCTTCACCAAAGCCCTCAAAAAAGACACGCCCTTCGCTCCGTCCAAGCCGCCCGCTCAGCATCCTCCACCGGAAAGCTCCGCCAAAGACCAGAAGGAAGCGGCGACCTCCGCGCCGCTGGACCCCAGTTGCGGCTTCAGCCGGGCCGAGGGGCGAACCCTGGAGCTCGGCCCGACCGACCTCCTGCAGCAGGACGTGGTGCTGTCCCACCTCAGGCGCTGCCGGGTGCTGTTACGCGGCAACCCCAACACGCTGCTGGTGCTCGACTGTCATGACTGCACCATCCTGTGCGGACCCGTCTCCACCTCGGCGCGAGTGGATGGGTGCAGCGGTTGCCTCGTGGCCCTCGCCTGCCAGCAGCTCCGGACCCACCGCGCTACGGAGACGAGCTTCTACGTGCAAGTGACTAGCCGAGCGATGCTGGAAGACTGCAGCGCCGTGCGCTTCGCCCCATACTCGTGGGATTACCCGGGCATGGATGCCGATTTCAAAACCGCTGGGCTTGACCGAAGCAAGAACAACTGGGACCAGGTGGACGACTTTAATTGGCTGGCCAAGAATCAGGCCTCCCCGAATTGGTGTGTGATCCCCGAAAAGGAGCGGATCACGGATTGGAATTGAGTTAACAGCCTTGCATTTGTAGAGGACTTCCAAAACAGCCGTATTGAAAAAGGGGAGAGACTTTTCGAAAGGCAGAACTAAAGCTGCAGTAAATAGTCCTGAATTACGTTTGGAATCTCTTTGATTGGGTTGCCAAAACACTTGTCCTGATAGCCTTCACTGTTTACCTGCTATCTGATTCTGTGTCCTGGTACTAAAGTTTAGTGTTGTGTATGCTGAGGTTCTACAGATTTGCAAATGTACCTGTAAGATTATGTTTTTGTCCTCTTAGGAAGAAAACTTCTGGGGCTGAAGATTTTAACTTCTTCTAAAATGTTACCCAGTTAGTAACTTGCTCACTTAAATGCTGAATAAAATTGCTATTAATTTACACATTGGCTATTTTTATCTGAGATGTGTTTATGATATATGTGGATTTAAAACATAGTCTTCTTGAAGAGTGATATGAGGTATTCAAGGTTAGGAATGGTAAAAGGACTAGCTTTTTTTGACAGAAGAAATAATTTAGAGATGCGTGGTTTCAGAACTACTTTTATCATTTTCATTTGTTAAAATTATGCTTCGTATTGGAAGCAAGTTCTTTCTGGGACACATCTTCATCTACTAGTACCAAGCCAGACAATTCTACAAAATTTGCAAAGCATTTTCAAGGTTATTCAGAAACTATGCCAGTTAGCATTAATTCACTTTGACAAAACATCATGCAGGTTGTACAGTTTTCAAAAATGCTTAATTTTGGATCCCAAAGGGTATGTGCTTTTAGTTTTGTGTGCCTGTAAAAATTCTAAAGATAACATATCTAAAAGGACACACCCCAAAAATATACAGGCCGTAGAAATTATCTTACCATAGATAAACACTTTAAGTGGCAGAAAGTTTAGTAGGTGCTTAAGTGTCCCTCTGAAATTAATAAACTACAAAAGGGTAAAGTAAAGTTTGCATTATACCTTTCTGCTACATTTTGTATAAAATATTTATTTTCACAATAATATAATTAACATTTTTTATAACTTTATGTACATTTCAAAAATATTTCACAATCTGAACATTTTAAGATTTTTGTTTTATTTCCACTTTATTTTTTACAATACCTTGATTGAAAATTTCTCAATTATTTGGAGTGTTATTATCAATTTTGTTACTGCATCCATGATCTTTTCTTAATATTAGATTAAAGTAAATCAAAATATATAGAATCTGCAAAGTATTCTAAAGATAGAACTGTTCAAAGCTTCTGCAAGAAGTGCTGAACATTGCACAGGAGCTCATATAAAACCCTTGGCTTTGAAATACCAAAGCTACTGTATCGTTGGCAAGCTTTGTATGGCTGCTTCAGAGATTGTTTTTATCTGTCTCCGTATTCATGAAAATAGCCACAAGAGTCTTACGGTTTGACCATTTGGAAAGAAGTGTTGAATATGTTACTTAATAGATTAAAATTCAGTTGCTGTACTATAGAATATTAGTTGTCTGCATTTTTGTGTCTAGTAAAAAGGGTAACTGATAATGTCTTGAAGTTACAGAGGTAGTCCTCAACTTAGAACTACAGTTGTGCCCAGAATTTTGGTTGTATGTGATTGCTGTCATTAAGCAAAATGCCCCTGTGACTATCTTACTCAGCTACCACAATCCAAGTTCTTCCCATGGCACTCATTAAACAATTGTGTGGGGGTGCTCAGGGTGGGGGCAACACTGGGAGGCCCAGGGCCCACCAGCATGTGGAAACCTGCCTAGGATTGGGAGGCATTGGCCAGCTAGGCCACTGGCACACAGACCTTATCCCTACCCTACCTTACAGGTCCACTTACCTTTCCATTACTTCAGCCCATCCTGCACATGAGTTTCATTTTCGTGATGGTTCAGAAGGCTTCTTCTCCAAACCATCACAAGAATAATGACATTCGCTAGCATTTTCTGCTTCAGAAAAGAAAATGCAAATCCAGCATTCTGAAAGGGTGAACTTCAGTATTTCAGAATGCTGAAACTTGGAGCCTTTAGTGTTTTCTCCTCCAGAATCTATTTCTTTCACTAATGTCCTCCTCTCCAAGGAGAAAATGCTAGTCAAGCTGGCATCTGCTCAAAGCCTTTTAGAATATCAGCTGTGTTAATGTTTTGTTAGATGTGAAGTCTTCTTATTTAACACAGGAGCAGATTCCCCTCCTTGCACAGAGCAGAGAGGAAACTCGTCTGTACTCTGGAGAAACAAGTCTAAATCCGTTGTCTCCTTTGTTCGCAGAAATCTTAAATGGCAATTGCATGGTCACAGGGTACTTGGCAACTCATAAATGTGAACAGGGTGCCAAACTCCTAAAATGCGGTCATGTGAACTGGAGCCCCCCCCCGCACAGAGTAACATTTCATGACACCCAGAAATGTTTTACATGGCTATTGTAACTGAACAGTTCTTAAATGGCCAATTGTAAGCTGAGGACTTCAATTAAGCTTCCCATTACTTGTGTTCCAAAAATAATCAATTTTCAGTGATTTTTAAAAAATATCCCATTGTGATTTTATTAAAGGAAAACTACAAACTTCTCTGGGGAGATAGGAACCTCATACCTCTGTCCTTATAGGTTGAGTTGATTAACTTTTGATGAACAAAGCCTGGCTGCTAAAGCCTTTTAAAAGAAAAGTTATATTTTGCAAAACGTAATTAAATACAGGTAGTCCTCAGTGACCTCTCATCTG
Source organism: Thamnophis sirtalis (assembly GCF_051295495.1). Lineage (NCBI taxonomy): Eukaryota > Metazoa > Chordata > Lepidosauria > Squamata > Natricidae > Thamnophis > Thamnophis sirtalis. The sequence continues at coordinate 43,777,541 of NW_028261386.1, forward strand.
GCAACCCATTCAGAGTTATGATGTATCTCCCCAATACTATTTGCAACCCCATTTTTAAGTTCTGATGACTGCATTCTTCCACTCACTTGATTGCATGTTGAGTGCTTGGTAACCAGCTCACATTTAGGACTATTTACAGCAATAACGGACCAAAAATGGGACTCGGGGGGAACTCCTCCCCCCTGCGGTCCCCCCGCCCCTGTGCATGCGCACACTGTTACAAGTGTTTTGTCAGCCTTGTGTGCAGCTTTATTCCTCCCTAGCATTCATCTCCATTGTTCAGTGATCCATTTTCTACCTCTCTAGGATTTATCTCTATCTGCTCCTGTGAGGCATTTCCTGTTCTTGTTGAATGTATATAGGGATATTCTCGATGTCTTGTATAGTGTTTTAATTGATTAAACAGCATGTTCTGCAGAGACCCAAAAATCAGTTGACCAGCAGGAGGCGCACGCACATGCGCGTTGAAGCTCAGCTGGGGCAACAGCTTGCGTGCCGGTAGAGGGGCCTCTCTGTGCCATCTGTGGCACATGTGCCATAGGTTCGCCATCACAGGTCTAGGCAGTGTCCAAAAATTGGATACGGTTGAACAGAAGAAGAAAAAACAAACCTAGATCTACTCTATGATATTTCATCAACGACCATGACATCTTATCATTGAAGTCTATCAATATGGGTTGCTTTGCAACATAATCAGGTTTCTGCTCCAATTTCTTTGCATTTTTAAGATGAAACGCTGCAATTGCAATATTACCTGAGAAAAATGTATGTGTCACATCTCGTTTTCTTTAATTTTGTACACACTATTTAACAGTACAATACTTGGTTGTATAAAGTGCCTAGCCCATCAATATTAGGTGTTACCTTTTGGTGATGTGTACCTATTCTTCTTAGCTTATATTTTTATCATCTTTCCGTGGGGATTCAGATCAAATAATGCAAGCTTCATTTTTCAGTAACTCATTTCATAAAGATTAGGTATTTGTTGTTTAAAGTGAGATTTTCATCTTCCCTTTAATTTTGTTGATGTTAAGTATACTTGGATATATTGCAAAGATTTTAAGTAGCTTGGTGATAACTGGTTCATTATTGCAAAAATAAGGACAAGATGAACAAGCTTATGGAAGATACAATAGATTTTTTACAATTTCAGTAAAAATGAACCAAGCATGTCCCTAATACTAATCTATATATATAAAAGCGAAAATCACTCATGCCGGATCATAAAAACTCCAGAACCGTAAAGCCTACGAACTTGAAATGTGCCAAGTATGTCACTCTTGGCTTTTAGGTGCTCGCTTAGAAAGGGTTTTTCAAAATGACCGTATCATTAGTATTTGTTATATTATTATTAACACACTCTGATGCTAAGGAGTTCTACTCCTCCTCCCCACCTGAAAAGATTTCTGTTCAAACTGCCACTTGGGTGTGGCCAGCGTGTGACTCCTCTGGCCTGCTGGCTGGGAGTTTGGAGAGGAGCCTGGGGCAGAGAAGAAGTTTGGTTTCTGTGGGGCAAGGCTGAGGGAGAGAAGGGGATAGGATAGGGGAGGCTTCTGTGGGGCAAGCCTGAGAGAGAAGGGGGATAGGAGAGAAGAGGCTTCTGTGGGGCAAGGCTGAGGGAGAGAAGGGGATAGGATAGGGGAGGCTTCTGTGGGACAAGCCTGAGAGAGAAGGGGGGATAGGAGAGGAGAGGCTTCTGTGGGGCAAGTCTGAGGGAGAGAAGGGGGATGGGATAGGTTTCTATGGGGCAAGCCTGAGGGAGAAGGGGATAGGATAGGACAGGTTTCTGTAGGGCAAGGCTGAGGGAGAGAAGGGGATAGGAGAGAAGAGGATTCTGTGGGACAAGTCTGAGGGAGAGAAGGAGATAGGATAGGATAGGATAGGATAGGATAGGATAGGATAGGATAGGTAGGGTAGGATAGGATAGGATTGGATAGGATTCTGTGTGGTAAGCCTGAGATAGAGAAGGGGATAGGAAAGGAGAGGCTTTGTGGGACCAGCCTGAGGGAGAGAAGAGGAGACGAGAGACCGATCATAACTATTCATTAATTTTCAAGCTGTAAGTGTCAATTTATCAAGCCAGATTACATCCTTTCATAGCTGAGCGTGTGTATTCAGCTAGTATTCAATAAGAGCTAAACATAGTGCATACAGGTCCACAAATTTACAACATCTATTTTAAGAATTCTATTCCATCATTTGCCCAATAACTGAGAAAGTGATTGCTCCAAATCCACTGAAGTCCAATGACTAACAGTGGACTTGAACTTGGGTATTGCCATTCCAATACCACACTGACTCACTTCTTGCCATACAGTACTGTAAATTCCATTAGAATGCCCTGCTAACATTTTCTAGCACAATAAAAGACTCTTCTAACTTAAATAGCAACAATGGAGCTTAGACTCCCCTTAACAGTGAGATAATTGCACCCTTTTCCATTGTACATAAAGTTCCTTTCTCAGCAAGACATTGTTGGTTGTTTGTGATTAATCTGTAAACTGCTCTATTTTGGGCTCAAATGTCTTGGCAGTTTGACATAGCTTCTGCAATGATTTAGTAAGGTTGTCACAATTAAGTTGGTAATTCTTGTTTTTATCTTTAAAATTCTTAGATTGAAAATCATTGAAAACATGACCTAATTCCATCCCCAAAATGCCTAAGTCCCAGAGCATGTCATTCAAGGTGAGTGACAAGGATAAGTAGCATCATAGACTAGCTCATTTGTAGGTCAGTGTATGAAAAGCATCTGGTATAGGTTTCAAAACTAATTTCCCAAGGAGAAGGAAGTCTAAGAACAGGGAAACTTCAAATATCTTTGTTTTCAGTTATATCATGTGAAAGCACAAGCCCTCTGAATAGTAAAATGAAAGGATTATTTTCTTGGCTTATCTGTGGACAGAGATTTCTTAAATTGGATTACACTAATTAGTATTGGAATGACGTAGTATAGATCCAGCTTTAATTATTTGAAATTGAAACAGTTTCTCCTTTGTATAGAAGGGACGACCACAAATAGTTGCATATCTTATTTACCAATAATCTTTTATTAATGTGATTTTAAAAAAAACATCTTGCTGATTTGAAAAATGTATCTGCACTTCTTCAATTTTGGGCTGAGAAAGATGGAAGAACTAAGTAATGTCCCAACAAAAAGGATGCCCCTTTGAATCTTCAAGGACTGAGTGGTGGCATATCTTTCTAATTCTAGTCTTAACCCTTTTCAAAGAAGGGGTGGTTTGAGGAGAAGCTTGGTACCACCAGCATTGTGAAAAAGATGGCAGTGATGAAAATCAAGTTTAACCAGAAGAAAAGAGTAAAACTAGCACAAGGATTATGGCTAATGAATTGGTTTTCAGTGTTTGCTGGAATTGTTGTTTTTTCTATGGGACTTTTTCTGAAAATTGAACTCAGGAAGCGAAGTGAAATGATGGACAATTCTGAAAGCCATTTTGTGCCCAACTCTTTAATACTGGTAGGTCTACTTGCCGGTGTATCTAATGCTCTTTCTGGCAAAATATGCTACGATTCCCTGGATCCTGCTAAATTTGAAAAATGGAAATTTTTCTTGAAATTCTATTTAATGATATGTGTAATTTTTAATGTCTTCATTTTTTTAATTGCTTTTATTTGCTTTCTGATGAGGGGTTCTCTTGACTATACACTGGCAGAAGGGTTAAAAAATAGTATGAAATTCTACCGTGACACAGATACTCCAGGAAGATGCTTCATGAAGAAGACAATTGATATGCTCCAGATTGAGTTCAGATGTTGTGGAAATAATGGTTACAGAGACTGGTTTGAGATTCAGTGGATCAGCAACCGATACTTAGATTTTGGTTCCAAGGAAGTGAAAGAGTAAGTAGTTGAAAGAAAATTAATTTTGGTGTATGGTTTCTGCCTTTAAATCTTGTGTTTACATGTCATTCAGATTTTTTTTAGAGGTTCTGTTGTGAATAGCAAACTAAGATCAGCAATAAAGAGTAATATAAATTATTTTAATTAAGGAAGCCACCATTTCAGACTTTCAGAAATATAACTTAATTGATTAATTTTCTTTTCCCAGTAATTGTCTTATACTATAGCATTATAACTTTAACAATGAATTATTTTAGGGGTATTTCACTACTCCTTTCTAGCTTATGGTTCATCCATTTACTATATTGCTGTTAAGCCATCATGCCTGATTTTTCCCTAAAAACAAAGTAATTGAATAAATACAACAGAACTCACTATTTTTTTATATGGATTATGCAGGGAAACCTCTTCTTTGCACACTGACATTTATCTTGACCTCTGTTAAATCACTCTTTAGCTATTCTTGGCTTTCTCCTCTAGGTAGATAAATGGATTTATAGAGCTCTACTAATGTACACACGCTCAATACATACTTATTTTGCCCTTGAATGCATAAAATTGAATCTACACTCTTTTCGGGGATTCTAATTATTTATCTGCCTTGAAAGTATGGCTGGGTATGCTTTCGTCTTACCAGGTGACTTCTGCTATAGATATTTTTTGAAAATATTTTGTCATTGCTTTCTCATTCTAGGAAAAGATTCAGCCCCCCCCCGCCCCCAATAATTAATTATGCTAAGAGAAAAAATGCTAGTCTTCAAATGGTTAAGATTTTTAACGATTTTGATTGCCAGGATTGTTGAATAAGCAGCTTTCAGAATTCTAAAGCATCTTAACAGTGAACTGCATCAGTTTTTTTATTTGCACTGAATTCAGTGGGATTTATGATTAAATAGATATATACGAAATACATTGAATTTCACTGTTAGTTACCTTATAGGCAGCTTGGGGAAGTTCATTGTGATTAATACAAATCCCATTAATTCCAACAGCACTTAAATATGTGAATATAGATGGGTTATAGAGATCCAGTGCTGAAGTTCTGAATTTAATAAATAAATCATCAATGAAATATAAATACATTTAATAGAATAGTTGAATAACAGAGTTGGAAGGTATCTTGGAGATCTTGTTGTCCAACCCGCTGCTCAGGCAGGAAACCCTACACCATTTCAAACAAATGATTGTCCAATCTCTTTTTTAAAGCGTCCAGTGTTGGAACATTCACAACTTCTAGAAGCAAGTCATTCCACTGTTAATTGTTCTAACTGTCAGGACATTTCTCCTTATTTCTAGGTTGCATCTCTGCTTGATTAGTTTTCATCCATTGTGTGTCATTGTATATTGTATATTTGAGTACCTTTTCATAATTTCTCCTATGAAATTATTCTATGAAATCTTCTAATATGAACTATTCAAGATGCATGCAAAAAAAACCTTTTAGTTTTGCTTGTGGTGATTTTTCACTCAAATATTGTAGTCTTAATGTAATCCAATTAAATAAATACCAATTTTATTTGTATTTTGATATGTTATGCTGAACAAATATATGAATGGGAGCCGTTCAAATTATGTCTTGATATAAATAACAACATGGAAAAGTATAATGAGATGTCCACTATGCTGGCATTATCTGAAGATTTGGAGCTTGAGTTTAATCCATCCACAGGAGGACAGTACAAGGGAAATAAAATGAGATTATGTTGTCAGACAGATGTGTAATACTGTACTATTTTTAAAAATGGTGATAGAATTTCAGGTATAAAAGTAGTTTCACTACTTAAATTCAGTTCCCAGGAATATAATGTTATTGCTCATTTTAGTTTGGATGTATATACAATGCTTGCATTATCAAGTACAGAATGTATTTGAATGTCCCAGGGACATTATCCAGTTCACACTGAAATCAGCAGGAGACTGAGTGGAGATAAGGATATCTAATTAGCGTATAATACTTTGAAGATTATAAATAGTCAGGATTATCTTCAGGAAAAGGGTTCTTTTAGTCACTTTAAGATTCTTCATGTGATGATAATAATAATAATTTACAATTCAACAGACAAGCATTTGACACATAACAGCCCAGACTTCAATTGTTGATAAGAAAAACAAAAAAGTAGGGATAATGGACATTACAATATTTGGAGATAGCAGAATAAAAGAAAAAGAACTGGAGAAAAATCATAAAATACAAAAACCTGCCAATAAAAGTAGAATGACTGTGACAAAAGAAAGCAAGGATAGTACCAAGAGTAATAGGTGCATTGGGTGCAACTGCAAACATCTGGAGCACCACTTGAACAGCATATGGTATTGACAAAAGCACAATTAGTCAATTGCAAAAAGCAGCTTTATTTGGAACAGCTAATATCCTGCAACAATACCTTCAACACCTCTGGAAGCACTCAATAGGTGGATAACACTGCCAAATCCAGTCTTAACATCTGGCTGACTTTGCAACCAGTCATAATAGTAATTTATTAAACTTACATGCCATCAACTTTCCATAACCCCGAGTGCCTCACAACAATGAAAGAAATTACAATAAAATCAATAAAATATAAAAAAAGAAAAAATGGCAAGCACATTGAACTAAGGGACCCATTTCTCCATCTGTTATGGCCAAGGTGAAGATATGCCTTTAAAGATACAAAAAGGATTGCTGCTGGCTATGATCCATACAATATAATTCAAGAGGCTGTCCCTTTTAAATAGAATTGCAATTTGTTTCATTAGTACTAAATTTGTTTGACATTTCACATATCACTCATGAAACAGGAAATGTTTATATCATGTCCAAGTACAATTCCATTTCTCTAAGACTTGCCTTACTTAGGCATTATGCCTAAAAGTGAAGGAGGGTAAGATAATCTCTCCTTCAGATTCTAATTTGTGTCTCATTTTTCAAAGCAGCCAATGAACTAACATTAGCCCAATTGTACATATATTAGTACATACTATCCATCAATGCTATTCAGTTTTGGGGTTTGCAAAATTATGCAGAAAAAGTGTAAAAGATAATAAGCAAAAGAAGCATGAAAAAATAAAAGCAAACTTAAAACTAGTTTACACTAACATTATTCAGTAGAAAATCCATCCTTGTTTCTATTATGTCCATACATCTATTCATACATTGCCTTTTGTTCTTGACAGTTCTGTTTTTGAGTGTCTCATAAGTTCCATCTAGCCAACCATAAGACTTTGTTGGTCCTGCTAATTGCCCTTTTACCCTTTGTATAGTTATTTTGTAATTTGATTATCATTCATCTCTCTGTATGATCAAACTACAGCAATTTTTTATTCAAACCTGATTCACTCATTCTCTATTCCTTTTCTTATTCAATTTTCTTCTACAACGTTTTCCTGAATGTTAAGATACTCCAAAGATATTTAAGAGATCTTTATTCTGTTTTAGCTATTCTAGATAGAAACGTTAAACCTTCTTAGCTTGTTTTCTTGCAAACATTTCATTATCCAAACTAGATAATATCATCAGTGCTAGAAGTACTGAGCTACATTTTCTTTTATCAGTAAGACAGAAACTTCTCTGTGGCTCTGTCCAGCACAAGTATTTTTCATCTAATTAAGCCAGTTTCATTTGCATTTCCTTCCACTTGCAGGCAGAGAGATTATCAAAGAAGTTGACTTGATTCAGAATTTAACTGATGAGCTGTTTGCATTTACTGCAATAATTTATTATGTAAACAAAATATTTCCCAATGTTTAATGGTATTTTAAACTGGACCAAACATCTAAACCTGTGAATGTCCTTTATCATACCGTACAATTGTTAAAGGTTTTCCAATATGGGGGAGCTATACCTGAAATAATCCATCTTCCAACTTTTGAACAAAACTCTAGACATCAGACTAATAAAGAATTAACATTATAAAAATTATCTGATCATGATACTTTTTGTTCCTACATGATATATAAAATAGTTATTATTTTTATATCAACAATTACATCCCAGCTTTGTTTACAATGAACAAATAACAAATATCTTTACTGCCTTGTGTTTTTCTCTGACAATGTTTTATTAATTACTTCTACCTAGTTAACCTAGAATCCTGAGAAAACTCAGTAGTGTTGGAAGAACTACCGTTAGTTAGTAATTGGAGAAGAAATCCCCATCTATAGACCAGACTTAGGGAGTATAAATCTCCTGGAAAACGACAATGGGAAACTACTTCTAGATTGTTGCCAAACAAAAGCATGGACACATCTGTATAACTCACAGGATAGTTACCTCCTCTAATCACCAGAAATGTAGTACAAATAATTGTATAATTTTTACAGGTAGTCCTCAACTTACAATCACAATGGAGCCCAAAATTTCTGTTACTAAGCAAGAAAGTTAAATGAGTTTTGCCTCATTTTACAATTTCTTTTTTGTCACAATTGTTAAGTGAATTGCTGCAATTGTTCAGTTAGTAATACAGTTGTGAAGTGAATCTGGATCCCCCATTGATTTTGCTTGTCAAAAGGTCTCAAAAGGGGATCACACGATCCAACCAATAGTCATAAATATGAGCTAGTTGCCAAGTGTCTGAATTTTAAGTATGTGACCAGGGGGATGCTGCAATGGTTGTTAATGTGAAAAATAAGACATAAGCAGTGGTGGGATTCAGCCAGTTCGCACCACTTCAGGAGAACCAGTTATTAACTTTCTGAGCAGTTTGTTGGAAGAAATCATTAGGGCAGAGAACCAGTTGTTAAATTATTTGAATCCCACCACTGGAAATAAGACACTTTATTCAATGTTGTTGTAACTTCAAATAGTCATTAAATGAAAGATTGTAAGTTGAGGACTACTGTATAGCATTCTTTGATGGTTACTGAAATCTTTCTTTAACTCCCCTCCTTTTATAATCTACATTTCAGTATTTATTATTCAACAGTGTACTCCCATTGCCTCCCACTCCCATTACTGTCAGTAAAACAATACAGAACCATAATCATTCCCATTTTCAGTGATGATATTCTTTGCCAGACTATTTCCTGATTCTCAGGGAAAGTTTGCAGGAGGCGAGGGAGTACACATTTGCTGACAGTTCTTTAGCTCCAAGTCTTCAAGTTTGAGTTGATTATTAATCAATACTATTTGAATTTGAATAAAAAATTATCTTTAAGCAAAATATTCTTCAAAATTGGGGGATCAATATGATTGGACTGGCAAGTAGCCCTTAATTCTTGTATTAATATGCAATCAACAATTTTCCACAGTAAATTGAGGATTTTCTTTTAACTATTTTAAAAAACTACATTTTTTTAAAAAAGGGATTTTTGTGTGAAGTTTACATTCTGCCTTTAGTGCAGGAGCTCAAGGCAATGTACCTAGGTCTCCTCACTCCCATTAACCCTGTAAGGCAAGTCAAGGTAAGAGAAAGCAATTTGCTCAAAGTGAATCCATGAGAATTTGACCCTGGCCTTCTTGGTCCTAGTCCAACATCTTAATATTGCATCCCCTTTTAACACAAATTAATTCCTCATTAACATATAAATGTGCTAAACAGTTCCCCATATTTTTTTTTTTTGAGGCTTGCTGGTAACATACATCCAAAGCCAGAAGGCTGTTCTCAATCTAGCTAAAAAAAAAAACGCCAACCCAGGTGTTTTAAATGAGAAAGATTATATCCAGATGTTATGAGGAAAATGCAACTAATTCACATGCAGCAGATAAACAGTGGCGGTAATGTTGCTCCATTTTTCTTAGTGGCTGTTCCTAAATACAGATTTGCTCTTATTCATTTACAGTCGCATTAAAAGTAACGTGGATGGCAAATACTTGGTGGACAGTGTTCCCTTCAGCTGCTGCAATCCAAGTTCTCCACGGCCATGCATCCAGTACCAGGTTTCTAATAATTCAGCTCACTACAGTTACGACTACCAAACAGAAGAACTCAATCTATGGACTCGTGGCTGCAGAGAGGCTCTGCTTAATTACTACAGCGGCATAATGACCTCCATGGGAGTGGTTGCCCTCTTTGTCTGGCTTTTTGAGGTAATACAATTGGCAAACTAATTTCTCTCACAGCTGTTCAGAATCATAATGAGTACTTCTCATGGCAATTATCATTTTTGTGGAAAATATTGCAGGATTATACAGATACAGCCTTGTTTAGATTTTATTGTGTAGAATAATTGCCGTTTTGTAGAAAATATTGCAGGGTTATACAGGTACCAGCCTTATTTTGATTTTTTTTTAAGGGAAAGATAGTTTTCAGAAGGGAAACAAACATGTATTCTCTCCTTCCCCCATCTGAGCTATACTATAGGATCATGTGGACATCAGGTTTGACACAGTTGCCATGTTAAATCCGATTATGGTTTGCTACGTAACAAGAGCGGGGAGGAATTTCCTTTAGTGTGGTAAAGATATTTTAATTGGGTTGAAAATATTTTATTGATCCTAATCTCCTGTCCTCTACAATATTAGAAGTGTTTTAGATTTATGCAGGCCATTCTCCTTCCTTCCTTCCTTCCTTCCTTCCTTCCTTCCTTCCTTCCTTCCTTCCTTCCTTTCCTCAGTCAGAATTCATCTACCTTGCTTTGGTCATGTAGGATGAAAGGTCCTCGCTGAAGTGGATTTTTTTCTTATGAAAAAAACCTGATGTATGTTGGGATATCTTGGAATACACATAGATCAATACTTTCTTCTAGGGCTCCATTAGCAACTTGATGACATAGCCCAGTTCCCATTTTTCCCTCAACTCTCCATTTTTGACTGAGCCTCATGTTACTTATGTGGACATTAAACAAAAGTATGCCTTTCTGAATGTTTGGGAATTTTGTATTCATTTATTATTTCAGTTTCTAAGGATGCCCATTCAGCCAATGGCTCTGTCCAGTGTACAAAAGTTAAAACCAGAGAAAACAATATTTTAAAACCATAAATAACAGAGGTCATGTTGGGAGAGAGAAGGAACTGTTAACACATCTTCCACAGTGGATACCCTGTGGAGAAAGCCAGGTCTTCAAATTTCCTTGAAGGCCTCATTGTATTTATCAGTGAATATAAAGATTACCTTAAGAAGTAACAAAAGAGGAAGTATTCATTCTAATTGATATGGATGGTTTGGGACTTGAAATATTTTAAATAAACTTAAAATCATGTATATGCCAAGGTATATTTACAAGTACTACAAATTGTGACTCTTGAAAATATATTTTTTTTTCCTGATCGTTCTCTAAAAAACAAATACAGAGCCCTAACATTTTACTGGCTTTTTTTTTTACTGTTAACAATTTATTTAAAATTGTCCCTTTCTTGACTAATAGGTTAAACACATTTGTAAACAGCAAGAGTCTGAATTTATCTCTAAAAATGACATTGCTGATTCAGTTAGAAGGGTATTAACTGTAAGATACTATGCTAAAACTTACTAACCTCTACTTAACTTGCTGTCTCCAGATGCTATTAAAAGATTTGTCAAAGTAGATTACAAATTGATTTTTAAAAAAATGATCAGAATTGGATTTTTTCAAAATGCCAATGGCAAACTGAACATCTGAACATCTGATAACTTGTCTACCAATTGAACTGTCTTCAGGATTTGTAAAACATGAAAAATTTAGGTAGAATATTTGTATTTCTCCTTAAGATTATGTCTGCCTTTGCAACAGGGTTCCCAAGTTTCTATAAATGTTTTCCTTTTTATTTTTTTATGATTTTTATTTAATTTTTATGATTTTTATTTATACTCTGTGTTTGTTTATTCTAGTCCAAAATGATTGATTTATTAAAACAAAGAAAAAATAAGGCCATAATACATTATTCACATTTTATCTGTAAATGCATTGTCTAAGAACGTTATCACTTATAGCTGACCCTTCAGAAAGTTTGTAGTATGATCTAAGAAATTTGAATCCAAAGCTATACATTCTCACAATCAGAGAGATAGTTGCAGCCACAGCTTTCTTCTCGAAGTTCCCTAAATCACCTTTAGAAGTATTGCATAGCTACCATAACTGTGTTAGGAAAACCTAGGAATATTAAAAATGAAAGATAATGTTGCAATCCATGCAGACTCCTAAAATATATCCTTTTTTTAAAGCATATATGTCTACACGAAAATGAAATACTCTCTGACCATCCACATTATTCCAAGAGTTTTTCTTGGGAAACTTAAGTAGTTACTGTATACTTCCTTACTATGAGATACAAATCTATTTTTCCTGCCTCAATTTCAAGTACTTATTCTTGCTTTACATATTTAAGTAGTTTTAATCTTGACTGCCTTCCAAGTAGCTGATTCCTTATGAACTTCATATCAAATATTTATGAAAAGAGCAGAAGTGATGCACAAAGAAACATGTAGATGTAATAACTTTCCATTTACAAGAAGGAAAATTTACAATTACAAAATGAAATTTCAAATTAGTTGGAGAAGCTAGCTATTGTATCTTCACTAAGGCCTGATAATTGATAGTAACACTCCTTGTTATATCTTTATTAATGTACGATAGTAGCAATTTGATATAAAACTTATCTGTTTTACCTGGGAATCAATGGAAGTTAGGATGCTTAGGGAGTTTACAAGTTGCCAGTTAATCCCAATAATGAACATTGTAAACTCTGTGTTACAGAGCTAAATGGTTATACATCCTCCAGGTTTTGATATAGCACACTTTTGGCCTGGTCCGAGTCAGCAGAAATACAATAACGCAAGGGTCTTTAATTTATTTCCTAGAGTTGGGTCCATAACAAGGCATAACCATTAAAATCTATGGTAGTGGCCCCAGTTAGAAGGTGGTAAGTTTCAACCAGTATGATTATAGTGGTATAGGGCACAAGAATCAGTACAGGTAGTCCTTGCTTAACTATCATTCTTTCAGTAACTGTTTAAAATTGTGATGGCACTAAACAAGTGGAACTTAACCCCAGTCCTTGAAATTCCAGATGTTGCAGTGTCCCCATGGTCACAATTCAGGAGCTTGGCAACTGACATACAATTATGATAGTTGCAACATCCTGCAATCACATGATCACCATTTGCAACCTTTACTGCTGGCTTCTGAAAAGCAAAGGCCGCATGACATGACCAGGTCACATTGCATTTAACAGCTGCCTGGGATTTTCTTAATGGGTGCCATTGGAAATGCATCTTTATAACACTTTAGGACAGCATCAGTGACAGAAATGCTGATTCCAGTTACCACCATTAAACAAGGACTACCTGTATGTACTGTTCAAGTTATAAATGGGTGATTTGAAATGTAAGCTAATATCACATAATCCTGATTTTACTTCTATGTGTAGATTTGGTAACTTTTGATTGTTCGTTTACAATTAAGATTATTTTCAATATACATAGGCTGTGAAATGAGCCAATCTTTAGTCAAGTTGACTGACAGTTCATTTTGTATCTCACTTAGATATTAGTATTGATAGGGTTGCGTCTATTGCATACCTCTCTGGAAAATATCACCAATCCAGAAGATCCTGAATGTGAAAGTGAAGGATGGGTCCTGGAGAAGAGCCTGAAAGATACTTTCAAATCTACCTTGGAAAATTTGAAAAATATTGGTAAGGGAAACCAAGTGAATGCTGAAGGTGCAGAAGATGAAGGTGCAAAAACCCAAGCTGTTGCAACCGTCAGCTGAGTTTCCCAGCTAACATGACTGTACCTAAAGACTGAAAATTGTGAATTCTAACCTTTGAAAAATGAGCCATCACAGCTACAGTATATATTTATTGATAATATTTAACATTTGCACTTACAGCAAGAACATTACAAAGCATCTTGATATAACCAATATTATATGTATATATTAAGGGGACTACTTTTATTGGAAATGGTTAACTATTATCTTAAAGCAAGTATATAAGGCATTAGGATCTTTCATATTAAAATTCAAGCATTGACTTCTATTTTGGTATTCTGGCACTGTGCATTTTTTTGTGGAATGGAAAAAAAAGAGGAAATGTAATTATTTTTATATTTTAAGTTTACAAATATTTGGAAAAATATGTATGCTGGATTATGCATACTTATGATAGGACAACAATAAAATACTGACTGGAAAATTGGAAAGGTATATAGAAAAATGCATTTTAACTTTCCTTTTTTGAGGGGGGATAAAAACAGATTTAAAATTGCAAACGAAGAACTATATTCAGTCGTGTTTATTGACAATATAGCAATAACAAAGTTAGTTGCACTGAATTTTTATGAACTGGATGAAAATGGATAACTTTATAGAAGCAAGATTACAGTACATAGTTTTGTAAACCAGTATAACTTTTAACCTAAGTTGCTGACATTTGCTCACCTTAAATCTGGTGCACAAACTAAGCTATGTTTTAAGAAAGAATTAGGAACCCCTATTTGTAACTGTAATTCATCAAAATAAACAGTTATCACATTCAGTAAATGGGGTTAAGGATTTTTTCCTGGCACTGAGAAGCAACTAAACAGATTTGCACATTAATTTAGTGAATTAGATGCTATGTAGAAAGACTTGGAGTTGCCTGTAATGGTAATATACAGAAGATTACTGTTTCAATGCATTTTAATACAAAATGTATTCACTAATATTGTCTAGTGTTATATTATTTTGCAGGTATCTTTTAAAGTTTGTAAGCTGGAGTGAAACATGGGGAGTTAAATAAGTATCTTTGTCTTATATGAAGCACTCACAGAGACACTACATAAACACATCTTTGCCAGGTGAGCCTTTCCCAAGAGAAAGCAGAAAAGTCTGCCTATTAATGAGCAGCCTAGTTATGGAACTGAGCCAATCCAAGTGTCTTGTAGCCTTTGATAAGAGAAATGAAGGAAGTGTTTATGTTATTATGATCAATAAAAAGCAGAATAAAGTTGTTCAGAGAAAAGTGGCAGCAAAGGCAGTTACAGGCATTAGGTGCTTGTTGACAAAACCTCTTCTGAGGTTTAAGTTAAATTATATTTAAGATCAAAAGTCCACCTTGGCAGATCTGTTTTCACTGGTGCTCATTTCCCCAGTTTTGGGCCCTGGGTTCCATTTATTTCGAAGAGACAGCAACTAAAACTAAGACCTTTGCCTGACTGATGACATTGTAACACTGCAGAAAACGGAAAATCAGCAAGTGGTTGGTAGCTCTCTCCTAATTATGAAGCTCCAGCCATGAAGACTAGCAAAACTTTTGAAATAAAAGAAGTATGATACTGAAGGTGATATGAAATGGAATAAGGTTGAAAGCTTATATGATCAAGGGAGTTTAGCAATTAAAAAATAGGGGAGGAAATGGAGAAGGTAGAAATGCCACAAGGAATTATACTGCAGTAGTCCCAAGAAGAGGTGATGTTCAGGCAAGGATTTTAACAATAGCAGTTATGTAAAGTGTTGAGGCTGAAGAACTATCACCGTTTAATAATTTCTTGAATATGAAGAGTGGGAAAAATTGTATATCTTTATTCAATTCTGCATATGCTACCTTTTTTCTGAAGGGGTCATTTTGTTTGTAGTTTTTGTAATGACATTTTGGGGGTTTCCTCAAATAACATCCAAATCCTACAATATATGCTGGTATATTTTAAAGTATTAGGACAGTCCTCTAAGTCTTTGCTGAGTTTTGTGATTGTTCCATGACGATAGTTTTTTAAACCAGAGATGAAAAGTAGGGAAATGGGAATCTATTTCCTACATTTGCAAAACTCAGTATGCATAATATGCTAACATAAAATGCTAACAGAAGCCTTAGTTTTTGTATTATCCTGGTTTATCATGGATCTAATTAGATCAATATGAGTCAAGTATTCATATAAAGCAATTGGTAAAAGGTTTAATTAGGAAGGTTTCAGAAATCTCATTGCAGCTATTTCACTGTGCTAATTCTTTGTATGTTATACAAATGTTCTGTAAATATTCCAGAATTTTATTGTATTGCATTAAAATTTACCTCAAGTCTAACTATATTCAACTCAAACTATCATTTCTCATTGATGGGGGGTTTATCTGGTTTCATTTTTTACTCAGCACTTTCTTTTATTGCCATATCAGAAAATGTAAGTTTATTTCCAGTTGCCAATCATCACAATCGACCAAGGGCATTCATTGTAATCAGTAAAGAATAAAGCAGAATCAGATTTAGGTCCCACACAATTATGTATATTTTTTGTATGAGAATTTATACTTGTTCTCTTTCCCTTGTAGTAGCATAACTGCAATTATTATATTGCTTTCTTTGAATAAAGAGAAATAAGAGAGTGAAAATATATTCCATTTACCGTATTTATCGGCGTATAACACGCAGTTTTAAAACTAAAATTGCAAGCTTAAACCCTGCCTGCGTGTTATACGCCGATACTGCGTGTTATACGCCGGGTCCCAAACTGCCTGCTCCAGCTGATTCACCGGCGCCCATGATACTCATAGAAGTGCAGCATCCATTTCATGGCAGCGTCGGCGGCTCTCCAGCTACCCTGCCTGATATAACCCCTACCTTGCAGCAGTGGCGGCAGCTCTCCAGCCACCTGCTGTTCGCTTTAACCCCATCATTGAACAAGCGGCGGCTGGAGAGCCGCCCGCTGCCTGATTTAACCCCATCCTAGCAGCAGCGGCTCGCAGCGGCCAGAGAGCCGCCCGCTGCCTGATTTAACCCCATCCTAGCAGCAGCGGCTCGCAGCGGCCAGAGAGCCGCCCGCTGCCTGTATTTTTTCTCCATCATTGCGGGTGCTTACCTTCCCGCCCGCCTGCTCTCTGGTCCCAAGTGTACGCGCCGGCATTCTCCCAATCAGCTGTGAGTCCGCAGCCGCCCGCGCTGCTGTTTTAAAGGCTGCTCCTCAGGACCCTCCGAAAACTTTTTGGTTTTCCAAAAAGCAGTGATTCTGATTAAGTTTTTTTGCTCAAAGAGGTGTTTTTTCATTTCATATTTGCCTTTTAAGAGGAGTTAATGTTATAATTCATGTTCTAATGTTATAAATTTTAATCCAACATTAAGTTCCGAGCTTCCAAGTCATTTATTTTTAATGAAAAAAATTTTTACTCAAATTTTTGTGTTCAAATGGGGAATGCGTGTTATACGCCGGTGCGTGTTATACGCCGATAAATACGGTAATTTAAATATTTTTCAGTAAGGTGCCCTAATATTAAAATTTCAAAATTTATTTGAAAGAGAAAAATTGATCAACAATATTTCTAGAAATCATAAAACTACTATTGTAGAAAATGGGATTTCCAATTTATCAGGGTCTTCTGACACAATCTTATTCTATTATGCTGCTTGTAATAATTGTCCTGTTAAATAAAAGTGGTTATGGATATGATTTTCCAAATGTGAGTGTACTGTAGGTACTATTACAAAAATGTGTAAGAATTTTTGATTACCACTATTGTTTTTTAACAAAGGATTTGGGGTAATTTTCAATTTACATTTCTTAATATACAAAATAGTGAAAAAATATAGTAGAGCAGTAAAAGTAGAAAGGCTCTTCATTGTTGAAAATTAGCACCTCTCAACTATCCAATTAGGTAGCCCAACATTTTTTAAACATCCAAATCAACTTCAAAAATTATGGCAATGCTGAAAGTATGAACGATTTGTGATTGTAAAAAGCGCATATTGTGGGGGGATAGTTTAATAAACAATAGTTTATTGTATGCTAATATATCTCCTGTTATGTGTAGAATTTAGAAATGTGATACTAAAGAAAGCAAGCAAACGTTTTCCTCTTTTTCTAAGACATCAATACTTGATGAAACATTCCAGGAGTGGAAAATATACATGGCTTCGTCAGAGCTAATTATTCCTAAGTAACCTTAATACAATTTACAAGATTAACCTTCACACATTCTTCTGTTCTGGGCAACTAATGCTTGACAACAGTTGCTTCCTTACGCATACACTGCTTAGCCAGAGCAAGAGAAGACTACAGAAGCATCTTTATTCTAATGGTATTCTCTTGCTGAAGTAATAAGCCAGAACATAAGCAATCAAGCAATTTTTAAAAAGTATTCCAGAAATACTAAAATACAGTTTTCTCATGTTACAGCTACAATGGATTAGATGCTCTCTCTTTCTCTCTTTCCCTCCCTCCCTCCCTCCCTTCCTTCCTATCCCAATTTTGACTCCTGGCAACTACCTGGAGAAGTCCCTGCAGTTTCCTTGGCAACATTTTGGAAGTGATTTGCCATTGTCTGCTTCCTAGAGCTGAAAGATTATCCTACAAAATAATATGACCTGTGTCATATTGATGAAATTGTAGAGGAAAAAAATAAGATTGTTCACGAATAATGTTGGAAAATGTAAAAAATATTAAATCATCAAATTATTGAAGCTATTATTTTTAGATATTATAAATCATGTGATACAGTATAATACATTCACAAAAACTACTTAAAAGTAACTTGTGAGGTACTAATTTTATTAATGTTGAATTGTTTCATCTCAACCCTGAGAAACATAGTAGAATGATGTGGCTGACTGCAATATTTAAAACTTTCTTTTTAAATGGGAACCAGAGATGCTATGTATCCAAGGCATTTTTAACAAGTTCTCAATTAAAGTCTTCAACAGAACAGTCTCTTTAAAAAGTGAGCAATACTCAAGCATTAATTAAATATCAACAACACCTAAAGCATTTATTCTTATATTTTATACATATGATACAGTTTAATTTTTACAAGTTGTTCACAGATATGAAAGTCATTCATTACAGGTATGAATTCCCTGATAGTGAAAGCTTGTTATATAAATATTTCTATAATTAACATAAATACATGCTGAAAGAAAAACAAAGAAGAAATTGGGCAATTGAAGGAGCAACCTTGCCAAAAACCAGGATAAAGTACACATTTTATGTGTCATGACCTTAAAACCATCAACCTATTTGACCTTCATTTCATCTGTGGTATCTGGAGGGGTCATTTCTCCCAATATTTAATTTGTACAATTCTTTTTTTAAAAAAGCAGAACTTTTTTTTAATTCTTGTTTCTGATTTATCTATGGAGTCAAGGGGGGGATGGACCTCCACAGAATCGAATGCATTGTTACTGTGTATATCTTAAAACAAATTTTATATTAAGTAAATTGTGTTAGAGGAGAATTAGCAAATTAAATGTATCAAGTCGCACCAAATATCTACAACCTAAAGGAAGAAAAAATGAAGACTACTGCCAGATACTCAACACATAGAGGAAAAAGAGGCTTGGTTACTACTAATGTTGTAATGGAAGACTGTAATCAGGCTGCTCAATTTACCTTAATAAAAAGCAGCCAAATTCATCTAACTTTTAATGTGTTTGATATATTAATAGCAACTATTCTGATAGGACAGCATAATGTTGGTTAAAAAAATTAATTTACAATAACATGAAAATGCATGTTATAAGATGGCTTTTCGGCAGCATACTGGTGATAAAATTTCCCTACTTTATCAGTATTAGATAATATTACAGATTATGATTATGTAATAAAGCATTTTTAAAAAAAAATGTATTTTAAAGGATAGATGACAACTCTCCAGAAAGTACAGTATTTAGAAAATTCACTGCCTTCAGGCACCCATGTGCAAAATTTTCAATATACTTATAAAGTATACTATTGACAAACTTCTCTACTGAATGCCAGCCAAGTGCAAATTCATGTGTTTGTTGGTGCCTGCGAAGAAAATTAGTAACTATTAAGTTTTGCAACTGGCCCCCACAGATACTGGGTTCCTTTATTTCATCATAAGAATTGTAAAAAGGCTACTATATCGAGTAAATATTTAAAAAATTATTATTCTCAACTTTTTCAATTTGAGATCAAATCAAGATTTACATGACTCCTCCAAGGGATGAAGTTGCTATCTTACATTCTAAGGGAAAAAATGTAATATCAAAGTCTACCAATCATATTGTGGAAAACAGTCCTTGCTTACTATGTCAATATCACAATCCACACAAAATACTCCTAAAGTGTGCATGACTTCAAGAAGATAATTAAATTAGGTTCCCTTATGAAGTTGTTCTCTTTAAGTTAAAAGGACTAACGTCAAAGAGCCATGCAAGACTGCAGATTACAAAGTCATTTTCAATGAGTGTTATTTAGCACTCTTGTAAATAAATCCATTGCTACATTTTTGCACCTGTTTTCAGCTAATTGCAAGTATAGAACAATTTAAGTACTAAAATGCAAAATGGCTCAGATTTACTACAAAAAGGAGACCACAGTGCTTCAGCATTGTGCTTGATCAAGATGCTATTTCAGCCAAATTTTTCCTCCTCCATCAGTTATCAAAGTTTCAGTAGATGCCTAGTATAACTTTGTACAAATTCACTCAGCCAAGTTATAGAAATAAACAAAGATTGTGAGGGAAGCTCAGTGCAAATACTATTAATTAAATATGCTACACAGTAAAGTTATATGGTTATGGTAACCAATAAATGTATAAAACAAAAATGGAAAAAAATTAATTCCTCTTTTTATTATTTTCCATCCTTTGTTTCCTATTTCTTTTTTGCTTGATGTATTATGATGGATTACAAAAGAATTATTCAGTTCTAGAATGCAGAAAATAAGTTATAAATGCTGCCAGTCAATGCCTACTAAAGTTTGATTTGCTTCTTGTGCATGCCCTATTTCCTCTGTGATACTGTGTTGTTGCCAGAGTTTTTGAATTCTTTTAAATCTTTCTCTGCACAGATGTAAAGGATTCCCACGCCTAGAGAATGGAAGAGAAAGAAACATATAAATTAAGAATATGAAATAATTTATGAAATTTGATATACATGAATTTCTCCAAAGAGCCCATATACACATTGGAATACTGTAGCTTAGTGGCTAGACATGCTTATAATGACCTAGTTGCATATGGATTTTATTCTTACCTGAGATTGCTACTATGTGTGAAAAGAGTAGGTAAACTAAATAAAGCTTCTATGAAGTTTTTCTCTACTCAAATACTTCACTTTATATATTAACCAATGTCCCTTGGGTTTGGATACACGTCCATTTTATAAAACCAGAACAAGATTCACCCTGAAATAATTACCTCATAGATACTCAATTCAACTTCTTTAAAATTATTATACAATGTTTTCCCGAAAATAAGACAGGGTCTTATTTTCTTTTCACCCACAAAATGTGGCTTGGGCCTTATTTTCAGGGGAGGGCTTATTGTTTTGGGGTTGCCAGGCGGCTGGTCTCTTGTGAGCGGGCTCCTAAAGAGCTGGGCACAGCCTCAGGGGCGAATGGCTGTGTTGCGCTGTCACAGCAGTGCAACACAGCAGCCATGAAGCAACCATGCTCACGAGCAGCCACCTGGCAAACCCCCTTTTCAGCTGGGCATAACGCCATTCACTGACCTAGAGGTATCGCCAAGCCGTGTGAGCGCCTGTTTGCCGCTGCCCAGCTCTTGTGGCTTGGCGCCTTCGAAATGCCAGTGAATGGCACTCTGCATGGCTAGAGAGGGGGTTTGCGTGAGCAGCTGTTCCGCTCCTGCACCTCCCAGCCTCATAATGCCCTGGCCCAGCTCTCCCTGCAGAGCCAGAGCACCTCCGCTGCCCACGGCCGCCATCCCAGCATGGCTTTTTGAGTGGCTTCCAAACCGAGTCTTCCGGCAGTGGCCGCTCTTGGAGTACGCTCTATGGTTGTGAAGTGGCTGCCAGCAGAGCGTACTCCCAGAGCGTACAGCCATAGAGTGTACACCCAGAGCGGCCACTGCCGGAAGACTCGGTTTGGAAGCCGCCAAAAAAGCCATGCTGGGATGGTGGCAGCAGAGGTGCTCTGGCTCTGCAGGGAGAGCTGGGTCTTGGCATCGTGAGGCTGGGAGGCGCCCGAGGGGGAACAGAACAGCTGCTCATGCAATTCCCCTCTCCAGCCCTGTAGAGTGCCATTCACTGGCATTTCAAAGGCTCCAAGCCGCGGGAGCCGGGCAGTGGCGAACAGGCACTCATGCGGCTTGGAAATACTCCTAGGTTAGTGAATGGCGCTGTGCCCGGCTGGAAAGGGGTTTTTCGAGTGACTGCTCATGAGTGTGGTCGCTTCATGGCTGCTGTGTTATGCTACTGCGACAGCGCAACACAACTGTTCACCTCTGAGGCTGTGTCTGGCTCTTTGGGAAAATTTTCAGGACATGTCATATTTTCGGGGAAACACGGTAATTATTACTATTAGATTCCTCCTACTTTTAAAAATATTTTGTTTCTTTCAAGTCTGCAATTATATACTGGATATGGAATGAGTACAGTGGCCATTTTGACTATTGCAACAAAAATAATCTATTTATGCAGATCATTTCTTCATTTTTGGAAAAATTATCAAAGCAGGATGAATGAAATTTTCAGGAAATGCTGAAAAACTTACCTGAGTCCCTGATCAGTTTCTCCATAGTCATCTAAATAAGGAGGAGCATAGAAACAACCTTTTGTTTTTCCAGCTAGAAAAAGCACTTGACATTCCCGTACTCTGAAAAAAAAAGACAGAATAAAGATAATGTGCAATCTCCTAATATTGCCCAATAAATTATTTCATAAATTTTTAGAGATTAGAATTTATCACATCAGAGTAAGCAGGAGTAATGAGACCTTTTTTGGGACTATCTCTCCCTGATTACTTTTACTCATCCTATCAGACTCTTCAGGGGACGTCCTATGTGCCCTATCAACTAAAGAGGGACATTTTATGAGATCTAAGATATAAACCATTTCCATAGTGGTGCATCTCCTTTGGAACAGCATTCCTCTGGAGATCAGATTCGCCCCAATGCTCCTGGCCATTTGCAAAGCCTTAAAGACATGGTTAAATTCCTGGACATGGGAGTCTACAAGATGGTTATGTTATTTGCTATATGTTTTTGTTTTTAGATGTTATTAAGTGTCATAATGAGATCAACAGCCTTGTAAATTACATAAAGAAATAAATTGATTTTGCTACTGAATCTTTTGTCATTATTTTACTCTTTTCTTTTCTTACAGTGTGACAATTTAGCAAAATTGATCAAATGCAAATTTAAAACTATATGATTACCTGAGGAAGATTCCAACTCCAGAGCCACATGTATACGTATGTGCAGTACATGCTCCTACATCTTCTCCCTCTAGTTCTGTTTGACAACAGTAACTCTGAGAACACAACATAGTTCCACAGACAAGGCATAATGTTGGTGCTCTACTTTTATCACCACCTGACTTTGGACACCTTTGAAAGAAACAAAACATTTGGTTAATATAATGAAACATTTGTTATCATGACGTACTACATATACATTCTCCAGTTAAAAGACTATGGCTTAAGTTTAAAGTACTTCGAGTAAAAAGGCACTGCTACAACAGAAATTACACCACATTTTCTTCCTCTTGTAACCTCATTGTGTTACCCCCACCCACAAAATTTGTTTCTGGTTGTGATACGGAATGCAGAATGTGGAAAAGTGAACAGAACAGCAGAATGGAGAAAAGTATAGGAACCAGAGGATCAGGAAACACCATATGCTTTCTGCTTGACTTACGAAAAATTAGATGCTTGATTGATTAGGCAGCTGTAATCGTCTGGAAGTTCTATTAATTTATTAGACTCTCGTGGATAGCTGAAATCATATAAATGCAATGTATGTCATAAAAATTCAAAACTGCTTATGAAGCTCAGTATATAAATAGTTTGATCTACTACGGAAAATTGAATTAACTATTAGCTGTATGATAGTTTTACCTGAGCAAAATCTTTAACAAGTATAACAATATTACATATAAGTTAGTAGGCTAATATAGTAACCTTTAAACAATTCCGCTATGTAGAACAGATACATTCTCCCATGGATCATCTGGACCACAGTTCATATTGCAAATGTTGACAATGCTGCTGCTTCCAAACACAAATTAGTTTGGCAATAAGTATGATAGGTACATCATAATATGAGAGAGTAACAAAAGATGCAGAGAAAGTACTGTTTAGTGTTTCAGTTGTTTGATTTAGTTGTTTGGTGTTTAGATGTCTAGCATTTTTGCAATAAATATTGTTGAAACTCTGGTAATATATTCATTAAATATCTTTCTCCCAATATTTAGAGAGATATAAATTCAACACTCATTTATATCTCTTGCCCTTTCAGTCTCCCCACCTCCTGTCTATCTCTCTCTCTCTCTCAGCCCAAAATTTATATAGTTAAGTGAGATATTTGTTAAGTGAGTTTTGTTCTATTTTAAGACTTTTCTTGCCATAGTTGCTAAGTGAATCATTGCAGGTGTTAATTTAGTAACAAAGTTCCTAAGTTACTCTAAGCTTCCCCGTTGACTTTGATTGTCAGAAGCTTGCAAAATATGAGCCCAGTCACTGTAACAGTCATAAATATGAGTAAATTGCCAGGCGTTGGAATTTTGATCACATGACCAGCAAGTTGCTGAAATGGTCATAAGTGTGAAAAGTGGTCATGTCATTTTTTTCAGTACTGTTGTAACTTGGAACAGTCAATAAACGAATTGTTAAAAGTCAAGAACTACCTGTACTGCTTAGTTTCAATAACTACAAGCTTTGTGTTCCTATTTTTCAACTGTCACAGAAACTTCAGTAGTTAAGAAATCCTCACCTTATGGCTTGTTTCTGACCTTGCAGGAATCTTTTTATTTCACTGTTATTACACCAGCTTTAAAAAAGAGGGCAAAAAATACATGTTTATTTCCTCTGAAATAATGGAAAAATACTATTTTGCTTTCTTTAATATACAACACATGCATATAGGTAGGCAATTATGAATATAATCCAGTATAATACAAATATTCTTAAAAGGGGAATGTATTTTATTTCAGTGAAAATAACATAGTAGAATCATTTATTTATTTGATTTGTGTAAACAGATAGTTATATTCTTCATCACCATCCAAATCCTCTCCAAATCATCAAATGGTAAATACTGACAATGAGTAAGCCTGTAACGACTGTTCAAATATTTGAAAGGATATATTACATATTTATGACCTAGCACATCACTTCACAAGAATTTTTTTATCCTTAATTTCCCCCCTTGCCCCCAATTAATTGCACTGCTGTTCCTTGGTTTTCCCTCTTAAAAGTCTACTTCATATATAAGATTTGTATTTTTAAATAGACATTTTAAATAGACATTTAAATGGATGACATATTGTTCCTACCTTTCTATTAATGTATTTGTAATTTTGCTGTTCTCTTGAAAAAGGCAAATTAGGTTGCTTGGCAAGGAGAGATAGCTACATAAGTATTCAAATTGGTTTGCCCCATTGGCTGTACACAAAAAAAATATTATTTATAATTAGCTACAATTAATATGGATATATTTGCAAAGAATTCTATTGTTCAATGCTAAATAATGCATAATAATTATATCCATAAATCACAACAAAGAAGTAACACTGGAAACACATAGTCTACTTTAGCTTCCCTACTTCCTCATTAAATTAAGGCAGAAAATGTATTCATACTCACATCATTTATATTCTATTTATTTACCGGTATTTATTTTATCCTATTTTGATTATTTTTATAAATATCTCAAGATGGCAAACATACTCCTTCCTCCTCCTAGTTTCCCCACAACAACAACCCTGTGAGATGAGTTGTGCTAAGAATGTATCACTGGTCCAAAGCAGGCATTTATATCTATATCAATTTTCAAGTGTATTACACATTTCAATAGTTTTATTAGCCTAAGTAGACACCTGTACACCTGGAAATCATTTTCAGAAGGCTGGATGGAAATTGAGGCAGGGCAATTGGATGCTTGCATTTCTTCATCTGAGTAGTTTGAAGCTATTCTATTCAGAAACCATTATTAGGATTCAAACCAATATAGCCAACTAAAAATTACCTTTCAATTCCGGTGGTATGGGAACTCCATTTAAATAGTGGAAGAACATAGCAGAGCACCTCAGAAAAGGCATGATCCCAGTTTTTATACTTTTCCATAGGTGCCATCCAGAAGAAATTTCTTTCAAGGCACTAAAAATAAAATCATTTTGCTTTTAACTAAAGAAAATTTCAGGTTTAAAATTATGAATTTAATCTACGTTTGATTTTTTTAAATTTTTTTGTTGAGCCTGTTTTTAAAAACTACTTTGTTATCTTATAACTACAAAGTCCAAACCCTACATGGGTAAGAAATGTATATATACATGAAATCATTTATATGTCAACAAAACTGCAGAATGCTGAAAGTGGAGTATCGTTATCATATGCAATCATGATGAAAGGAAAGCATATCGATGTAAATGTTTCTTTGATGCAGAACTGCAAATAGAAGCTTCTGCCTAAGCTTTTTAATCAATGTAGCCAGACTAGCAAAGTGGTACTTCATGACTTCTAATAATTATATCTTTGTATCAAGGTACAGCATTAAACAAGGATAAATAACATTATAAAGCAGGGTGTCAAATACAAGGCCTGCAGGCCAGATCCTGGAAAATGTAAGGCACTGGCCCGTGATTCTTTGGCCCGATCTACCCAGTGCGGAGAGGAAACATCGGGCCAGTATGGCTTTGGCCTGATGTACCCAGTGTAAAGAGGAAACATGCCAGCAGTTTGGGGCATGGCATCAAGCCATGCTCATTGTTTGGTATCAAGCGGGCCATGCCCACCCAGTTGGCCACACCCATCCAGTCAGCTACGTCCAAGGTCAACCACAGCCCTGATGCGACCCTCAATGAAATTGAGTTTGACACCCCTGTGATAAACATCACATAAACTATGAAAAATCTTAGTTATTATTAAATATGGATATTCAATTCCCATATTTTTTTAGAAAGCATTGTGCATCATATCCCTCCAACAATAAGGAGACAATCATTTGTTATCTCACTTGAATGCTTGAATAAATCTAAATAATTATTACTGATATACATCTGCATCTGTGGAACTGAGGAAGATCAATTTGCTGGTATTCTTTTATAGATATACTAAGTCCAAACCTAATTAGGTTTTTTTTTTAGATCAGTCAAATTTGGCTAGGTACTGCCACCTGCTGACCATATATTCAACCATTCAGGTAAGTGAGTATTAAAACATAATCTAAAATATATTTATATAGGTAAATTTATTTTCCCAAATAAAATGGGTAAGTAGTAAGTAGGCTGGGTTTCTTATAATTTGTACATGAATACTTAGAATGTGAGCTAGAGATTCTACTTGATGTACAAATACGCAGCATTGTCTTTTCCCGCTGTTTTATTTGATTAGTTTAGAATCATAGCCATTAATGTAAAGGGGCTAAAATAAGAGGAAATATTTATCTCTCTGCCTTCTTCTTTCCATACAAAACAGGATAGATTGAGAATATAAACTATTAGACAACAATGTTCCAGGCTTGCTAGTTATTTCCTTTTTACTAGTACTGAAATAAAGGTACTAACTCCTAATCTCCTTATATAATTCCATAGCAGAGCAATGTTGTTATTACACTGAAAACAACAGGTAGCTAATTCATTATAATATACAAAAAGTAGTATTTTTATTTGGATAAAAAAATTCCTACCACATAAATGCTTAAACTAGTTTTTAAAGACACTTGGAAACACTGATTGCTCCAAAATATATCATAATTCAATACTACCTTCCAGTAATATCAAATATGTTTAAACAGCTTTCTTTGGTCTTTAAAGTCCAAATAATCTAGAACTAACATGCCTGCAACATTGCTAAACTGTAAGAATCTGCTTGCATTCTTTAAAATAATCTGAGAATTGCAAGACAAGGGAAAGAAAACAATACATAGAAAATCTAGGATTAAAGCAATCTGTTTTACCTGCCCACACACTGGGCAATATGCTTATGCAAAGCAAGAATAGCAGCTTCTTCAACAGTAGAGTTTTCTTGGTCCATGCCATTTTCTTCTGAAAAAGCAAGCACAAATTGTAAACTAGCCATGTACAAACTGCTCTATTTTGATAGAACTATACTAACCAAGCTCAAAACCACTTTATTTTGAACTTGAAACAGAGTGTTTTCAGTTCAAATTCCTCAAATAATCAGAAAAATATTGGAAAACTTTTAGAAAGATTGAAACGAACATTCAAAAATCAAATAGTTTACCTACCCTTATTCTAAACCAATTTTATCGGTACAATTTCAACAATCAATGAAACTTGATATATTTATATCTGTCCTATTTCATACAGTGTGATTTCAATACACAATTATTACAGCTTCTGTCAACTCCTAGTTCCATTGATTTCCTTAGTTTACCTTGCCCATTAAATTGACAGTAGGTTTTCCAGTAACACTCAAAAAGCCCTTCATTCAAAATTACTTTTGATTCAAGTATATTTGCTGAAATACTTTGAAAACAGAATGCTACATTACACGGTATTATTTAGTTTGCAAAAATTTTAAATTTAGAATTTAAATAATTTATACAACAACCATTTCCATTTGAAAACAATTGCAGATGTTTTACAACAGTGAAATATGGGATGAAAATATACAAATAATAAAAAGAAAAGTAAATCTCAACCTTCAATTTTCATATACCTACTGTATATATGATTGCATTGCAATGATCAGTATTTTCTTTGTTCAAAAATATTCAGTTGTCCTAAAATAAAACCTAAGCCAGACTTCCATGTACATTTCCCATTAAAGTTACTGTAATCCTAATTTTCCTACACAAAATTCAGCATAGCCTAGACAATATGCTTTACCTGTGGATGAGGTAAGAATTATTTGTACAATATGTGCCATAGTGACAAGGTGGAAGATATGGATATCTCCTGTACCAAGAGTGACTCCTGAAAAGTCCTGACAATGTACAGCAGGGAAAGAGAATACCAAGCATACCTGCAGATAAAAGAGAAAACAGAAGGTGATGAAAGGGGAAATAAGTATGTGTTTGCAAGACAAACCTCCTCAGCATTAAGCATAATAGGAACACTTTTGAACTGTTACTACAAAAAAAAGGAAATTTGACACTCCAGAAGTTCTCCCTTGAAAATTTTTTGTGAGCTGTTTGCTTAACAAAATAATTTGCTAAACCAATTTATATTTAGCAAAACATCTTGCTAATCCTATTTTCTGCAGCAGTGCTATTAGGATTTTTAATCACTTACCAATAAATGAAACATGTCGATATCAAGAATGCATGGAAGATCTCCACTTTTTTCATAAGGCACCAGTGCTAGATGTTTAAAATATATAAAAAAAGTTAATAACTTTAACTTTACTTCACTTGACCAAGCGTGGTTAGATACACAAGGAATTTGGTACCGAAGCATTCAATGTACTTATAAAACAACAAAAGCCAATTATAATTAGATCATTTATCTAGGTTTTGAAATTTCATGAGCTTCAGAATATACTTGCTAGATTACAATGTTACAAAATTACTGATTTATATGATAAAAGCCCACAACTTAGAAACAGAAAATAATTATATCCATTATTTTCATTCTCAAATTTGGAGTCTGTTACTTCCAGCGAGAACCGTTAGCTAGCAAAAGTAGGAAAAACTTATACTGAAGATGCTAGAAAACTGTTACTGACAGTTCTGCTTAACTAACAGGGCTTACTTTTGGGGTAGGGCTTATATAGACGTGAAAATCAGGCTAGGGCTTGTTTTTGGGGTAAGTCGGATTTTTGTGGAAACATGGTATCAGTTGATGTCTCATATGATATTTAACAGTACTCAAGCTGTTTCATGTATTCAAAGTCTGTCTTTATAACTGAAATTAAATAAATCATAACATTGAACTTACATGGTAAAAGCATACAAAAGTGACCCTGTACTGCTAGTAGTGAAGAAACTGTCCACTGTGCAGCTGCAAATCGTGTTAATGAAGTAAGACAGTCATCCTAAATAGAACATAATGACAATGATACACAAAAGCCAAATTCACTCCTTCATACTGTTATAATGAAAATTAATGTTAATAATTAGTAACTTAATTGTTAATTAATAATTAAAAGAACAAAAACGCACCAGGCTAGAAATCAGGAAAATGTGAGTTCTAGTCCTGCCTTAGTTATGAAACCTGACTGGGTGACCTTGGCCAGTCATGCTCTTAGCCCAACCCACCTCACACAGCTGTTTTTGAGGGGAAAATAAGAAGAAAAAGGTGTGTTGATATGTTCACTGCCTTGAGTTATTTGTAAAATAGTAAGGGCACGATGGATACATTCATGAATAAACAAACATATATATATATATATATATATATATATATATATATATATATGTATGTATGTATGTATGTATGTATGTATGTATGTATGTATGTATGTATGTATGTATGCATGCATGCATGCATGCATGCATGCATGCATGCATAAATTTATTATTATTGAAATTATAGCATAATTAATATACAGGACTCTTTGGTATGAGGAAACAATGTCACAGTGTTCCTCACAACTTACTGTTTATATTTTAAAATTCTATTTTCTAACATTACAGTAGAATCATACGTGTCACAACCTCACTACATATAGTATCCCTATCCCTCAATAACTATCGACGATAGTTGTTACTCTTACCTGTCTGCAAGACAATTGACCAAATAATGGTTTTTCTTCATCAGCTAAAATTTGTTCTGCAGAATATAAAAACCATAATTAAATGAGAGGCACACAGAATCTAAACCCTCCAGTGTGCCTACATTTTAATGAATAAATATTACCTATTGCTTGGATTGTAAATGCACAACTGCCCCAGCACATTATAGGTACACGTGGATCTTCTTCATTGGGGTGAACTTTCAGACCAACTTTATATGTTGCAGTACCAAATGTTTTCAGCATTTCTTTGATGCTTTCGGAATATGGATTCCTTAATTAATTGAAAATAGTTACAATTACCTACAACAGTTATGACATGATATTTTCGAAGCTAAATTTCATTTGCTTGCCCAAAATGGCAAAGAATAAAACTTCCATTGGGCTGGGCTGACACAGCCTTTTATTGTTACTGGGAATATTGCAGGAATAACCAGTGAATCAGTCCTGGATCAAGTAAGACTAAAGGCTCCTTTCAGACAATGAACAGCAAGCAAAACTTGACATATGTTGATGTTGGGCATTAGATGGGAATGGATGATAGTTTAGAGAAACTTATTATACCAGTGTCATGGCAGCTCATCTTATCTCAGACAAGCAAAGTTGAGAATGAAGTAAAAGAAAGGGAAGGCAAAGAATAAGGTGTATATATAAAATCAAAGAAACAGAAGAAAATCACAGGGCAACCTAGCAAATATTTGTCCATATAGTCACCAACAGTTGAACCTGATTTAGTGGCAACTGTCAGTGACTAAATGGAGAAATGTTTAACATTAATGGGCTTCTCATTAGTCTTTTTTATTTCACTGATCCAATCCATGGTAATGCTTCCATCGACACTCCCATTTATATATCATGGCTTTTGACATTCAAAAAGGAGAATAAATATTCTACTGATTTGGTGCCGTATTTACAGATATCAAAGAACTAATTTCTTATCATTATTTCAAGTAATCTTGGTCATGTTTTAAATAGCAATATAATCAAAAATACTTTTATAGCAGCTTATGAATATACGTTTATTCTAAAATGCTTTTTGGCTTACAAATCTATTGTGATGAGGTTTCCCACCACTCAGAGCAAAGTTGGGAGTTTGTATAAATATTAGGAGTCTTTTCTGCTGGTAAAATATCAGCCAGAAAAAATGAATAATTGGATTCAACCCATCCCATTAACATAATCACAGATGGCAGATGGCAACTCTTTTTTTAACACACCTTAAAAAACCACAGAATGTTCTAATTACCCCTGAATGCTGTGCCCTGGACATTCTGGGGTAATTTTGAATATTCAAACTAGCCACTGAATCATACTGTAACAATAAAGCAAATCCAAAGTAAAATATCAGCATAAATATAATAAGTAGGTTGATTCTGACACAAGTCCTTATCCCAAAAGGAAAGGAAGGGAGCTCAGTATCCTCAGTATGTCTGTGTCTATAATATGAATACTAAATGGATAAATATAAATACAAATATGTATAGTATTACCTGAAAAGCTAATGTCATAAATTATTCTACTTATATTGTATACATTAGTAATTGATAATCAATGCAACCAATACATACTTTGGTTGAACCTCTGGCCTAAATCCTTCAGGTAGATGTGCTTCATCCATTTTTTCTGAGTTATTACAAGGAAGATTATCTAAAAACAACAATATATTATTTTAACAATTATCATTACTATTCATAATGCCTGAAATCTTTAGATAGGATGACATAGCAGTTTAATTCAGTCTTGAAGATCAGAACAATTTCAGTATTAATACTAAGGAAAATGCCTGCCGCAAAAAAAACAAATGAAAAAAAAAAACCAACCAAAAAGATATTACTGTATTCAACATATTTCAAGAAATATGTGCAGTATAAATTAAAAATTTACACTTACTGGCACTTTCCTGATTTTGAAGCATAAGCAATGCTTTGATTTGCTGAGATATTCTTCTTATCCACTGAATTAGATTTTGTTCTTTTGCAAAGTCTAATCTATCAAAAATGAACAAATGTAAAATATTGCTTAAACATTAAAATATTATCTACAAGTGCTTTTTATAAATAGTCCTTGACTTTCAATAGCAATTGGGAATGGAATTTCCATTGATAAGCGATGGGGTCTAAAATGCAAAAGTATCATTTAGCAACAGCAACCTCTGCAGTCCCATTGCTGCTGTTCACTGAATCCCAGAGCAATTAGATGAGAAAACTTCCAGGTTGCTTCCAACAACCAAAGTCAGGTAAGTGGCTCTTATCAGGTGAGAGGCAAGAACGAGGGATTGTGTGGGGAGGCAGGGAATGGTTGGCATGAGACAGGAAGATTTGGGACAATGCATGAAAGGCACAGTACAAGTGGGGATAGGTTCAGGATGTGTATGAGACTGTGTGCAAGAGGCATGGCACAGGTCAGGAAAGGTGCCTATGCGTGTGCCAGGGTCAGGAAGATACACGGGGGGGGGGGGGGGCAGGGATTGGGCATGCAGGTAGAGGAGACTAACCCCAGCGACTTGTGACCTTCCCTGCCAGCTTCCCCATTAACTTTGTGCGGAAGTCAACAGGGAAAGCAAAACAGTAGGCAGGCCCAAAAATCAATGATGATACATGGGTATTCTTTCAAGCTGAGTTTTTTACTGTTTCCACATGTATAAACAAACTGAAGAACTCTACTATCCACATCTATCATATACAAATATTCTTCAACTTACGACTGCAATTGTGCCTAAAAGTAAAGCTGTAAGTCTTGATAGTCATTAAGCAGATTATCATGTTTGCACGTGATTTATGACTTTTTTTTGCAGTGGTCATTAAGCGAATGTGAAGGTCATTAAGCAAACCCATTGTCTGCAATGGGCATCTTTTGCCAGAAACTAGAAGTAGATGCTAATTTCCGACAAAAAACATCATAAATCATGGTTGTGCGACTGCAGGATGCTACAAATAACCATAAATGGATGCATAGCACCCAAAATGCAATCACATGGCCGTGTGCGTGTCCATGTCTGTGTCCATCAGAACTTTTGAATCTAGTTTGCATAAAATTGTGGCGGGGGGAATGTGACTTTGAAGTGCTTGATTGTAAATCAAAGATTACCTGTACATAAATAATTATTAATTAATTATTAATTCATGAAAGTACTAACCTGTTAAACAAAGTCCTTGGAGGAGGAAGAAGAGGAATGACAGTATTGCTTAAGCATTCACAGAGAGGACAAAGGAATTCACCATTTTCTACATCGTAACTTGTATGCACTCGTAATCTTTGTTGTCGTCTTTGTTCTTTTGCTTGCACAGCATTAAAATACCTTTAGAAAGCAACATAATTTAAGCATAATATTATAATACTAGCTATAAAGTATTTGTGGATACTAGAATACTTTATTCTAATTAGAATATTTTTTTTTGGCCAAATGTGATTAGACCCACAAGGAATTTGTCTCCAGTGCAGAAGCTCTCAGTGTATATGGAACACAAAAGAGTAATAATAATCATAAAACGATACCAATAAGAGGACGTTGTAGAGAATATGACAAGGACAATAATAATACTACAACCATACCATATGGATAAATATACTTAGACATAAGGTAGTATTATGGGAATTAGGTGTTCAGCAGAGTCATGGCATGAGAAAAACAACTATCCCTGTGTCTAGTTGTTTTGGCATTCAATGCCCTCTTGCGGCATCCAAAGGGAAAGCATTGAAATAGATTATGTCCAGGATGTGTGGGGTCTGTAGATATTTTCTTAGCTCTCCTTCTGACCCATGCAATATATATACGTCTTCACAAATACTGTCTGTCTGTCTCTCTTGCTCTCTCTCTCATCAGAGCATTTTTTCCATTTTTTAAAAGAAAAGGACAGTTAGTTAACTATTATGTTCTCCAGCCATCACACAAAGATAAATTTTCTGATGTCATCCTTCACATTTCATGTCATAACATTACCACCCGTGAGGATCACCCGTGTTCTAAGCAGCACTGGGACTCCTAATCCTACCTCAAATTCAGCCCTATATCATGGCCAGTTAAAAAAATTATGCACTGAATAGTAGTTTATCTTATTTAAAAGGTAAGAAAATAGCTGATTTATTGTAAAGAAAATTATAATATTTTCTTATCATTCTGAAGAATTTTTTTGAACCACTTTCTTCTAATAAATTTCATTCAACATCTAAAGCATTTTTGTTGTTGCATGGTTTGATAAAATGAGAATGTCTACTTGAAAAGGGAGTATTAATTTTAAGAAAAAGCTGCAATTTTATTTGCCAGAAAATGACATTCTCCTCCTAAGCAGCAAGTCCAACAGAATACAGACAAGAAATGTGTTAAAAAAATAATCAGTCAAATGCACTGTGAGAAGCTAAGAGTTAAATTTCATCAAGCATTTAGTAGACTGAGCAAGAATAAAACAACTTTCTTGGCAATAATACACCAAAATGTGTTACATGATTAGCCAAGCATAATAGACAGTAGGGGGAAAAAAGTATCTTAGCTGCTTTGACACAGCATCCTGAACTCCTGTTAATATTTTTTAAAAATTACCTTTGCCAGCAATGTGCATGCATAATATGTCCACAACTACCAGTGTGTGTTCCACATGACAGGTCTGGATGCATAAATAATGGATCGTATTTTTCTGTGTATGAAAAATAACAGAGATAATAGTCACAAACAGATAATTCACATTACTTATACATCCATATAATTGAAAAGTTTTACAAACCATATAACCTTTTACACCCTAAGGCCAGTACACTAAGCTAGCATTAGGATACTTGTGAATGGGCTGACTTAATTATTATTTTACAGCAGAATTTCTCATTATTTGTAACTTTAAGATGAGTGGACTTCAAATCCCAGAATTCCCCATCCACTATGCTGTCCACACATCTTAAAACTGCCAAAGTTGAGAAACACTGATTTATAATATAATGAATAAAAGCTTCCTGTAACATTCAAAACAGAATATAGTGCATTTGAGTATTATTAATATATGCTCCTTTAAAATGGTATATAAACTACTCACCAGGATCTGAAATCACTTTATTCCTATTTTTGGATAAGACTGTTGATCTTTGAACAAATGCTGCCAACACCATTGCTCTGTTATCCATCTTGACCTCTTGTTCTTCTTGGCATAAGATACAAGTAGCTACCTGTCTCTGTTCACACACTTTAGTCTGCTCAGGACCCAAGGCAATAAGCCTGGTATCTGAAACTGAAGGGCTAGAATGAAATGATATTAGTAAGCATTTAGTTGGAATATTTACTAAAGCAATGTATAACTGAATGCAAATATTTTTATCCAAATCATCTTATGCTGTATTTTCCTCTCCAGAAATGTTCTACAGTTTGCCTTAATAAAACCATCATATATGAAGCAATTAAATGTGCTAAAGTCCTTGTAACAATTTGAAACTATTTTCAGAGTATGGAAAGTTATTTAGATCGAATTCTCCATTGAGATATTAGTAGAATAATACTTTGGAATCCTCTGGAAGCTGAAGAAAGCTATTAAGTATAAATATTTACCAAAATTCGAGTGAAAGAAGAAAATAGAATAGACTTCTTTATTGACCAAGTGTGATTGGATACACAAGTAATTTGTCTTTGTTGCGTATGTTCTCAGTGTACATAAAAGAAAAGAGACATGACATAAAAACATATACCGTATTTTTCAGACTATAAGACGCACCTTTCCCCACCAAAAACAGGGGTGAAAATCTGGGTGCGTCTTATACACTGAATACAGCATTTCTGGCCTCCCGGAACCCCGTCCCCTTTGCAAAAATGGATGTGCAGAGGGTTTGGGAGGCCTGCAGAGCCCTTATGGGGGCTGGGGAGGGCAAAAACAGCCCCCAGGAGCACTCTACAAAGCCTCCTAAAGCCTATGCATGCCCTGTTTTTTGCAAAAAAACAGGCCCATTTTCGCAAAAAAACAGGCTATTTTTTGCTAGTTCCCCCCCCCCCCCCAGCCCTACTTCGCAGGCCTCTCAAACTCTCTGCATGCCCCATTTGTCACAAAAAATGAAGACTGCAAAAACTTTTTACCTCTTCAAAATCTTGTTGCATCTTACAGTCCAAAAAATACGGTACATTTACTAAAATATGATCAAAATATTCTGGCTGCTAAAATTATCAGCAAGAGGAAAGGCTTTACATGTAATCCATTGTGTCCATCACCAGTACAGAAACAAGACTGGATGTACTGAAATTACATTTCAGACTAGAGCAACAGAAATTATAAATCCTCGAGTACTGCCACTTTTGTTCCCTACAGTAAGAGATACATAACTTACCCCCACCTATATATGAACATATAAAACTTGAGATAAAATATAAATCATCCATAAGTAATACAATATTGAAATAACTAATAACCAACAATCCATAACAGTATGCTGATATGATTAAATAACATGAATATTTTGTAAATGATCCTCATTAATACTATGGGAGCAACCAGCAAGTTACATACAAGATGATACTTCAGTCTCTGAAGACCTTCCAGAAAAATCTACTGCTATAGATTATTGTTGTGGCCCAGCAGGAGCCGTTGGAGCTGCCGACAGACTCTGATAGCGAGGGACCCTATGAGTCGGCTCTGGATGATGTGGAGGACCCTGGGCAGGGTTCAGACTCTGAGCAGGGACCAGAGAGGCTGGTTGGCCACCATGAGGCGCCTGAGGCATAGAGCAGTGGTGAAAGCCAAAGGGAGTTTGTCCCTGACGTCAGGCCCTGGAGCAGTGGTGAAAACGTCAGGCCCTGGAGCAGTGGGGAGGAGCAAAGGGAGTTGGTCCCGGATGCCAGGCAGAGACAGGCAGATAAGCGCCGGCAGCAATTACAGAGACATAGAAGGAAATCGGGCCCAGGTGGTTGTGATTAGGAGTATATAAGAAGAGACTTTGGAAGGAGACCTTTTGCAGGACATAACCATTTTACTAAAGCTGGAGAAGCTCTGTGTGTATTTCTTATCTGTGGGAGTCTGGGTTGCTGCCAAAGTCTTGTCTGTGAGTAATTACTGTGAATAAATTGGCTGACAGTAACCTTGTGTTGGTGTGACTCACCATACGGAGGGGGGGGGTGAGAACAGATTATTATATCAACTGGTTTTTAAAGTACAAACTAGAAAGAGTATATTAACTTTTTTTAAAAGAAAAGCTGGAAATAAATAGAAATAGTCATTTTAGAATTCAGTTCAACCTGCTGTCAATTAAATGCCAAAGAAAAAGTTCTCTCTGCCTACCTTGCTAATTGCAGCTAGTATAGATAATCCTTGCTTAACGATCAGTCAAAATTACAATGGCGTCAGAAAGGAAGCGGTTGGACAATCATTTGTCAGAAATGATTTAGGGTATCCTGTTTGAGCAGTGGGTTGGACTGGAAGACTAGAAGATGTCCAAGGTCCCTTCCAACATTGTTATTTTGTTAGGATGCTTTACAGCATGTAAGCACATCTGTCACAAAATATTACTCACACCTCTGGTGGTCATGTGTTTTGGTCCACGCTCCATACATGCCTATATCTCTGCTCCCAAAATACAAACATAATTTAGTGTCCTCCTGACCCCACTTCTGTAGAGAACGCCACAAAGGCATG
This sequence comes from Thamnophis sirtalis, assembly GCF_051295495.1. Classification (NCBI taxonomy): domain Eukaryota; kingdom Metazoa; phylum Chordata; class Lepidosauria; order Squamata; family Natricidae; genus Thamnophis; species Thamnophis sirtalis. The sequence goes on from NW_028261386.1 coordinate 43,815,408, forward strand.
GAGACAGGGATTTTGGGTTCCATGCATACTTGAATTCTGGCAGCCATGGATCTTGGAGGCATTTTCTTGCCATCTCCATTGAGGGCTCCACAGATGCATGCAGAGAGAGATTTTGAGCTCCATGTTTGCCTAGAAATCTAACCAGGCTTGGAAATTCAGAATTCCATGCCTACTTGAAACTCAGCAGCAGGAGGGTTCTGCAGAGGCAGGGAGACAAGGATTTTAACGTCCTTGACATGGACGTGGAGTTCAAAATCCCTCACTCCCTTTAGCTCTCCAGGAATAGAGAGGGATTCAACACATGTGAGATTGCTTAACAACTGCAATGGGGAGTGCTGAGATTGTGGTCGTTGAGCAAAGAGGTCACATGGCCACCACACTTAACAACTACTTCACTTATCAACCAAAACTCTGGTCTCAATTGAGGGCTACTTGTAGTTGTTGCACTTTTCTCAAATAATTTTGGTCAGTTTCTTGTACTCACATTGTTATTTTTACCACATACTAAGTAATCATTAACTCTGAATGTGGAAGGCAAGTGCAAAATGTTAAAAATGTTATAATGAAAGAATTATTACTAAAACGGAAACTTTTTCTTTAAACCATGCAGGTGGAGTTTTGCTTGTGGGATGCTCCTTTTAACAGCAAGAGAAAGGATGGGGTGAGTGGGAAGAAACCAAGTGCCAATTCTCTTCTTTCTTTGCTGCATTTCTATGCTGTACTGGATGCTTGGTTGGAGGAGGGGGTAAATTTATTACTTAATGTGTATCAAACATTTCAATTTATTCCAACACTCAAAACAGTGAGTCTCCTAATGAGAGAGAACTGTTCAAAACTGCATTCCCCTGTCTGTGAGTAATATATACAATTGAATTGGAACAATTTTGTCAAGACGCAAGCATTCATAAGTTGAATGGTCAGGTAATGAAAAATGTAAACACTGATGGAAATGCTACTGCAAAACAGTAAAGAGAAGTTTTCATGTTTAAAAATTAAGTAACATTTAGGTTAGAACACAGTAATAGAATAACGGAGTTGGAAGGGACTTTGGAGGTCTTCATGTCCAACTCTCTGCTCAGGCAGGAAACCCTACCATTTCAGTCAAATGGTCTCCAATCTCTTCTTAAAAACTTCCAGTGTTGGAGCATTCACAACTTCTGGAGGCAAGTTCTTCCACTGATTAATTGTTTTAAAGGTTGCCGAAGCTTATTAACACTTTGATCTTACCTATGATCATGTACTCTGGAGGTAGAAGTTTCAAGTTCATCTATAGTTTGCTGGAAGAGTTCTTTGTTTTCATCAATGAAATGCCGCTGCATCTCAGACATCTGTGCCATGATCTTCTCTCTTCGCAATTTAGCAATCTCTGCTTTTCGTTTCCTCTCAGCCTTTTCTTTATCTCGTGAGCTCTATTAAGGTAATATGTCAGCAATGGTATATAATTAATAATGTAAGTCTTTGCAGATGTGTAATTTATGTATTGAATGCACATGTTAGATTAAAGGTAAAGGCTCCCCTCGTGCATACATGCTAGTTGTTCCCGACTCTAGGGGGCATTGCCCATCTCAGTTTCAAAGCTGAAGAGCCAGCGCTGTCCGAAGACGTCTCCATTGTCATGTGGCTGGCATGAATAAATGCTGAAGGCACACGAAACACTGTACCTTCCCACCAAAGGTGGTCCCTATTTTTCTACTTGCATATTTTCATGCTTTCAAACTGCTAGGTTGTCCGAAGCTGGGACAAGTAACGGGAGCTCACTCTGTTACTGCTGACCTTTCTGATCGACAAGGTCATTATCTTAGCCACTGAGCCACTACGTGTTAGATTAGCATGTTAGATTAGTATTAGTCAAAATGAATCAAGCACTATTTGCCACTTTTCTCCTGTTTAGGAATGCTGTCATTCATTAAAGGAAATCCTTCCTAAATTATTTTATTAACTAAAGTTATAGCATGTTTCTCTCCAGAAAAACAATTTTATGGATACATATATTTTTTTTACGTTTCAAATAATGTACAAAGGTAACATTAAACAATCCAAAAGATGGAAAGATCTACTGACTCCTTTTCTGAAAGCAGAGAAAGTGAGACCAATCACAATTTCAAAGGGTGTATGTTCCACAAGATGGGAATGTCAAATAGAAGGCCCTTTATCAGATGCCCAATCAATGGCTCTTTTATGTAAGGCTTCTTTTGCAGATCTCAATATTCAAGTTAGCTCATAACAAGAGTAAAACCCTTAGTTAGACAAGGTATTTAAATATGCTACTTCTACTAGGCAAGGAACAAATGGCATCCAATTTTTCTCTTTCAGTATTAGTACAACGTGATCACAAAAATGTGTGGTAGGTAATGGTCTAGTGGTCACATTTTGTAAATTCCTGAGAAACTTTGAGAGTTGCTCCATGTAGAGCACACTGAAGTAAGCTAATGATAATGCTTGCAATCTTGCAATCTTACTGTTGCAAGATTTAATCAGTTTAGGAATATTTGCTAAATGCAATTGTGCATGTGCTCTTTGCAGCCACTACCACACAGAATTTGAAAATACACTCCCTGACAATGGATTTATTTTTTCAGAGGAAGCCAACCTGTCACAACAATTTATACCTATCCTCAACTCTATCATATAATTGTACTCTACCCTATCTGGAATTAAATTTCAGCTTGTTCACTTTCATCCAGGTCATCATAAAACCTACTAAACACTTAAAATTGACAGGATTTGTTTTTCTGGTAGAGTCACAATTCTATTAAATCCATTCCTTTATGTTTCACCCATTAAACATTAAAATAAAGCCACCGAATTAAAGTAAAGAGAGCTCAGTCAATCATTATCAGTTAATAATAAAGCTTTTATTCTGCACCATTAGTCACTATTCTGACTACCACTACCCTACTGGTGAATAAAAATGTTTTTAATTAGAAAACCTGATATAAATATTAGACATGTTGCATAGTAATATAAAATAACTTGCAAAATAAGTTGCTGGCTAGATTGTCATATTATGTTTAGAATCTGCCTTTGGATACACTTACTACCCAAATTGTGTTGCTTCTCCCTTGCATTGATATTACCTCTTCCATAAAATTTCCCTCAGTCTCCAAAACAGGACTTGTTGAAGATTTCTCCCGGAGTTTCTTAACAGTATTAAAAGTCTGAAACAAGAAACTACGTTAGTATTCGCTACTTAAAATTTTTATTTTGGCCACAGATCTATAAAGTTTATAGGAGAGTATAGTACAACTTACCTTTAGTATCCATCTGATCATGTCTTTATGCACTTCTAGGTGGGGTGCATTTTGCAAAGTTTCTAGCATGGCTAATATACTTGGGGAATTGCGGGGTGTCTCACCAGGCCCTGTTTCAAAGAAAAAGAAAGGAAATCTATGTGCATCTATTTTGGCTATATAAATTTAATACAGAGGAACAAGAATTCAATGGGTGCTTCTTGTTCTTTATGTTTCAATATAATATGCATATCTATCTATCCATCCATCCATCATATATCTTACCTATAGTTTATTACAGAAAATAATAGATTTATCTTCATAAATAATTTAGATTTATTGTAATGTTTGCTCCCCCCCCCCAATAGTGGTCTCAAGAGATCTCCGGGAGAATGCTAATGACCAGATGATTGCAAAGAAATATGATTCTTCCAACAAACTGGAGCTCTACTTCAGATTCCAAGATACGGAAGAAGAAAAAAGAGAAATGATGATGAATTTAAGAAGAGAATTTTTTTCAGAAGCACGATTAACAACCAAAGACAAGCTAATTTTAATAGCAGTTGGAGGGCAATGAGATTACCTGAGAGATCCTTCAAGCAACAAAATGCAGAGAGAAGTCTATAAAAACCTTATAAAGGAGATAAAAAGAAGACTGACACCACAATTGGCAAGAGAGATAAGACTGCTTTGTTACTGGAAAGATACAGGTTGACAATGAAAGTTGATAATAAAAAATTACTTAATTTTGGTGATCAATAAGTAGGAATTTAGTGATTTTTAGATTGTTTTAGATTGTTATTAAATGTTTATTCGTTAACAAATAATTAATTATAACAATAACGAAATGATAATGGATATAGCTTAATGTACTGTACTGGCAAATTAGTAAAAGAAATTTGTATATAAATTGCAAATTGCGATCTGGGGAAAAGACCTATAAATTTTATTAACCAATTTTTATTCAGATCTTGTCATAAAGGTGTAATGTCCTTTGGGTTTGAGGAGAGGAGGTTGGATATAATAACAACAAGGAAATGTCAATGGATATAGTTTAATAATATATACGTATATGCTCTGGTTTTGGCAAAAGAAACTTGGATACAAACTCTAAACAGTGAGTTGGGAAAAAAAGGAAAAAAAGGTTTAGAAACTTTATTAATTGACTTTTACTTCGAACATGTCACAAAGGTGTAATGTTATTGGAGGATTTTTGAAATAGCTAATGAACACCATTATGTGGTTGTGTCTTTAAGTATGAATGATTTGAGGTAAAAGCATGTTCAAATAATTGTAGTCAAATGAGAATTGTGGTACATTGATAGTAAGATATACAAAGATTTTTGAATTAAAGTGTATAATCTAATATGAATTATAAGTAATGACTGTGGAAGAAATCCACGAAAGTTATCTGTAACCAATCAGCACACTTTCTACAAGATGTAATGAAGGATGATTCTTTTTTGTGTTTTTGTTTAATTAAAATAAAATAAAAACTTTTTTTTTAAAAAAAGAGATCTCCGGGAAATGCTAATGACCAGATGATTGCAAGAAATATGATACTTCCAACCCTTCCCTCCATCATGTGAGAACTAATTTGCCCCCTCCCCCCATCCTGCCAGAAGCAATGAAACTTCTTGGATGAGAAGTGAAACATCGTCTTCTCAAAGAAAAAACAATCCAGTTGTCTTCTAAAAAAAGCATCTTGGGAACAACTATGACCTGGATGACTGAGATTCTCTACAGACATTATTTCTAATAGTTTAATAAAAGTAATTTTTAAATATAAGCAATATATTCTTAATAATACATCTTACCACCACAGTATTAGGTAAAAGAAATATGAAGAAATTGCAATTTTTGCAGAAGTAACAACTTACTTGAAATTTTCTGACTGAATGTAAAAGTCACAAGATTATCTTCACTAGCATTCTCAAGATGTTGTTTTTCTTCTTGTAGCGCCATTCCAATCAAGTGGAGAATCTAGGAAAAACATGACAAAATTTCCCTTTTCAGAAGTACTGTATATTCTACATAATTTGTATTCTTGAATTAATGAAAACTTTAACACACCCTTTGTAGCATGGACTCTGACCAGGCATATCCATTATGCTCTACTGCCCATTGAAGGATTGTTCTCATAAGGCATAACATGACATCACATTGTAGAATATTTATCAGGCTTTCAAACAGAGGGCAAAATGGTGGTAATACAGGAGGTGGAAGCGCTGAAACAGAAATTAATACACTGTTGTTAATACATTTGGAAAGTTGTACAGTTAGATAATTCAATACGTTAGGAGCATTTAAGAAGGTGTGTGGAACTTTTCAAATTAACAAAAAAAATTAGTTTATTTTATTTTTAATACAATCCTACCCGTACTCTCTGTATATATACCTAGATAGATGAGAGATGTAAATAGCTCAGTAATAAATTTCTTTTCAAGTAAAAGGACCCAAAACAGATTTAGTTGCTTTTCAAACTGGCACATGTAGTTAATTTGGATCTTCAATAAAATATTTTTTGGCTAAAAAAATAATTTTGTTGTGTTCAGTAAGAACCGTTGATTTTTTTGTAAGATTTAAAAGAAATAGCAAAATTGAGACAGCATCAGAACCTATGCATGTTAGCTGAAATTAGTATGTTTGAATTCTGTTCCTTTCTCAATTCTTCAGGACTACCGGTATTTATTCCTACTCTAAATTCACTGATTTTGAGAATGCTTACTTTCAATTAAGTCAGACTTGCCGAGTGTTAATATTAAAGGTTGCATCCTATGCAATTTAATAACTTTTGATGAATGAAGTAATACTGGAGTAACATCCAGTGTTAACATATTATGAATATCATCATAATCAATGATCCAGAGATGAAAAATTAATTGCCACACCATTCTGACTGATATCTTGTTCTATAAAGTCTTTTATAGATTATGTTGTAACACTTCCTTAACGGTGTATGCAAATTCAAACTATATTGCACATCAACATCAACACTAATCACAATGTATGGCACTTAGCAGATATTTCTTGAGTTACTTGAAACCATACAGATGGTTAGTAAAGTAACTAGAATACATTACATGCATTATTTAGATAGTGACTATATTAATTTCATGAATCCCAAATTGGGCAAGAATAATCTAAAGAACAATGTGTATAGTTTGAGGTACAATTCATAGCTGATCTAAATTTTAAAGCAGCCTAATATGTCACATATACAAATGTAGTGAGATAAATAACGTAGTCATTTACGGCATACTCAGATTTTTCCTTTAATGGCAGCATTATTTTTTGATTTGAAAAAAAAAAGGAAAATAGCTGTTTTAATTCACAATATCTGTTCATCTAGTTTAAAGTCAATATGGTTTTTGAAGACCCCATGTATTAAAAAGAATGAGAGCAACAAATATGGAGAGATCAATATAAACTAGAAACATAGGTACCTGTATCTTCCCGATTTTGTCGTCTTAGTTTTCTTTGGGCTTCCTCTGCCTTAAAAAAAATGAAAAGCAATCTAAACATTAAAAACAAAAGCATAATTTCTGGATAACTAATTTATTTCTTGACATTTATTTCATGTTCCAATTTCTTATATTACCTGAGCTCAAAAACATTCATCTCTATTGTTCATATGTATCAGTATAACTTAGATTTTATACCATAAACAAACAACTTGAAGGCCCAAGATGCAATCGCCAAAGGCATCCCCTAGGCACCTTCAAGAGTTATCAAACTGTAATGTTTAATGTGCCAGAAGGGAGAAAATAGCAAAATATATGATTGTAGAATAGTCATGTTAACTTTTTGTGAAGTCAACATTAATTTTTATTATTATCTTATCCACTGTTTGGAGGAGTTTGAGATTTGAAATGCTATTGTAAGAACGAATACTGAGAAAATCTTGTCACAGTAAAGCCATTTTGGCCAAGAACTAGCTATGCCTCGATAGTAAGCAGCTGTACCTTCCAGCTCCCCAATATCACTTTCAAGATAATGATGGCAATTTGTAACAGAAACGTGATACAGCTGAAGACAACAGATTCTAGACTAAATGATGCGGCCATAGGCAGATGAATTTCTAAGAATCATAATTATTCCATGGATTACATTTGTTATTCAGCAGTTTTTTTCATTTAAAACTGTTTTAAGTATTGTTCTGATTCCAAAAGTTACCATAGCAGCAAAAAATCACATTTAAAAGAAATTCCAAATTTATAACACCCTTGTTTTCAAAACCAGAAAAGATGCAATTTTTTCCAGCTCTATAAGCACTTGGCCTATATTTTCTCTACCATAACATCAATAATTTTGCTTATTTGTTTCTTTCTTATTAGTAATATAACTGTATCCTGTATGAATACCTCACCAATTCCCTTGGATTTCTTGCCTATATCTTACAAATCCCCTTCAGAGATTTGTAAATTCTATTTATGTTCCTCAATTAACCGTTTTCTTCCACTGTAATTGAATCTGCTACTGTCTTCATACAAAAAAATTCTACTTCTAATTCCTTCATGAAACTATCCATGCAACTTTTGTTTCTCTTTACTCAAAATCAAACTACCAAAACAGCCAATCTACTTTGTTTCTTTCAAAGATATACTGTCCTGTTATAAACTCAATCTGAATCTATAATGCAGGCATGCGAATACAAAGCTTCATAATTATATATAATTATATAATGAAAGTTTTCATCTTGCATAATTACCTTAGACTGTTCTGCCCTTGAAAAATGGTAAAAATATAAATTGAAATCTTTAGCACATTCTGGCTTTAACTCATATAAGCCTCTTCCTGTTAATCCTGGTTTTCTAAAAGATAATTGGAAATGTATAATCAGCATTGGAATAATTGAACAACAACATTCTAAACTATTCCATGAAACAATGAGAACACTAATACCTCAATATGAATGATGTCTTATACTTTTAACTGACTATTACTATTAATGACTGCACAAAGCTTCTTTGCCTACAAGCACAGACTCTACTTTGGCAAAAATGAGACTCAGTGCCTCTGACTGTTGGCTGAATGACACCAGACGTCCCTTCATTTAGGTCATCAAAGGGGTCCACTGACAGCCCTTCAACTTATCATCACCTAAAATAAATGTGTAGCTTCTTAAATAACAGACATGTGAATATGAGATATGGTACACAAGCAATTGATGCCATACTTATAGTCAAGGTATTAATTGTAAAGAACCATGTTCTTGTTGCTGCCTAAACCTACAGAATAAGATGGGAAAGAAAACCCCACTTTCTCCTGAGCTGCACTGCCCTGAGAATAACCATCAAGGTTGTTGGCTTCTACCTTGCTTCTCCACTAAACATTTTGCTTTTGGGCAATAGCAACCTTCATTCCTGTTGAAGCAAGACCATCCTTTGAAAACAAGGAAGTGGCTAAATGTATTATAAGCTATTCTTCGAATACATATTTGGTGTATTTGGGAAGATGAGGGACAACAGATAATTTCCCTGCTAATATAAAAGTTTTTTCCATGTAGTATTTTTTATCACAATAAAAAAAAGTTTGTTTTGTTAATACTTTTAACAAAAAAAATCCCTCAAAACATTCAGAATCTTACTTCTTACATTATCTCTAAGAGCTGTCAATTCTTACATTTGTAAAATGTCTAGACTACATTCAATTAAAATAACCATAAAGAAAGGTTTAAGAATGAAGTATAAATCAGTCCTAAACAGTATTTACTGGGTCACAATATATACTATTTTACACATTTAAAGAGGTTTGTTGCAGGGAAGCCATTACTTGAAACAGGCAACTGCTTCAATGACAGTTTCCATTCCGGTCTCTTTGTTTTCCTATGAAATCAAAGGAAAAATAGGTTATTATATGTGTACATAGTTTTCAAGTATATTTCCTAAGGTAATAATCAGCTAGATCAATCTGGAAATAGGGGGTTCTTTGTGCTGTCTGAGCTTGGCTGTTTTTTTGCAGATGTTTCATTATCCAAGCAAGCTAATATTATCAGTGTTAGTGAGGACTGGGGTTTTCTTCAGTTTATATTCCAATGACTTGCCAACATTGTCAATATTGGTGGAGTAGTTTTGGAGGTTCTTTGTTTGGGCCGTTTATTGCTAGCTTGTTTGGCAGTTCCTTGATTGGAGTATTCTTGATTGTTGATTTGATGTTAATCTTGGAGTTAATCTCCAAATCCACTTGGAGAAGAACCCCCAAGAACCACTTCCACCAACACTATTAGGGCAAACAAGTAGAATATAAACTGAGAGTGAATCCCACTGCTTACTAGCACTGATGATGTTACCTAGTTTGGGTAATGAAACATCTTCAAGAAACAACCAAGCTCATTTCAACCTTGAGCTACAAATATTCTCCTTTATTGGCAATCTGGAAGTATTAAAAATTTAAGGATCTTTAAGACTGTGCTATCTTAAAATTAGTTATTGTGATTGAGTCATATTTTTCATACACAGTTCTGCAATCTCACAAGTTTAATGCAAAATAATTTGAAATGATTTATTTTTATATTTCTGAAATTTTATTTCCCATGTCACTTTTCTGTTTATAATTGTAATAATAACAGTCACTGTGATTAAATTGCAACAAAATAAAGTACTCTGGATGGGTTGTAAAATTCAACACATTTACTAATTTCTAGGGAGTATAAAATTGTGGAGAAAGTATTTAATATAATCCATTAAAGCCTGCTGGGAAATCATCTTCTATAAAAACTTTTAATTCCCTGCTATCTGAAGGAATCTTCATGACCAATTCCATCATATTAGAAATCCCCCAATGATCATCCACCAATTTAAAAAGTACAAGTGAAAATATTTTTAATGAGACTCACATCTTCTGGCAACGCTTTTACTAATTCACTATGAGCCATGGGTCTGATGCTCAGCTGGTGAATAATCTCTCTTTTTATTTCATCTGTAGCATTAATCTGCCCAATTCCTGGAGTAAATCTCTCTCCTGTAAAACAAATCAATAATTTCAGTAAGCACTGATCAATTTCATTTTATGAATATGCTGAACCGAAGCCACAGAAGTGACTATTTTTTCCAGTACAACATCTGAAGGGATATTCATATTATCATATGACAACATGTAAGGATTGTGTCATGATCATAAACATCCCCAAAATAATTTTATTTTATCAAGGAGCAACAGAAGTGGAAATAATTGTACTCTTTAACATTGGAGTTGTAGGTACAGTATATTAATGAACTAATCAAAACAACATCTATAAATTGCAGGACTTCTAACTATAATTAGAATTAATCCATAAAATTAATCAGTAGGTATTAAATGAAAAAGCATAAACTCACCAACAATAATTATAATTAGGTGTAACATTTCTTCAATGAGAGTATTATTTTGCTGAACCATATCCTGAAAGAAACAAGGACTAAAATGTTAGAAAGCACTTACAGATATTTTCATGTTAAGATATAACAGTTTGCAATTTATTTATAATGAATTTCTTAAAGCTTTGAAACTATATCTTCAACTACTCATGTTGTACCTTATTGGTATTTTCAGAACTGAACCTTTTGCCATAATCCGGAGTACTAAATATCTGATAAAGTTCAAAGCGACACAGCATCATCATCAAAAAGTGGTTTGGATCCATCATAGACACACTTGTCTACAAAGAAAAGGAAGTTTAGATAAAGAGAACAGAATGATATAAACTTATTTGGAAACATTGCACTATTGGCCATAATCACATATAAAATTTGTTTTCTTTTATAAATACGTCATACAATAGTTGCATATGAAGCAGCATGAATCTTCATATTATAGTCCTTTCTAAACCTTTTAACTGTAATATCCCTTTCAAGTACAAACAGCATATTGAATATTTGTTTTCCAAAATTTTGTACTTTTAAAAAATAATGGTTTTATCAGAATATATTAACATATAACTTTTCCAGTCTCAAAAGGGGAGGTACGTTGAAAAAAACCTTGACTGCATAATATTTTTTAAAAACTCTTTTAAAGAACGCAGGTGTCTTAGTGACATCTTAAGGTACATCTAAGGATTATTCAAAAAAAAAAAATTACCTGGAGCATTACAATGTCTTTATCAAACATTTCTCTTCTGCACTTTACATTATGATAATAGTATATCTGAAAGAGAAAGTTTTCAGAGTTTGATATTTGATTTGGATTATGATCCAAATCTACTTTACATTCCATTTTGCTGACAAAATTTCTCAGATTCATCAAAATCTTGACTTTACAAGAACAAGAAGAGTTAAAATGATTTACCATATAACCTGGGAATCTTCTTGACTTGCAGACTCTAATAAAGTAAAGAGGGGTTTTTCCCACATGATTATCAGCTGCATACTGTACTTTTGGAGGCAAGTCGAGGCAAGCTTTAGGAGATTGTCAATGTCTTTCTGTGTGAGATGATGATGCCTGTAGTCCTGAAGAATTCAGCCATTTTTTACTGACTCACCTTCACTACAGTTACTAAGAGAATCATGGGAGTTCAGCTACAGAATGTAGCGGAAGAAATGGATTATCTACATTATATTTATAATCTATTATTATTACCTCTCTTTCAGTCATAATTCAAGGACTGGCATGCAACAGAAATGGTACTAATGGATGACTTTTATCAGGACCTTGACTCCCCAACCCCCCTGATCCTCTTAGATCTGTCAGCAACTTTCAGTACCATCAATCATGAAATTTTGATGGATCAGTCTTGAAGATTGGAGGTAACAACTGTTCTACAGTAATTCTGTTTCTTCCTTGTGGGCACTTCTGCTCAGTGGTGACTGGGTAGGTGAGATTGACTTGGTGGTTTATTTTTGTGGGGTTCCTCACAAGTTGGTCCTTTGCCCCATTACTTCAATCTACATAATATCAATATTGTAGTACCATCAATATGCTCATGATGCTCAATTGTACACTGTCACTCCAGGCCATACTAATGATGATGTGAAAGTCTTGAACCTGTGTCTAGAGGCTGAGGACACAAGGAAACAGGATGAAAATGCATCCATGCAAGAGGAAGTTATTGTTTGTTCATTGAGGACATTGGTCAACTCTAGTAGTCTCTCTCAAAATATCTAAAGGATAAGATCTCTCATTTGGAAGTCTCTTGGATTCATGGCTACTGGATTGGAAGATGAAAGCCATGCCCAAGAATGCTATTTACAAGCCTTAGACATATGTGATTACACAACCATACCCAAAAATGAGATATTAAAGACTGACAGACTCAAAAGCTGTCCAGACTGGTTGGGTTGAGCAATGGGCCTTTCAGGAGAGGGTGCACCACCACCTCGAAAACCGATGGGATCACCCCTTGCTTAAGGAATTAGTAATCACCACCCAAGCCCAACTGTGTCTCCTCCAAGCACCCTTAGCCAGCTAGGAGACACATGGAATGCTGGTATGGTCAAATTATCCGCTGCAAAAGCCCTATTCACATCCTCAAGTGCAACGGGATCAAACTCCCTTGAGATAAACTTGCAGGATTTAGCCCTATAACCTCCAAGGGCACTGGCCTAAAGCTGAAGTTCAATGTCGAAATGCAAGAGACTTCATCTGCAGAGTACACAGCATATTCCTCATGGTGACCCTATAGATTAAATCCTTTTGGTCTATGGTAAAGGCCATAGGCTAGAAACCATGAATTTGTGAGCTTTAGCCTTGGGCATGAAAGCCAGCTGGGTGGCTTTGGGTCAGTCATGTTTTCTCATCTCACTTCACAGAGTTGTTATTGTTGTGGGAAAAATAGGAGGGAGAAGGAGTATTAAGGATGTTTGCCATCTTGAATTATTTATAAAAAATAATAAAGTTGAGATAAAAAATGTACCACAGCTTCCAGAAGTGATTAAAACTTCATATATTTATTATCAAAATTCAGTGTCAAACATATTGAATGGGACATACATACAAATAAATAAACAAGCATTTTGAGTTCAAGAAAACTACTCTTAATAAACACATTTAGGAAAACATACAAAATAATCAGAGCACAAATTTAAAATTAATTATTTATGAAGAGCACCTTACTCTTTAGCAATAAGGAAATCAAACAGTTCTATGGTTCTCAGGTAAAAGAAAAGGATTAAATAATTTTTTCCCATTCAGGACTTACCTGATTAACAAGTGAAAATCCATTTCTCCGCCACATTCCAGCATGAACTTGGGCACACAGAACTAGACATCGCAGGGGATGTTCTATTAACATAGGAGGACTAAGTTCACTCTGTATCGGTTGAAGATAAACACAAAACTCAATATATTTGTTTCATGTTTTTAAAGAGCATTCAAAAATTCATTTCCATGACTTAAAATATAGGAAGTTATAGCTATTATCCCTTATGGTTAACTGTATTCTAGGCACTGTTACCTCTGGATCTCCCCAATTAACTGTTCAGTTTTGTTTTGTTTTAAACTAAAATAAGTCATAGATGTTTATTAACATAATATTACTCACCATTGGTAGTTGTTCTGGAAACTTGTATGCTACTTCTGTTTTGCTCAAAAGTGCATGCAAACCTGTATTAAATACAAAAATGCATTCTATTGATTATATTACAGTATTTATTTATTGTATCTATACAGTACCAAAAGTTTTTGCATTTTAGTGGGGAAATATAATTGCTTAACCAACCCAATTTATCTCACAAAAGAATCTTGCAGATGTCCATTTTGGTGTATGGATTTGAACTGCTACCCAAAATCTTTTGTGACCCTTGAACTAACAGAAGCGGATAGCACTCCTTATAGTATATAATATTTAGCTACATCTAAAATATAGTGCACTATATCTATATGTAAAATGTATGTCTATGTCTATATATGTATATATATATATATGTATGTATGTATGTATGTATGTATGTATGTATGTATGTATGTATGTATGTTTTTTTATTTGTGCTGATAAATAAATAAAGGACAAATAAAAAACACAAATATAACAAAGGCAACAGTAAAAATATTGGGTTTCTGTCGTGATGGACTCTTGTGACGAGCCGATTGACAGATGATGGAAGCAGTTAGCTTCCTCCCATAATTGGGGCTTACCAGGGGTTGTAAAAATCTAATATATATATAAGTTTACACAACAGTGATAAGTTTCTATAATGGTAAGAATAGTTGAATCTGAACCTGACAATATCAAAGAAATACAGCTTACTAACTCATGTCTTTGTTGTAAAGTGATTCATTTTCCACCCACAAAGATAGCAAGCAAAAGAGAAAATTTGAGTTATAGTTATGAAAACAAACCATATTAAAAATTAACCACCAAATCAACTAAGCAATTTAGGGCTTACCTGCAAGTAAACGGGAAACAGGAAGATGAATGCTAACTTTTTCCTGAGAAACACAGTATCTAATAGTTTCAACTGAATGTCCACACATGCTGAGTTCAATTGGCTGTTCTCCTTCAGTAAAACCACAGTGGCATTGCATCAAAACAGTCAAAGATTTCTTATAGGCTTCAATAAGCACTTTTTCCTATAAAAATTAAAGGTAATTATATTTACAGATAACACAGCTCTTAAAATTGTACCAAAATGATCATACATTTGTAATCAAGATAAACAAGTGAAAAATTGCATCAAGGTAAAATTTATCTAACCTATTTAAAGTGAATTTGCCAATGCTGTTTCAATAACTGTTGGAACTGTATCATAGTAGGCAGCAGTAGGTATACAATTCCATCTTACAAAGAAAACTTTAGTAGCAGAAACACGAACATAGGAAGCGCATTTAAGACTCTAAATTCTGATCTTATTTATCTCCAAATAGAGGGAAAAAAGTACTGGTGAGAGAAAGTTTTCTATTCTAGCCTCTAGGTCCTGCTTTGCAATGGGAGTTGTGGTATTTTTAGTACTTTCTTCTAGGATATTTTATCATTTCACTCTAGAGCAGATTTCTAGAGAGTAGAGAAGATGGGCTTGACAAAGAGAGCTCACTAGACTTCTCCATCCCAATTAAGTGAGTCCTCATTAATACAATTCATTTTCTGAATTGCACTCTACCTTTTCTTATACATTATACCAGTAAATCTTGTGGTTCTTCATATGTGCTATCCAGAGGTGGGTTCCTACCGGTTCGGCCCGATTCAGTCAAACAGGTAGTGGTACAGCGGCATGGGTTGCTGGAACCGGTAGAGACCCAGGCCTGCGACACCCCTGAACTGGTTCTCATCTTGTTTTTAAGTTCTGCGCATGTGCAGAACAATTATAATTGAACTGTGCATGTGCACAAAGCGCACAAATGAGCAAACTGGTAGTGAAGGCGGCCAAAACCCACCCCTGGTATGACCACCATTCCATGTATGGCTATATAAACAATAGTAGAAGACTGAAGTATAAGACTGAAGTATATGGAGTATCTCTTTCTAAAAAAAATCTAGTGATTATTAATTTTAGCTCTTTTCTTCACATACAGTGATTTCCTGCCATGCCCGAAGCTATCAAAACTATTCTCGTTTCTTTAAAAAAATGCATCCAGCCATAGTCACATTCAGGATACCATTTTAAAAGGTAGACAAAAAAGTAAAACTGGAATATTTATTAAACTACTTCACATTGTATCAAATACTCAAATACTAAGATTTACCTCAGCCACATATATATTTATAAATAAATTATCTACAGAATCAGCTACAATAGTATAAATATTCAATCCATTCTGTACATCTCTGAGTAAATAGATACATTAGTGCCTCTGTGCTAATGGCGGTTTTTTAACTAAGTTAAAGTTAAAGCCTAAGTTTTCAATTAGTAAAATAGAGGGAATTTCCCCTTAAGTGTATTACCTGTTCTAAAGAACTTCTAAATTATCCAAAGAAAATTAGAGAGGGAGCACAAAACTGCAGCTATAAATAGATATATCTCACAATAACTTTGCATCACTAATCTCATACTAATGAACACCCCCTTTTATTCCTTTTATTCTGAAATACACCCTAGCCCAGATCTGAAGATTGTGTGTTAATTTATTTTACTCTAATGTTTCCTACTTAAAATTCATGGGCATTTGAGTTTCCATTTTAAACAACACAATCTTACTGATACAAATCATATAAAGAAATCTTGAGGGTTCTTTACAGCCCTCAAATATATTTGAAACATTTTAATAACTTACATCTAAAGCACACCAATCTTGCATCATTGAGATAACATGTGTTAATTTCATCTGCAGTGTGAATGCAGCTTCCCACTCTGGTTCCATTTCAATATGCTGTCCTACTTGGCGGGTTATTGGATCCATACCCTTCAGACACAGATGAGAACAACAAAGTAGTATTAATGTTAAGACCCAACAAGTCTTTGCCTAGTGACTGTATATAGCCAAGATAGAAAAATGGCTGCCTATAGTTTGCTCATGCTAATTTCATTTGTGATGGAAGAACTAGACAAACCTGCAATGATGAAAAATTATATCCATTACAATTCTGGTTTACCACCTCCTAGCTACTAGCATCTGACTTCATAAAGTCCAACAATCCTTCACAAGAATATCTTGTGATTTTCTTGTCTAGAGAGGACTGTAGAAAAATTAGCTTTACTGAAACTCTATTCTATCACCAAGAACAAGGAAACCTAATAAAAAAAGGTGTTGGAAATGTAACAATTATATGAAAAACAATTTTCACTATCTCATTTGTAATCATGCAATTAATATGATACAATTTTTGTACATTACTTACTTGCATACACCTCAGCAATTCCAAGAAGACATCAAAGCCATCTAGAAATTTTTGCCTCAGTTGATCTGACCACTCAATTGGCTTGCTTATCAACACATACCTACGTACAGCAGAAATAAATTTGCAGGCTGATTTTTGTATTTAGCTAAAAATATGTTTGTGTGATTTTTAAAAACAAACTTACTTTAAATCCAGAATCAGGCTTTGGACTCGTCGGAATTTGAATGCCTGTATTGCAGTATACCGTTCAAACTGAAATCTCCCCTGTAGATCTCTATGTCGTAAATGATCCATAAATGTTGAGATTATAGTAGTCAGGAGATTCTCTTCTACAATTAACATTCTTGCCTATAGCAAAAGTACATTTTAAAGTGTGTTTTAATCAGAAGCTGCAGAAACAATTATTTGTACGTCAAATGCAGTTCTTTTCAGCACCAAACGGCAAATAGTTCCTAAATGGGGAAACCAGCAGAATCATCATATTTCAAGGAAGGATTGGCTAAATTATTAGAAACCCATGCCTCTAAAAATTTTACTTTTAAATAAAGATACCATTATTCTGAAACTTTGCATCATAGTTAAAATTATCGATTAAGAATGAACATCTGCTGGTTAAGTACTCTAATCTGATGAACAGTGGTCACATTCATTTTTTAGAACTGCTTATACCATGAACAACATACAAATTTGCTGAAGCTATGTGGCACTGAAATTATCTCAACAGTGCACATTCTTACAACATGCGCTGTTGAGATAATTTCAGAGGATCCACCCTTATTTCTCCAAAATATGAATCAAGTTGCAAGGCAGCTTTCTACTAATGAATTCCATCCCTAGCCAATAGAGGTACAAAAAGTATCTCAGGCAGATATTAAGCCTCCACTTTGACACATCCATCTCCTTAGATAAATGGATTCACTGCCGAACAGCTTTTACATTAGTGGAGTAAACAGTAGAGCAGTCAAGCAGAATTTACTTCTAGGTAACTTCAAATTACTATTTGTGCCCTATAATCTAAGACAGGGTATGCACTTCCTTTAATCAAAGGCTGTTCTTGGTTTTGTATAGTACAATAGTTCCCAAATGTTCCCCTTTCTTAAAAATGATTCAGGACCCCTAATGACTTTTGTTTATGTGGATTAAAACTATCAATATTTACCATATTATAAATTAAAAATATTTTTATTTGACTTCACAAATCCCCTGACTTGAGACCCTCCCTCCCTCAAGAAATCACACTTTGAGACTCAATGGTATAGCAAATCAAAGATAACACTCTAAATGTGGAATGGCTGTAGGTTCTAATTGCAAGTTTTATTTATTTAATTTTGATAACTTTAAAAAAATATTATTACATTACTAATATTGTAATAAAAATAATTTCCCTTCCTCCAATCACAGTATTGATTTGTTTTTAAATAAATGGAAGATAAAGAGAAGCAGTAGAGAAAAATGTGAGAATAACAGATTGGAAAAACCTTGAAAGGGGGGAGGAATAGAGGTTGGGTAACCCCTACAAGGCATTACCAGTTTGATATAGTGGAAAGTATTTATAGCTCCAATGGATTAGAGGTATGCCAGTAGAGAAAGTGATCTTAGTAGAGTTATCTTTTATTGGTAAGGTCAAAGGGAAAAGGACAATTCTTTGATTAAGTCCATAATTGAGGTAGATACATGGGTTCTGAAGATATGAGTGAAGCTAATAAATTTAGGAGATGGAATTGGAAAATCAAATTCAGAAGGTGTCAGGTGAAACCCATTATGAAGTAAAACAAGATTTTAGACTCTAGATTGTATGGAGGTCGATTGCAATATTTAGTTCATTGGAAAGGGTACCCTTTGTCTGAAGCTACCTGTATGAAGAGTTGGGATGTAAAAGCAGATAGACTAGTAAAACAATTCCATGATAAACACCCTGATAAGCTAAAGGATACCCTGGGGAGGGGGAGATGCTTAGGATGTTGCTGTTAACCCCGTATTAATCTTGTTACAGGACATGATCTTCTGATGAGAGGAGGCAGCCTGTTAGGCCTGGAAGCTATCTTTTGCATTGGGCCTTCCGGCCTGCCACATTTACTGCTGTGGGAAAGTGGGAGGGGGGATTATATGGAGTATGGGAGATATATAGTCAAAATAACATTCCTTTCTCAGAGAGTCTGAGAGTGTCAAGAACATCTTGCTCTGCACCTGGAAGGTTGTGACTAGAAGGCATCTCCAGTTGGGATGATGACTGATTAGGCCATGTAATGGACATGTGGGTGCTGGGCAGGGACTTGGACTTTCATTTGGATGGGGAAAACCTGGAGCCTTTCAGATTCAGGTTTTCCCAGATGTGCCAATATGACATCTCTAATAAAATTGAACTTTGAGGAACTTCAAGCCTCGAAGTCTTCTTTCGTTGGGGGTGTTCCTTGGAACCGTGACAGAAGGTTTGATTGAGAGAGGAATTCCTCACATTACAAATTTATTTATACCACAGATGTGAGAAGCACATACTAAATAAAACTCAAAATCATCAAATTGGAAATGAAACACACTAAATTTGATGTTTTAGTAATAAATAAAATGTGGGGGGGGGTGCAGAATGTTTATGATTATCCGGCAATATTGACCATATGAGCACTTATTAAGGAACAAAGTGGCAATGAAATTAAAATGGAAATGGTTAAAACTCACTAGAATTTAAGAAATAAAAGGATTGTATCTATAAAAAATATGAAGGAAATGCAGTGAGGAAGTTGGACTGGACAAAGTTGGGTAATGAAGTTGGGCACAAAATATGGAAAGAAAGATAAAAGTAAACATAAAACATGGTGAACAATCAGAAAAATGTATCATCATGTGAGCTGGGGGGAGAGAAGAGATTCAGAAGTTTTAGTATTCTGTATGTACCTACATGACCCATTTATTGGACTCCTATTTTGGAGTTAAAGATGATACCTTATTCTGTGCATCTGGCTTTGTTCCTAAGGCAGGACCAGAATTCATAACCTCTTAGTTTCTACTTTAGTGCCTTAGCCACTACCACCACATACTGGTTCTTTTTTTTTTCAATCTACAGATTATAATTTTGTTACAGGTAGGCTCTGTCTTCTTTAATCATAAAATTATATAAGAATCAATATTTGGGATTCCAAACATAATAATACATTATATCTGTATTAGATTTAAGTGACCTTCAGAGCAAACAGAAGGTTTCATTCAACATTTAAATACTTACAAGAGAAGGTACTGTGAATATCTGCACCGAGAGGTCAGCAATTGAATACTCTCTGTCGTGGTCATCTTTCACATAATCATTCTGCAATCGCTCATAATTCTATTAAGAAGAAGGCAAAAAGGCAAAAAGTGCCAACTATCAGTTTAAAAAAAAAGATAGCACTACTCACCAGAGTAGGTACAGTGAAGAGCTGAACAGAGAGAGCAGTCACCGACACTGGCCGCTCGTGATCATCCTCCATAAAATCTCTCTGCAACTGCCGATAATTCTAAACAACAAGGGGAAATTCACCTCTAATCTGCACTGTTTTGTCTAAGTTTCATATTTGTGATGGAAAACTATGTCCTAAAACTGACAACCCTTTTATATCTCAAATTACTAAACTATGGCTAAGGGGACACCTCTTAATTAAATACAAATACCAAATGTATCCATTGTTATAGGAAACACTTCTAGATTCAATCAATATTTAAAGTAAATTGATGGAGTTGTGCAATATATAGAAATCCTTTTTACAATATGTAACTAGAATACTTACTAGTTAATTGAAAATTATTAGTTCAATTCAATTCAATATTACTTAAATAACATGGTATTTATTAAGATAAATCGCATAATAATTCAATCAACTAATGAAGTGCCACCTTTTTACATTGCATATCAAAAATGCCTCATCAAAATTGAATCTTCATTTATTCTACTAAATTAGGGGTATTCTATATCTTAGGAGGCAAGATATTCTAAAGGGAGAGATAGCTACTGAGAAGAACCACCATTTACTTCATCTGGGATAGTGATCCTTCAGAGACCACAAGGATGACCTCAAACTAGATGAGAAAACTATTCTATACACATTTGGGGGTAGAGTACTTTGAATCTGCTCTAGAGTCATATTTGTAATCATTGCAGTAATCACAACAGAGATGTAACACTAATTTATTTGTTACTTCTAGTTAGTGGATTGCTTCATTTGGAACTTGTGGAAAATTACAAGTCATTGTTGCAAGGGTGTCCTGATTCTAAAAGGCCCACAGCTGGCTTTTGCCTGCTGCTATAGCAGGTGCTGTAAGTCTTAAGGGACTCTCAAATCATGGATGATTTTCTATAGGGGGAGTGCAACTTCACCCAGAATCAAAGTTGGAACCGGAACCAAGCCATATCAATAATATTATAAAGAATTTACAATTGAAAATTACTCACTCTGGCAAACCGGAAAGCAAACAGTTTCTTGTATTTCAAATCCATAAGTAGGCTACTCATGAATAACTGATGATACACACTTCTAGCTCCTGGGGGCGAAGAAGGGAAGTGTCAGGGGGAAAAATACATTTTAAATATCAACTTACATGAGAACAGTGTATTAGAAAATAATAGTAAATCCTAAATAACACTAAATATTTACAAATTCTAAGACAAAAGATGCTGTTTTATCAGAGTGAACTTCAAACTATGCTCCCAAACCCCGATCAGAAACAAATCAACACTGTAAAGTTAGTTCTACTAATTATAAGAGGATTGCAGTATAATCTATGCATGTTTATTAGGGAACAGGTATTGAAACTGTTAATAGAAATCTTGTGAAGAGAATGCTTAAAAATAGCCTGATAGTTGGCAAGTAGCAAAAACACATATTCTTTGCTCATGCAGGAAAATGGCCAAAGAAGCAAGCACTGCATAACAGGCTACGTAAAATGTAACAATACTTCGCGATATATACATTTTTAAAAAAGAAAAAATAATTCACCTTTCCAAAGTTTAGAATCAGAAAGCATCAATTTATCAACAAGGGAAGAATTTTCTCCTTCTGGTCCTTCTTGTAAACCAACTTGGCACAATATTCTGCGAAGACCATCTAATTAAAAAGGAGAGAAGAGTCAAAAGGGGGTATTGGTCTGCTTCCATAATCAAGTTTCACTAACATTTAATTCTGTTATACTTATCACTTAATCACTAATATTTAGAATCTTAGCACTGGAAGTATTTACATTGCCTATTTAAATTAAAACTATCAATATATAATAGTAATTACATGTCTTCAAGTTTCTAAGAGTTTAAAAAAGCATAGCAAAGGCTTCCATCTCAAAAGTAGAAAATGGGGCTTGCAACAGAATTTTCAAAGTGAAATACTACTAAATTTGTTTTTAGATTACAAGGCTGAAATGGAGAGATCAGCTGCCTTCCGACTGCTGTTGAACTATTTGCTGACTTCCCTTATATGTCAAATAGCAAAAAAGGGACAGAGTTTCTCCACACATAATATAAACAATAGAAGTCAAGTCAAGTCAACCATTTCTGATTTGGTATGAATGAGGCACAATTGTGCCTTTAACATTTTCCTTCTGCAAGATGATTTTGAACACCAAATAGTCAAGAAAGAATACCCTCCACAATAAAATTTCAATGCAAAATATTATTGCAGCTTCTTTTAGAAAAATAATGTTAAGAAATCCAATTATATACTTCTAATTTAAAGTATTTTCGCTTCTATAATTTTGAGTAAAAAAATCTGTAATTAATTAGAACATTTTGTTTATATTTATCCTTATTTTTCAGTATTCAGAAAATATTTTCAAGTTTTTCATTCATATACATTTTACCTCAGATCTTTTTTTAAGATCATATTTTAACTGCAGTACCTGAATATCCGATAATGTTACTCAGCCAAGTGAGAAGTTTCAGACCAAAGCTTTGATGGGCAACAATAGATGAACGCATAACTTGAACCTTTAATGGCCGAGTCTGGCGAGTAGTACTTCTCTTAAGATGAGTAAAGAAGAAGGGAGCAGAAGTCAAATGTTTCATTAAAACAAAGCCTTGTCTAAAATGTATTCACTTAAACATTAAAAAACTTAAGGAAAATATTATTTGCAAGGTGTAATTTTTAATACAAGATGCCAGCAATTTTAATTCAGTAAGTTCTTTTGAATTGAATTATCTTACAAACTGATAAAACAATAGCATCATATGTCAATTTAATTTCTTATATCATTTTATTCCTATATACTTAATTAGAAAAGGACCAATCAAACATATTTCATTCCTGTTTGCCTGTATAGTTTTTGTCTTTCCAATATTGAATAATTATTTTCTTCTTTGCAACTTTAAACATGCATAGGCTACAATTGTGAGATGGTAATACTGAAGCAATACTTCATTATTAAGTAAGGAAAGTTAAATCATGTAACTTACCACTATCACAGATTTAGCTTGGTCACAATACTGAAAATCTCCATAGCGAACTGATCTGCGTCCCTATTAAACAATCACATGGCAATTAACAATTCATTCCAAGGTAATTCAAACTTTATAATAGGTATTAGTTGACCTAAGTTCAGAATCTTTCTTGCAAACTATCATTAAAGACTATTAATAATTACACATCATTTTTCACACAAGTCTTCTATGCAAGAGAAAGAAGGTAATCCAGAAAGGTAAAGCATTACTATGGAGAGAAAAAGCTTCAGTACCAACTATTTAATTCTACATCAATTTTCAACTTCCATATAATCTCTAAAAATGACATGAAATTGACACTGCCTGGCAGAAGTTGACTGGGAAGCTTGCAGTCTGTGCTCATGTGAACCCAGGTCATTGGAACTATTGTATAAATTTATGCCAGTTGCCAAGTGCCCAAATCAGATCACATGACTGTGGGGATGCTGCAATGATGCAAAAATTTCTCTGACTGGGAAAGCACTCAGTAAAACTCCTCCAGGTTGTACAGTATATTCTGTACTGTACAAGAGACAGGGTGAGACTCTGCATTGTTTAATTTTTTTATTAATGGGACATTAATAAAAATACTCAAGCACTGAACCATTGTTCTGGAAATTGTAACACTCCCATATTCTTCTAGTTTTCTTTAATCAATACCAAGGAACTTATAACATAAAGATTAATACATTTCTAAGTAAAAACTTAATAAGCTTAAATAAATTACGTACATCTCTATCCACAGTTGTTGCAAATCCAATGGCCTCCTTCTGCGTGCAATTGACTGCTTTTTGAAGTGTATAAATAACTTGCTCATATGTGTGGACTTCATCATTAAAAAGCATGCAGTAATAAGTATCATTTTTCTTGCTGTAAAGACAGTATCACAAACCATATATTCAGTCATTTCAATCAGTTAAATTATTTTTGGCATAATTTTTCCAGTATTTATTGCAATCTCTGTACTGTACAGAAAGTATGCAATAAGAACAAGTACAACTTGTTGATTAAAGACAACAGTTAAAAGCTTTTTATTATTAATTTAATACAGCAATACCAATAAAACACCCATTACAAATTGCATTGGCTTTTTATCTGGACAAATCTATTTGCTATTCATGTGTTTCTGCATTTCATTTACTGTTAGCTGTCTTCAGTGTTCAATCTGAAGAAGAATAAAATACTGACAAAAGTGAAAATGTAGGTTTGAGTAGAGACTAAATTTTCCTACCAACAATAAAGCAGTGCTATGGTTTTCTTCGTCTGGTTTTTTTTTCACTGTTTAGGCTACCCTACAGCCAAGGAAGCTTGGGTGGTCTCCCATCAAATTACTAGCTAATCCCAATTCTGACTTTTAAGCCTAGATAAAGCCAGCCTGATTCTGCTATATGTTGATAGTATAAAATATAATTCTAAATTTGGGAAGACTCAAGGGTAAATTCTTGAAAAACAACAGAGCTGATAAATCCTGGACACTGGCAGGTAAAGGGACTGCTGGTAATTAGGGAGCAATAATAGTAAAGGCATTGAAACAGTGCCAGGTCATGAATATTGCTATCAAATGCAGACTCTAGCTGAAAAGACCTTCTTAGAATTTGATTTGGTTTCCTGTGTGTATGGACAGTCACTCAGGAAATCTTTTATGATGACGTAAGAAGCTGAATTTATAATTCTGAGGTAAGTTCTTTGTGGTACTACTGCCTCAACTGCCATCCATGAAGGCACAACAATTCAAGTCACTTTTTTACAAATAACTCCTGTATAATGCATTTTTCTTTTACTATTTAAAAGGACAATCATAATAATGTTTTAGTAAAACTAGGAATCGAATGCTGGAATTTGGTTTCCTACTTACGCCGTTTCTAAACCTGGTGGCAGCTCGTTTTCCTTTTCCCATGTTAATATATCTACAGCATACTGAAACACGCCTGCAAAAATACCATATGCTTTCCTTATCATATCTTCTGGCAAGCGCACAACAGGATCCTAAAATAAAAACAGTGAAAATATTATTATACCAAGAAATTTTCTTCGTTTTTTTCTACCATGATATTGTACAGGAATTATCTTTGGAGACTTATTAATACACAAATGAATTTGAATATTTCATTTCATGGTTTTCTCAATATTTATGTAACATTCACTATGCTTTCTTTATTCCTTTTCTATCTTACAGAATCAAATAAGATATAAAAGGATACAGATATATGTTAATAACAAGATTTAGATAAACAGATAAAAAATAGGTAAGAGAAAGAAAGGAAACACAACTATTACCTTAGGCAAAATTAAACAGCTCTGGTACTATTTTTATGATTCATAATAATCAATGTGTATTTCCAGATGTTTCAGGCTAAACTAACTGGAATTTTTGAAATTAGGATATTTTTTCCCATAGGTATGAAAACATAGTGGTGGCATGCTATGTAAGAATCTTACAAACATTTCCCTTGGTCTTTCTCTACCTGCTATTAATTCATGGGTGTCAAACTTGATTGCATCATGTGACGTATCGTGACTTTTTTGCCTTTGCAGAGCTGGGATGGGAGTGGCCTGACCATGACACATCCAGCCCATGGGCCACCAGTTTGACAGGCCTGTGTTAATTGGATACTCTTACCAAGACAGAATTATTATGAATCGTTTCCACAAAAGGAGAATCTGTTGAAATTAAAAATCCAAAAATCAAGAATATCTCCTGAGGATTCAAAGTAAACTTAGACATCTCTGAAGGAGCAGTGACAGAATTGTGGAGATTGATGATCAGACAGGAGTTGCAAAATTTCAAACAAACTCACAGCCTACATAGGCATAATGTTCATCAAGCTTCTTTTGTTAATCCTTTTAGAAATTTGCTTAACTGCTTTTCAACTATTAGAAGTAACCCTTGGATTTACAGGTTTTATAACCCTGGGTGAGTTTACTTCAATCCTTAATGAAAGAAGTTTTAAATACAAGTTTAAAACTTAAACTTGTTTTTTAGAATAAACAATAAAAGGGTTATTCTGGAAAATTGGAATTAGATTTTGAAATTAATTATAAGAATCCTTCCTGTGGAAAAATGCTTTTGTTTTGAATTTTTAAACAAAACGTAACAGGATAGGACTTGGAAAATTGGATACAAAGAGAACTAAAGATTAGTTCTTTGTACTTTTCAATTAAATGAGAAGTCTAGTTAAATTTGACTTACTAATACAGACTGGAAATACTTTAACACTAGACATATTGAAGAATATTTG
Organism: Thamnophis sirtalis; assembly: GCF_051295495.1. Classification (NCBI taxonomy): domain Eukaryota; kingdom Metazoa; phylum Chordata; class Lepidosauria; order Squamata; family Natricidae; genus Thamnophis; species Thamnophis sirtalis. Next base: position 43,841,997 of record NW_028261386.1, read on the forward strand.
TGAACCATGGACTTTAAGAGTAAATCTTAACTTTAAGAGCGTCTACCATGTTAGAGACTGTTTTTAAAATATGCTATAGAAGATGAACAAGTTTTACTGGATTAGGGTGCAACTGAGCAGAACAAGTGGATTCAAAATGATAGGCTACAAGAATGGTACAGAAAAGGATTCTACACTGAGTATATATATTAAACTGGTTGATATATTAATAATTTAAAAAAATATACAAATGGCAAATCAAGAGTGGCCTGGATAGCTTTCCTATATTGGATTTACAAAATAAACTTGTTAAAATTTTGAAGGATTTTACAAAGAAAAAAATGAAAAGAAATCAAGTTCTATGAAATTATTTGAAGAGATTATGGATAAAATTATTAAAAGTAAAAAGGCAGGAATGTAATGTCGATGTATTTGATCAAGGTTAAAATAGGTATTTTCTCTGGTATCCATTACTGGACTTTGTCTGACTCCAGAAATGAAATGATGAGATTTTATTGATTTGTTTATAGATAAGAGATGGGATATGGGGAAAAAAAATCATTTGTTATATTTTAAGAGAAGATGATAAGTTACTAAAATTGTTTACATTTATGATAAAGGGGAAAGTCATTTATTTGCATATCTTTTCTTTTACTCTACTATAATCTTATTTTTTTCTTTCCTATTTTCCTTTTTATTTTTTATTTTCTGTACAGTTTTAATTTTTTTCTTTTTAAGTTTGTAAAAGTTTTTTAATTGAAATGTTTAATAAAATTATTATTAAAAAGTCCTCCCAAAAAAACCCCAAAAATCTCTTGAATAAAATTATTTGTCCATACAAGATTGAGCAAGAAAATTCTATGACAAGTAAGCCAAGGTAGTATACTCTAAAATTTTATTCTCTATCTTCTTAATTCCACACAACATCTTAGCATCACGTACTGTAATTTAGATGACACATCTTGTTACCTCATCTTCCTCTGTTTCTGAAGTACTGTGTTCATGCTTCTGGCAGTAAGACCCTTCTTTCCAAGCTTCAGTGTCACCACAGTCACAGAACCCACCTCCACCTGAAGTTGTCATCTAAAGTATTATTTAAAATGTGCAAGAATGGAAAAACACAAATAAACATTGGTTTGGAAATTAATAACTGTTTACAGTTCCTTAGCCCTATCATTCCCTAGGAAAGAATTACAAGATAACTGCTGTGTGGCATTTTAGAATCCAAGCTTAAATTCATGGAGCAGAAGTTGAACATTAATGTTATGGGAATGAGGGGGAGGGGATTTTTTTCTACCCATTTTCTTCACAATAACGGTTGTTCTTAACTTGACTTACGACCACAATTGGGGCCAGAATTTCAATTGCTAAGCAAGGCAGTATTCATTCTCACCCAATTTCTAGTTATTTTATATGCTTAAATTATGAATTATGATACAATAGCTGGACAAATGATTTGTTGGAGGACTGTTTTAGTCACACAGTATCGCAAGTTAAATGCCACTTCTTGAAACACTGTGGCAGCAGTGTCCTCCAGAAAGTTCTGCTGAGTTATTTAAGGGGCCTTCTCAAGTCATCTGTAGATTCCAGAAGACATTTTTTCCACAACTGACAGCAAAGCAAATCAGAAGTGCTCATAGAAATGTCTTCAGTATATGAGCATTATATGCAGATGAGCTCAGAAGGGCTTTGACAGATGTGCAGAATTTAAATCTGAAGTACAAAAGGGGTTTTCAGATCTGGCAGGGGCACCCTCATTAAACCTGTCAGTTACTCTTTAAAAGAATACCACCTTTCCCATGCCTTGCAAGTAGCAACAGCTTATTTAAAAAGCAGCTTATGGTACAGTAAAGTTGTCATGAAAGATGCTTGCACTCTTCAGACCCAAGTACTATACACTTCTAGTTTTCAAAATGGCCTCAGTGAGTCACAAGTTAAAAAAAAATCACTAAAGTAATAGAAAAACTTACTAACCCTATATCGATGCTCCCTGTGAACACTTCCCAGAAAGCATTCCATGCATAATACACAAGTTGAATCAACTGCACAGTCTCTGATGGAGGAAAAAAGAAAAGGAAATGCACAGAAATACTTCAAATGCTCAAGAAAGTAAATACAATTCAGGCAATTCTATATTCATGGAAATCCTGTTCATTAGCTAAAGGTAACAAAATGGGATTAAAGAAAAAAAAATGAGAGGGGATTAGACATACTGAATGTATATTTGCACCAATTATTTTTGTCCTTCAGTCATTTCTAAGAATAAGCAGCAGTACTTTTTAACTACCGTATTTTAAGATGCACCTTTTCCCCCTCTAAAAGAGCGTGGAAATGTTAGTGCATCTTATACACAGAATATAGCTATTTTTGACGACCTGAAGCAGCAGCCCCACAACCCATTTTTGTGAAAAATGAGCAAAAAATCAACCGTTTTTCACAAAAATGGAGGCATTCTCCCTTTCTTCCAGCCCCCACGAGCACTCTGCAGGTTTCAGCAAGGTTGAGGCTGGGACATTTTTTGCAAAAACTGAGGCGTTTTCCCTTCCTCCAGTCCCCAGGAGCACTCTGCAGGCTTCAGCAGGGCTGGGGTAATGGGAAATGGCCCCATTTTTGCGAAAAACAGATGAAAACAGGGCGCTTGTGCCTTCCCCCAGCCCTGCTGAAGGCTGCAGAGTGCTCTTGGGTGCTGGGGAGGACAAAAACGTTTTTTTCTTACTCACCTCTTCAAAAACTTGGTGCGTTTTATACACCATTGCGTCTTATAGTCCAAAAACACGGTATTTATGTCATGAAATTATGAAAAAAGCTGGTAACTTGTGAAATAGACAATACTTTAGATAATAACAAATTATTTTAAAAACATAAAACATTATTACAAATTTATGACCAAAACTGAGCCCAACATTTTTATGCTAATTTGCAAGGACAGTTTAAAATAAATGATTAGCAGTTACCTGCAAGAATAAGTAGGTTCTCCAACTTTAAAAACCCGGCCACAAAGATGTGAAGGTTTGTTTGCTTGCTCAAGTTTTTGAAAGCCATAAGTAGGATCTTCACCACAAAGATACCATTCCATTGGGCCCAGAAGAACATGTTGTGCAAGCATATCTTCTCTTTCAGGAGCTGGATTGGGACCCCTGCAGTAAATTTGGGGCACATAATAGGCTAGGTGCTTGTATATTTCTTTAGGAAGATCAGATGCTTGTAGCCAGTTCTTCAAAAAAAAAAAGGTAAAAAATATATAATTAAAATAAGATACAGCTACCCAAAAAATTTAATAATAAAAGCTACTGATGGATTGTAAAACCTTAAACTCAATATTAGAGCTGACTCTAATGCCCGAAATTCACAAGAATATTTTGAACATACTGAAGTGCTCAGTACACCCATAAGTTGATATCACATCACCTATGTACATTCTTGTATTTCAAGAATGTCAAAGAAATTGTGTGTTTACCTTAAATTGTATACATTGCATAAATGTTTAAAAGCAGAAATCTAAAGCAAAAGGAATCCAGACTTGGTTTTTTTATTCTTCCTAAGGATGAGGGGTGGGTGTACGCATGCATGGGGGCTGGGCAGCATGCAAGGGGGCAGCACAAACATTGCATTTTGGGGGTTCGGGTGTGCGCATACACATTTGTTTGCACCTGCGCTTTGGGCACTCAGTCCGGAAAAGGTTAGCCACCACTGGTTGAACAGGGAGCTGGACTAGAAGACCTCCAAGTCCCTTTCCAGCTCATTCATTCTATTCTTTCTATGCTAATAAAATAAAATAGTAAACCTTGCCTATGTTTCTGCTTGTGAGCTACTACAGTGAAATCCAAAAATCCAAAGGGAAACAGGATAAAGCACCAAGTTATAGAATATCATGATAAAGCACAAAATAATGCTACTGTCACTCCTTGATCTTTTAGTAGCATAACATTGCAACTTTTGTATAATTGAGATAATCAAGGATGAATTAAAGTGACCTACATTCATAAAACAACTGCTGATATTTCAATCTATGTACATTTATTACAATCTCATTCTATCTAATTATAGAACATGATTTTCCAATATACTAATTTATGTCTGGTAGTTTATTTTGACTATTTTTTATTTATGTACACAGCTCTCCTCTACTATGTTTTGCTAAATTCAGATTCTCTGAATTTATATAACTCTGAACAAACTGGAACCAAATGCCTCAATAAGTAAATTATGAGGTGACCAAGACAGAATTTACCAACTCTTGATTATTTTAAACATATAAATCTTCTTGACTACTTATAGTTTAAAAGACTGATATAAAAATAATATCCCATCACATAGGACAATTCTCAATCTATTTACATATTAACAAATTAAGGGAGGGCAGAATTTTATTTATTTGCCCATACTTTATAGCAATAGAGGTAGATCTTCACTTACAACAGTTCGTTTAGTGACTGTTCAAAGTTACAATGGCACTGAAAAAAGTGACATGATCATTTCTCACACTTACAACCTTTGTATTATCCCCATGATCATGTTAGCAAAATTCAGATGTTTGGCAACTGGTTCCTACTTATGTCCGTTGCTGTGTCCCAAGGCCATGGAATCACCTTTTGCAACTTTTTGACTAGTAAAAACAATGGGGAAGCCAGAGTCACTTAACAACCAGGTTACTAACTTAACAACTGCAGTGATTCACTTAACCACTATGGCAAGATAGGCCGTAAAATGGAGCAAAACTCACTTAACAACACAACCTTTTGGCTCAACTGTGGTCATAAGTCAAGGACTACCTGTATTTAAGAGATGAGTGATCTTGGAGCAATCATCCTTCAATAATGAGCAAACGGTAAATTTGTAATTGGCATTTAACTATCTGATCTGCCCTTTAGAGCTGGTCACAAACAAAGATAAGCCAAATGACCAGCATTGGCACTGTTATAAAAGAAGATTGTGTTCTGGTTATTCAAAACAAAAGAGGTTATTCAATCTGCCACTAGACAGTGTTATGGATATGTGTTACATCAGCATTCCCAAACTGACACTTTCTATATGAATTGGGGCTACAATCCTACAATATAGACATGGGTTATATTCACTGGAATATATCTGGTGAACAGCCAATTTCTAACATTTCCTCAAATGGTTTCAAATAAAAAGTATCACACCACTAAATACTTAACATTTTGAAGCAAATTGAAATAATCTGTCTTTGAAAATGGTAAGTAGGGTGTCATTTATTTAAAAAAATCTAATTAAATTTTAATCTTTAAATTATAATGCTTATTATTTTCTATAACACATGAATATAGCAAATTTGCAGAATCTGTTTACAGAATGATCTATATAATTAATTGTGGAATATAATTAATTATATTAATTAAGTATAAATGTTGTTCAAATAAATCAAATTCTACTGTGGGAAAATGAAAACATGACATAAGACTTGAAGTAGGCTAAATGGAACTCACTTCAAATCATTTTTGGTTCCCGCTCTGTTTCCTAGAGCCACATATACCAAGATCACAAAACAATTATGTTAAAAGATTATTTCTCTTTGCATCCATATTTACTGTCATCAGTTGTACTAATATTATAGGGTGGGGTGTTTTTCGTGGGGGGGGGGGAATCTTGACAAGCAACTGTAGTCTGCTGCCACTCCAAAATAAAGCATGCATAAGTGCACCAGTGTGCCTAACGTACCTGTCCTAATGTCCCCATTTATTTGTACCCATTTCCTGTGTTCTTAGTCATGTTTATTCTTATTCCTTGTACATGAATGACAAACTAACTAAATAAATAAATTCTCTGCTTCAATCCTTGTAGGCAACAACCTATGTTTACCAATTCATTGACAGGGCTCATTTCTCAGTCAATTCTTGAACCCAGCAGCACAGTATATTCTAAGTAGAATATACATAGGATAGACTGAGCACTCCCTAGGTTCATCAAATTCTTTTTATTTTTTTGCGCCTCCCTAGTGGAACAATGCTAAGGACTCGAAACCTTCTCCCTCCATCCTCCAAACTTTCCTAACCAATTTTGCCTTCTCATTCTCTTCCCAAAGGGAAGTCACCGCTTCTCTTCCTTTTGATGGTTAGAAATGCATCTCTCATTTCTGCCACCTATCTACTGAATCTCTTTCTCATTGCTGAGCTGTTCACACTTAGAAGCCGCCTGGATCTCACCTCTCCAGGAAAGACTCCCCCACCATCTCCTTCCCTCCACCCGCCTATTTAGAATAAACTAATAGAGTTGGAAGGGACCTTGGAGGTCTTCTAGTCCAACCTCCTGCCTAGGCAGGAAATCCTACATCACTTCAGACAAATGGTTATCCAACATCTTAAAAACTTCCAGTGTTGGAACATTCACAACTTCTGGAGGCAAAGTTATTTCACTGATTAATTGTTCTGACTGTCAGGAAATTTCTCCTCAGTTCTAAGTTGCTTCTCTCCTTGATCAGTTTCCACCCATTGCTTCTTGTCCTGCCCTCAGGTGCTTTGGAGAATAGCTTGACTCTTCTTTGTGGCAGCCCCTGAGATATCGGAACACTGCTATCATGTCTCCCCTAATCCTTCTTTTCATTAAACTAGACATACCCCGTTCCTGCAAACATTCCTCATAGGTTTTAGCCTCCAGTCCCCTAATCATCTTTGTTGCTCTTCTCTGCACTCTTTCTAGAGTCTCCACATTTGTTCTAACCACAGGCCCGAAAGCCCAACTGCTTTCGGCGCTCCTCTACCATCATTTGTCTCAACCCAGAGCCGACGCCACCTGCCTAGCGTCTCCGTCCGGTTTTTTCGCTTCGCCCGCTCCGCGTCGCTTGGAGCCCCCCCCCGGCAGAGGAAGGTTCCGCCCGCCGTTTTTCTGGAGAGGGGCCTTACCAGAGCAATCTCCTCGGAGGAACATTCCAGCAAGCTTCTGTCGAGGGCCTGCACTTCTGTCTCCATGTCAGACGCCATCTTCTTCTCCCCCCCCCCCCTCCCCTTTCCACCTCCGTCGCCAAGTAAGTGACACCCGGAACCGGCCCTTGCCAGCCCCTCTATAAAGGAGAACCCGTTTCCGTTTAGCTCTCCCACTCCAATCCCGTTCCTACTCAAACGCCCTCCAGCTCGGGGAATCACCCTGTTCCTAGTGTCGCCTCCCTGCCGGAAGGGAATCCATTTTAGGATCGCGCGGGGCACTTCGGGAGATGTAGTTGCTCTGACGAAAAGGGAGGTACACGGCTATTGGAGAAGGCCTGCCAAACTCCGGACAAACCGCGGCTTTTGTGTGCTGACATCTGAACGCTGTCCGGATTTTCGCAGCCCGCGGTTCGGCAGTGCAAGATGAAAGCTGCCCTGTCATTCAGTGAGGTGACGTCTTCCCACTTTCAACCGCTCCAGTATAACAGGGGTCTCCAACCTTGGCCACTTTAAGCCTGGAGGACTCCAACTCCCAGCAAAGCTTGCTGGGAAATTCTGGGAGTTGAAGTCCTCCAGGCTTAAAGTGGCCAAGGTTGGAGACCCTGCTGGGTAGCCCAGATGTCAAATTGCCTTATGCAAATAGTGCTGTTCCACCTCACACAGCTCCCACTTCGGAGCGGCTTCCAAAGCTTACTGTCCTCGTTTCTCAAACAGAATAGTATATTTGAGAATAATAAATGGAAGTGCCTTTGCATGTGTCTAAAATGGGAAACTTAAGTTCTGCTACTTTTTATTATTTATTTTTATTTATTTTATTTAGTTTGTCAAATATGTAAAAGATAACAGGTATAAGTATAAACATAAATACGAACACAGAAAATGGGTATGAATAAATGGAGACAATAGGACAGGGACGATAGGCATGCTGGTGCGCTTATGCATGCCTCTTGGGAATGGGGTGAGGTCAACAATAGGCAGTCTTAGGTTAAAATCATGGGGGTTTGGGGATGTAGCAGGCATTGACTACTCTTGCTGAATATTTTATATCACTAAAATATTACTCAAGAGCATATGGCACTTCTAGTACACATGGCCAATTATTCAGCACCCCCTTTTTTCATGATGTTCTATTTCATTACAAGTTGATATACTAGATCTATTTGGAGCTCTTTGCCCCTTAGTCTTTTTCTTCTTTGCCTTCTTGCGTATCACCAATTTTTGCAAACTTATTACATATGAAAATAGCAGTTTGCTATTTTATCCTGTAGAGGGCAGCAGGGTACAAGTATTTTAGGTAGGCACATGCAGAATTACATAAGCATCACATATTGCTGTGTATTATGGCCTACATGATTTACTTTTATGTATCTGTACTAAGGCAGAATATAAATAATGCAATGCTTATATAGGAATGATAGATCTCTAGGAGACTTTATTCATGTACATTTTTTCCTTCCAGGAAATTGCTGAAAGAATCTGTGTAAGATTAAAGGGTATTAAAAAGAACAGTGGCATAGTTGTGAGAGATTTCTACACTGTACCTCAAATATATTTCTAAATTAACTTTCCAAGTTCTCAGAAGTGCAGGATCACCTCAATTTGACTTCAGCTATCATGATTATCTGCTGGAAAGCTGAGTCACCTGTCCAACAGATTTCTCTTTTGCTAGCACTTGCATTTTGTTAAAAGGTTGAAGAAGAAACAAAAGAGATCCCCAGTCTGGCCCAACACTGAATAACATTGTGGAATTGACTGATGCAATGACAATGTCAATACCTGTGAAGAAAGCAGCTTGGGGAGAAGGGAAGAGCTGAGCATATATGCCTACATACCTTGAGCTTCGGGAAGGTAGACTGAGTAAAAGTTATAAATGTATCATGATGTAAAATGATAAAGACTAAACTAGTTGAAGAGAGGTGGAAGATCCTAAAAAATGAGATAGGAAAAATACAGGCAGGAACAATCCCTTAAAGGCCTTCAGGGTGGTGTAGTAGTTAACGCAGGGGTCCTAACCCCCATGAGACATACCACACGGGTTCACAGCGCACCAGAAACATGCATGCAAGCAAAGCCCCATCTGTGCACATGCAAAATCCAGGCAGTACACGAAACCAAGCCCCTCTCCCGGTCCATGGAAAAACCACCTTCCGTGGAACTGGTCCCTGCCACCCAAAAGGGTAGGGGCCACTAAGCTAAGGCATCAGGTTGCAAACTGGGAGACTGTAAATTCTAGTTCCATCTGAGGCGCAGAGAGTGATCTTGGGTTACTTAGTCACTTTCTCTCATCCTTAGGAAAGAGGCAATGGCAAATCTCTTCTGAAACACCCTACCAAGAAAACTGTAGGGACACGTCCTAGCACTTTCTGAGAATGAGGGAGGATTAAATGGAAGGGGAAAAAATGAACAAAGGGCCAGTTTGATATAATGATTAAAGGCATTAAGATAGAAACTAGACGACTATAAATTTTAATCCTGCCTTAGGCACAAAATGCAGCATTTGGAAGAATGAAAAAGCTTCCAAAACTCTTGCCATGATAACTGTGTAGACTTCTCCAGGCAGTAGTCAGGAGTCAAGATTGACTTGAAGGCACAATGTCTGTCCATCTGTCTGCTTGCCTATGAATGAACAAAAAGCTCAGTGGAAAAAGTATATATTAAAAAATGGAATTAGACTAATTTACTAAAATGGAATCCTAACTGGTAATTAAAAACTGTAAGGATGACCAGAAACCAAATGTTCAGAATGAGATTAAATACTAGCGAAGTATGTAAAGCAATTCAACAGAAGAGAAGCTCAGGTTTGAACTGGGAGTTCTTGATGCTGTCCGAGTTTGGTTGTTTGCTTGCAAACATTTCATTACCTGATAACATCATCAGTGCTAGTTTGTGTGGGGTTTGCTTCCTGTTTATTTACAGTAGCTTGCCCTGCCAGAGCTGGTGGGGGTATAGTTTTCTCCAGGGTAGTTCCTTGATTACAGTACTGTTTTCTTCTTCATTGGTTGTGTGCTATTCTGTGGGAAGTTATCATCCAGCCCTCTCCCAGAAAAATGAAATATCCTAGGAAATATTGAAAAGGCAGAATATTTCTCTGGATGTGAAAAGAAGCATGTTTTAAAAGACAGAATAGTTGCCTGTAGCTTCTTGCCCACCCCCACTTTGTCAATAGGCACATTAAGACTAGCCAGGCTAGCCCACTTTACATAATAAAGACTTCAGCAGCAGCTACAGAAAGGCATGATTGGCCTTTTACTCAGGTCTCCATATGGCATCTGAGAACTCATACCTGGATTCAGAAACAGTCTAGAAAGTAGCCCCCTGCATGGCACCATGGGAGTCTGACAACCAATCAGAATACATATCTTACACAGGAACAGGAAATAGAGAGGTGGGACTAAACAGGGTATAAAAAGCCTAGCAAGCCCCTTCCTCAGCCCTTTTATCTTCTTCTCCACCTACATCAAAGCATGTGATCACCTTTTCTGGTCAGGGCTCAAACCATGTGGCCCTGTCCAACAATAAACCATCTTTCCTGCTGCTGGGGAGAATGTGTTCCTTCTAAGTTTTGTATTGTCTCTTTTGAATAGTGTGTAAATGTAACTCATCTCTATCACTAGCACTGATGTTACCTAGTTGGTTAAGGAAACATTTGCAAGCAAGAAATTGAGCTCAGAGAGCACCAAAGACTCCATATTTGGAAAAATGTATGTCTAAAATAAAACTCAGGGAAACTATGAATCTGTTGCTCAATATAGGCCAGGAAATAATGACAACAATAAGGACATGGTGGAATTGCTTAACACTTTCTTTGTATCTGTTTTCTCCCAGAAAAGGGAAAAAGCCTTTTGTAACGTGACTGAGCAAAAGGGGGGGAAACAAAGCTCAGGGTTGATAAGAGTGTGGTAAGAACCTGCTACCATTTTGCAAGGCCAAATGATTTACTGTGTGAGATGAGTGGCTATAGAAATGTGATAACTAAGCAACTAGTCGTTATTTATATATTTATTAAATTTCTATAACTGATGGCAAGCAAGAAGAAACTGTGCAAACGCCCTCCTAGCCACAAGTGCCACTTGCTCATCAAGCAGGTGTTGAGTCACACTGGGTCTGTCTGAGGCAGTGCATCTCCATCCAGCATTAAAGATAGCATAGTCCTCGGACCAGTGAGGCCCAAAATCCAAAATGTCCAGATCAATGGTGGGATTCAAAATTTTTTACTACGGGTTCTGTGGATATGGCTTGGTGGGTGTGGCTTCATAGGTGGGTTTCTGCCAGTTCGCCCTGGATTGGATGAGCCGGTAGTGGCAGCGGCAGGAGGCTCCACCCACCCAGATGCTTCTGCACATGTGTCACGTGAGCATGTGAGCACGCCCACACATCGGTAGTAAAATAAATGGAAACCCACCAATGCGTAGCTTGGTGGACCTGGCTCTGTCAGTGTGGCAGGGGAAGGTTACTACAAAATCCCCATTCCATCCCAATCAACTAGGATTTGGGAGGCAGAGAATAGAAAAGGGCGAGGCCAGTCAGAGGTAGCATTTACCGGTTCTCTGACCTACTCAAAATTTTAGCTACAGTTCTCCAGAACTGGTCAGAACCTGCTGCATACCACCTCTGGTCCAGATGAACCCCTTTTTCCCATACAGACCTCCATTGCTTCTAACACTAGGAACCCCATGGAAACCACTGCAGATACAGAGTCTCTTCAGGTGTGAGACTCCTACTGGATCCAAAATTCCACCTTTCCTGAAAGGCTTCTAGGTTGCAGAGCCAATGATAGCATAGTATACAGTAGGTCCTCTCATTTATTTTGAGAGGGGCATGGAGAGAGAAGGAAAATTTCATAAAGTAAGTTGTACCAAGCTAAACTAGAGAAATTGCCTCATCTGTTATCATGACTAGAAGAGTTGATAATGCAAATGAAAGTAATAAAAGTGTTTTAAAAATTTCAATGTATAAAAGTGTTCTTTCCAAAGGTTGATTTTGCATAATCAGAAACTGAAATGGTCCCCAGACATTTCACTGTGCCAAGAATTAAAGCCTTTAATAATCTTATTAAATGTGGCCCATTTTATGGAGCATTACTATGTAAACATTATACATTATGTGTTATTACTATATATAATTGTTATAGGAAAATATGTGGAATTGGATAAAAAGTCTGAATGGGAATATAATAACATTTTCCAAATATCTGAAAAGGCTCTAATGACACAAAGACTTGCTTTCTGCTGCCCCAAAGAACAGCAAATGAATACATTAGAGAGATATGATACAATGTTTTACTAGATGTTGCTGAATGGAGTTCTCATAATCCTGACAGAAATTGTACTTTAGTACTAGTTTAAAATGACAGCTTCACTACACCAGATATACTCATTCCCAAATCACAGGTCTGCAAAAAAAAATTATTTTCGAGAGCTGTTTTGGTTATTCCACGTAATATTTATGTTTTTTGGTGTGCTGAATCTGAAAATGACCTCCATTTTGTCATAGGACATCACGTTTCCTGACAATTTAGGTAACTATGTTAAATAAAGCAATACCTCAAAAAAAATGGAAATAGACTTATAAAATTAAAGTTTTATTACAATATTTTCATGAAAATCCTTTTTTGAACTGAAATGAGCTCACCTACACACACTAAACTCGATTCTTCTTCCTTGTGAGGCTCCTCTTGGTGCATTTACACATTGTAATGCTCCATTTTCCCTGGTATCTCCTTTCCATCTCTTTAATGTCTTGGTGGAATCGTTCACCTTGTTCCTCACTCACAGCTCCCAAATTTTCAGGAAAGTAGTCAAGGTGGGACTGGAGGAAATGCACTTTCAAACTCATTAGGCAACCTAAAGCTTGAAATGCTTTCAGCATTCTTCCGACGATCTTTTTGTAGTGAGGATCTTTGTTACTGCCTAAAAATTTCTGTACGACTTCTTTAAATGCAATCCACCCTTCTTTTTGAGGATTCGTCGTGGTATTGGCAAACTCTTGCTCAACTATAAGCCTTCTAATGTCTGGTCTGACGAACACACCTTCCTTCAATTTTGCTTCCGACAGGCATGGAAACTTGGTGACCAAGTATTTGAAGCATTCTCCATCTCTGGGAAGTGATTTTACGAATTGCTTCATCAATCCCAATTTTATGTGGAGAGGTGGTAGGAGAACTTTATGGGAAGGTACCAAAGTTTCTCAGAGGACATTTTTTTCACCAACTGTTTCACCCTCAGCTGCCAACTCTTCTTGGTCCAGTGATTTTGTCGGTCTTGACTGTCCCATAGACACAGAAAACAAGAGTATTTGGTATACCCAGCTTGTTGCCCAAGCAGCATGCACAAGATCTTCAAGTCCCCACACATTTGCCAACCATAGTCTTCATATTTAAGTTTCCGAAGAACCAATTCCAAGTTCTCGTAGATTTCCTTCAAGTGTACGGTGACCTACAGATATGGAAGCGTAAAAACCGTTGTGGAGTAAAACTGCTTTGAGACTTCTTTTTGAAGAATCTATAAAAAGACGCCATTGCTCTGAATCATATTGGATTTTAAATTGACCCATCAGACCTTTGACATCGATGCAATAAACCAACTTGTCTTCCTGGGTGAAGTAAGGAATGAATTCCTTTTCACGATGTCTGAACCATGAAGATGACACTCCTGGCAACAATAAATTCCTGCTTTTCAGCCTTGATCCGAGTAACTCAGCAGCATCTTTGGGAAGATTCAAGTCTCTTACCAAATCATTCATCTCCTCCTGAGAAAACAATTTTGGTCTTGTATCATCTTCAAAGTCAGAACTTGATTCGTCATCTGGTTCAGGTATGACTTCACCTTCATCGGAGCTAGGTGTCTCTTCCAAGGGAGCAGGGGGCTTGGGTACTGGTATATCTGTGCCATGGGGGATGAGACGAATTGCTGAGTGAAGATTGGGGTATGAAATGGAATGCTTCCTTTTGGAATTAAACCCTTTCACATCGCATGAACAAAAGTAACAGTCATCACTATGGTTCTTTTGCTCTTGCCATACCATAGGAATCCCATAACGGAAAGATTTTTTCTTACCCTTGAACCAGTTTCGGAGGTTCTCAACACACCATTTGCATACTTTATGAGGCGCCCAAACTTTATCTTGATCTCCAATTTTTAGTCCAAAGTATGCAGAGTATACTTTTTTCACAAAGTCTGTAATATTCTGCTGTTGCTTCAACACTGCATATTCACCACTGATGAAACAGAAACTGGAGAATTAATACACTTTCGCGGAGCCATAACATAATGGTTGAAGAATGACGAGCTAACATGAATTGCGATGGAAAAGTGTGAACAGCCTAGAACCAAGAACCTGATGATGATTCGTGCACAAGTGTGGCTTGCAGGAGAGAGCAGCTCTGTGTCTGTACACGAGATGTCACAGTGCTGGCCACGCCCCCTGCACTGACCAGAGATGCTGCTATCTGCCCTGTGTCTCCCTCCCACTGGATTCTTCAGGAAAGATTAACCCCTTCTACCATTAGAAGCACAGACTTAAAACTTGCTTAGCTTATGTATATATTGCTGACCATCAGATTTACAGTGCTATATTTTTTTTACATAACTCGGACAAACCCTTTCAGGTTTTTTTGGCATTTTATATCTTAAATGCACTTATGTGAATTAATTAATAGTAATTTGGACTTTAAATTGTTTAAAAACCCATAATATAAAAAAATACCAAAATTTTAAAAAAATGATAAATTTGAAGACAATTTTGCATGTTGTATCAAATTATGATGTCTAGGAGTTTTTTCAATATTTTATTTGTTTTCAGCACACCAAAATATATGGAAATTAGATGAAAATAATCAAACAGCTTTTTAGTCGCAGACCTGTGTAATGTTTTAGTAGAATAACAAGGACAAACACACATACACACAGAGCCCAAAATAGACATGTTGATTAAAGAATTATTTTTATTAGGCTAGATCTCTGATAACAAAATGGACTATAATTTTCAGTTCTCCATAGATGAGGTAAAATAGTAAGCAAAGCAAAAGGAAAAGTACTATTGCCATTTACTTACTGGTAGCCTTCCTTAATCTAGTTCCCAAGAGAGATAATAGACCACAACTTTCATTCTTCCCACGCATCACATATACTGATTTGGGAGAAGGGGCTAATTGTACAAAAAGACCCTCAGAGCACAAAGATGTCTTCTGTGGTATCCTTCCACTTAAGCAATTGCAACTTTTCTCAAAACCAGTCAGCAACTATAGACAGCAATTATGCATGTCCCGGAAAAGATGCATTTGCTTTAAAGATTTGCGGGTTGATCCCATGTTTATTCCGACATGCACTCTGAAGCACTTTTTGGAACCAAATCCAAAACACTGCACAGTGGGGGCACTGGTGGTTATAGTCCAATATATCCATAGGGAATCAAGCTAAGTTACACTCTTAACTTAGAAATGTCAGAAGAGTTTTCAAATACTCAAATTATGTTCTGTCTAATCCACCATCTATAAAGCCTTTTATGGTACAGGTAGTCCTCAACTTACAACAGTTCACTTAGTGACAGTTCAAAGTTACATCACTGAAGAAAATTATGACCATTTTTCACATGACCTTTGCTCCCATGGTCATGTGGTTTACATTTGTATGCTTGACAGCTGACTCACATTTATGACAGTTGCAGTGTTCTGGGGTCATGTGATCACCTTTTGCAACTTCTGACAAGCAAAGTCAAAGGGGAAACCAGATTCACTTAACTGTGTTGCTAATTTAACAACTGCAGTGAATGACTTAGCAAGAAAAGTCATAAAATGGGGCAAAACTCACTTAACAAATTTCCCACTTAGCAACATAAATTTGGGGCTCAATTGTGGTCGTAAGTTGAAGACTACCTGTATAGGGTCTATTATAGGGACCATCTCTAGGTCATTGTCCCATAAATTCTAACAGGATTGGTGTATTCAAGTCCATCTAATAAACAATACCATCTTATTGGACCCATGAGGTGTGCATTCTGTGTCCTTTGGAATAGCAACAACTTCTGAAGTATGGTTAGCTCTAATTCTGCCGCCCTTCAAGATAGCTCTGAAGACCTCGCTGTTCCCCCCATGCTCCTGGCTAGGGAATGTTTTGCATTCACTGTTGAAAATATATATGTTATATGTGCTTTCAACCATTTTTCTTCGCCTGTTTTCTATTAGGAATTTTAGTGCATTCATTTTTAATCATTTGCTGTGTATCGTGGAACATAATAATGGAGTTGAGGCTTCCTTGCTTGCTTCTTACATTTTAGGATATGGCTCAAAGACTTTTAACTCAGTTTTTTTCCAATGTATTACAATGCAATTTTATGCATGCATGTCCAAATAGAAGACTGAAGACAGAGACAAGGGCAGTTTTTTCTTTCTTTCTTTCTTTCTTTCTTTCTTTCTTTCTTTCTTTCTTTCTTTCTTTTTCTTTCTTTTTCTTTCTTTCTTTCTTTCTCTCTCTTTCTCTTTCTCTCTCTCTCTCTCTCTCTCTCTTTCTTTCTTCCCAGTGAAGTAAAATGGCTGTGCACACATAAACATATGAAGACAGCTAGAAGCAGCTTATGAAGCAATGGTGCAAATCTTAAAAAAAAAAAAGGTCACAGCTCCTTTATTTATTCAAAAGTTGCTTTGGACACATTCCCCTGTATTACAAAACACTTTCTTATTCTATAGAATTTTGTATTACAAAACACTGTCTTATTCTATAGAAAATGCATCAATAGGCTCTTCAACAAACTCCAACATTAGTTAATATACTCTTCCTGTTATAAAGACTTCACAAACTCCAACATTAGTTAATATACTCTTCCTGTTATAAAGACTTCACACATCCGTTCTTTTAGCATCAGCCAAATGCTGCTGATGATTACTAGTACTATTTAATAGTACTAGTGCTATTTTGAATTTTTTTTATTTCACCACATCAGAAGCTCAGGATAGTCTGCTTGGCTTTTTCTAGTTTACCCTGCTAAAACAAAACCCTATCAGATGGGTTAGGCTGAGAGACAGTAATTAGTTTATAGTTATCTCAAAAGGTACAAGCCCCAGTTCTTAATTCGCCCAGTTTAATCCAACACACTAACTACTACTTTCCGCATCGAGTCCTGATGACTCAAACTAGTTATCAAAGCCTTCTGACCTTATTTTGGTCATATAAATCTAGAGGAGGTGGTTTACTGAGTCAATTCACTAACAATAGACATAGAGTTTAAAATATGTATCTATGCTGAAATACTTTACCCTCTTTTGCAACCACTTCCCTTGTGGGATGAAACGGTAAAGTTACATCAGAACATGTGCCCATTATATGAACATTATACACACATCCAGTTCTTTTTCTCCGCAGTATCTACTCCTCACAGTATCTACTCCAACAGTAGAAACCAATTACCTTGTATCTAGTTTTATTGTATAGGGAGCTTCAAACAGAATGGGAAAAAAATCTGCAACATCATGTCACCATAGTTTGTTATGAATGCTACTGAACAATATAACAACTACAACAACTGCACAGTTGTAACGTTTCAGTTATTCTACAAATCTCATTTCTATTTATAGTCTCTTTCTAGAAGGATTGCAAAATGCTTTTCTGTCATATGGATTTCAGTTATGATTTGCTTGATGCTTTCTATTTTATATAGTTATAACTATTTTATTTGTATATTGCCTTACACTTGTTAAAGGCAGCTAATCCAAAGGTAGATAACTCATCTCTAAACTGACGGTTGGTAATGGGGAGATACTTCTGCTACTTGGAGAAAAATGGCTCCAAGGAGAATCTGCAGGAAAGCAAACCATGAAAGAATGGAATCTATCATTTTTAAAATCAACTTCTAGTGACTAGGCCATGCTTAAATTTAATAAGAGTGTTGCCTCGGTTCTGGTATTTAAAGCATTAAAGAGTTAGATATGAGAGTAAGCTTTAGTTTTGGATGTTTTTAAATGTTTTATTTAAAAAGTCCAAAAGGACATTTCAAAGGAAGAATGTCCCATTCATAGGTGAGCAAATGTTCATACATCCATTACCCCTTTTATAGGTAAAATACAGCTGTAACTGTTTTAAAAGTTGCAAAACCTAAATTAACCAACTCCTTGAAGCAGTTAGCTTCTTTTTCAACCTCATGAGAAAGACAGACTTCTTTCATCACTAGTAGAGGTGCTACACATGAAAGCCATCTGAACTTCTTATTCATTTTCCAAGGATACTCAACCATACTAGCGATGAATGAGCAGAATAATTTACAACAGAAATATTAAAAGAAGCATAGCATCAGAAGTAATACTAGTTTCAAACTCAGCAGAAGATTCTTAAACACTTGACAGACTGTCTTGGTAAGAATCCTTCACCATCCCACCTTCACAGAACGGAGGATTCTTCCACCATTTTTTTAAAGCTAACATTTTTAAAAGAATAAAGTTACGGAAATCTGAGCAACTGGATAATATTATTTAGAAAATTCTTTAGATTTCAGTTCATCACCTTAGTTTAAGGCTTTCTTAGTTATTCATTGCTCCTGTGTAGGAGAGGCTGTTCTATAAACAGATAACAGAGGAATGTCCAGCTGGTTAACAAGTGAACTTCTCTCTGTGAGAAACACATACTACACTTTTTTCTTTTCTTTTTTACTGTTGTGGGGTCATCATGATTAAGTCTATAGAATGAAAGGCCGGAAGTCTCAAACCCCAGAGACCTTTTGAGACTATATACCTAACTCCATTTCCTCTTGCTATATAACTTGGAAATTACTGCTGCCATCTTATTTTTTCAAGTGGATACCTCTATCTGGTGCAATTCCATTAAACCTGCTTTATGATATAGGACAGTGATAGCTAACTTTTTTCGGATCGTGTGCCAAAAGCGGGCCGGAGCACAGGGGTGTGTGGGTGTGCCTACACCCATAAAGCTATGCATGCGACCCCCCCACACACACATGCATGTGTGAGGGGGGCCCTGCATGCATGTGCGCACGACCCCCACCTTTCCCCACTTTTGGCCTGCGATGGACCCATTTTTTGCCCTCCCCAGGCTCCAGAGGCTTTCTAGGAGTCTGAGGAGTGTGAAAACATCCTACCTCACGCCCCGTGGAAGCCCTCCAAAGGCTTCAGGAAGCTTTCCTGAAGGCTCCGGAGGGCAAAAAGCGGCCATATGGGCAACCCGGAAGTCCGTTCCTGAACTTCTGGTTTATGTGTTGGGGGTTTTTTTGCCCTCTGAAAAACAACCAAAAAACAAGGCTAAAGTCAGCCTTGTGTCCCACCCCTTTCTCTCCTGGGAAAATGAAATATTTTAGGAAATATTAAAGAGGCAGAATATTATATTTCTCTGGATGAGAAAAGGGGGAACATGTTTTTAAAGTCAAAGCATCTCCCTGTCCACCCGCCCCACCACCTTTGTCAATGGGACATTAAGGCCTGAGCCAGTCTGTTCCACATAATGAACGTAGAATTAACCCTCTACCCATCTCACCACATGGCACCTGGGAAGATTACATCAGCCCACAAGGCAAACAAGCTTGGGTATCAGGACAGCCTACAAAGTTAGCAATAGCAATAGCAATAGCAATAGCAATAGCAGTAGACTTATATACCGCTTCATAGGCCTTTCAGGCCTCTCTAAGCGGTTTACAGAGAGTCAGCATATTGCCCCCAACAATCCGGGTCCTCATTTTACCCACCTCGGAAGGATGGAAGGCTGAGTCAACCCTGAGCCGGTGAGATTTGAACCGCTGACCTGCTGATCTAGCAGTAGCCTGCAGTGCTGCATTTAACCACTGCGCCACCTTGGCTCTTCTTAGCTAAGACCCCTGTCCCTGGGAGTCTGACAACCAATCAGAATACATTTCTTACACGGGGACAGGAATAGGAAATGGGGCCCAGGAGAAGATATAAAACTCAGGGACTCTCAGTATCTCGGCCCTTTTTTTTCTTCACCCAACATATTGAACCATGTGATACCTCTTTTTACCCAGGAGCTCCAAGCCATGTGATCCTGTCCACCATTAAACCATTTTTCCAAGCAGCCTCCATGTTCCCCGGGTCTTTTTCTCCACTTGGAACTGAACCCAGGACATTCTTCCAACAATGAAAAAGACAGGATTTCCACAGTCTACACAAGAGAAGAAAAAAAATGAAATCAGTTCTAAAGCACGACTTCTGCTCCTGCAATCTCAAAGTGCGTGACTAGGCAAATCAGCCCATCCTCCTTTGTGGGGAGGTAGACCAATTTCACAAGAGATAAGTAGAATTAAACTTCATATATATACTAAAATCATCAAATGGTAGAGAATACAAAGATATATTGCTGTTCAAATCACTGACAAATATCTTAAAGGAACCTTCAATAGAGAAATATACAGGAAAAGATAAGACTCTGAATAGATATCAACATGACGCTGATCTTCTCTTATGTGGAAGCAACTCTGGTGCAAAGAGATGCCAATTTGCATAAAGCACACAAAATCTGAGCGTATAAAGATACAATAATAACTACAAATATTAAACTTAAAAACAGAGCAACCACCCCTCCCCCATTCTTCTAAACAACACTTAGAACAAATGTTTCCTTTGTTCAATGTGTTACCTAGAATATTTTTTTTCTTGCTACAAATTCCAACTTTAATAAAAGACTGGGGGAGGGTGTATTAGTTTTCTCCTTCTCCCTCTCCTGTCTGCAGCACAGTTTCTCACTTATCTATCTTCTGCCAGAAAGTTTCCAAAACATTAAAACATCTTTTGTGTACTATAGACAGGCTTAAGAATGTCTGCTTTATCATTTTAGCTCGCGTATATTCAGTCACTGAACATAGATATAGAGAGATCATACAGTGCCATGATGGCGAACCCATGGCATGCATGTCACCCTAGCCCTAGCCCAACTCCACTGTGCATGTGCACGTGTCTCCTGCCAGCCATCTGGTTTTGGGGTGTTGGCTAAGCATTCGCGGGGGTGGTGGTGCAAGGGGCATGCAGGAGACGCGTGTGCATGTGCAGGGAGTGGAGTGCATGGGGGCGGTTGTGGACACATACGGGAGGGTCACACATGTATGTGGGGGGTAGTGGGTGTGGGGGGCATCACACGTGCATGCACTTTCAGCATGCAACAACAAAAAGATTAACCATCACTGATTTAGCATATACTAACAAACTTGAGTTCTAGTAGATGAGACTGTGCAGACTTCTAAAAAAAATCAAGTAATTAGGAGGCGAGGGCTTGGCAGCATAAGGAAACAACAGCCAAGAACAAGTTAATAACCAGCCATCAACACTCCAATCAACAACTAAAAAGCCACACACAATCAGTGACCATATAAATACCACACAGACAATAGCCCAAAGCACATATGCTGCTAGAGAGAAGTTCCCTAACAATGGGCTTCTGCATGAGTCTGAAAGCTTGGACCGACCATGACCGACCCAGAAACCCAAAGAACCATGCTACAACAAAAACTTAACTTGAATAAAATAGAGAAAGCGTGCACAGAATAATTTCTAAAATTCTTTCTAAGCCTTTTTATATTTTCTTCAGTGTAACAAAGTAATGTACAGGTAGTCCTCAGGTTATGATCCTTTATTCAGCAACCATTCAAAGTTATGGTGGCACAAACCAAATCCCACCCTCCCCTTCAAAGTTATACTTGTTGCAGGACCTCTATGGTCACGTGATCAAAATTTGGTTGTTTAGTCCCTGCTGCCCATGAGTCCTGCTTTGCCCAACTGACCATAGCCATCTTCCTCCTGCTGCTGCTAAGGCACACACAGCCTGGGTCTATGTGAGATAGCTGCTGGCTACCCCTGTCCTTTCTGAGGCCGCTTGTACCATTCTCCAAATAGCACACTATATTTCTTTCCTGAAATATATTTCAGTATGTTAAATTATATGTGCAGATGCCATTTTAGTAGATATAATGCTATGGTTAAAATTGCCATGAAGTCTAATATATATTAAGAGAGATCATCATATTAAACCCTGATAGATATTTTATGGAGAGAGATAAGCTAATGGGGGAAAAAAAACCATATGGCAGGCTAAACTCTTGGGATATCTCTGGCTAACATAAAGCTACCTTATGATGATGGCAGCTTTAACTTAGAGCCTTTCATTTTAACATCTATATTTTGGAAGGAATGTTTTTTTTAAAATGATTCTGCTCCCCTGTTGCCCTATTTGGAGAACAAATGTATAGTGTTACAGCTCTGAAATCCTGGCAAGTTTTAGGGTTCAGGTAAGCTGGGATCTTCATTTTCGTCTTAAAAAGCAACCAGATACATTTAATTGTTGATAGAAACTGATGCTGGGGAATACCCATACCTGAAAATAGTGGGGAAGATGTTTCTTTGGAATGCTTGGACTAAACAAGGGATCAATATTTGAAGCAGTTGGCTTCTAACAGTGATTTTAAAGACTTGGAAAGATTGCATGTTGAATATGACTAACCAAGAATATTTGCTTAACAAATTATACAACCAAAGTCTAGCTAAACAGTGTGACCAGATGCTTTAGCAATCTATGAGGCACCTGCAATTTTAGGTTCCTTAAGAAATGCTATGCTGTAACAGAAACCCAGAATCTGATTTTATATGGAATTAAAAAGTAAAAGTAAAATTAGTATTACTGCAGTTGTACACCTGAATTGTGAAATGAAGAACTACAATATCTAAAAGAATCAATAGATACAAGTGTTAAGAAATGTAAAATTTGTTACGATTTAATTGAATTGAATTTATTTCATTTATATGCCGCCCTTTTCCCCGAAGGGGACTCAGGGCGGCTCACAATCCAAGTCAAGGGAAAGGGTACAAATAAAGAATAAAAAGACGAACAAAACAATACACAATTTAAAAATCACACAACAACCATACCATTCGAGGGAGGGGGCAAAGGCTCTTTAGCCCCAGGCCTGTCGGAATAGCCAGGGCTTAAGGGCTTTGCGGAAGGCCTGGAGGGTGGTGAGGGTTCGAATCTCCACGGGGAGTTCGTTCCAGAGGGTCAGAGCAGCCACAGAGAAGGCTCTCCTCTGGGTGGTCGCCAGTCGGCATTGGCCGGCGGATGGAATTCGGAGGTGGCCTAAACTGTGTGATCTAATCGGTCTATTGGAGGTAATTGGCAGCAGGCGGTCTCTCAAGTACCCAGGTCCAATACCATGAAGGGCTTTATAAGTGACGATTTAAACATCAATTCATGATAAAATATTATCTCATGTTAATTGGACCTCTTTAAAAAAAATTTAAAAAGGGATGGAGATTGAATTGTTCATGTTAGCATTATTTTAAAAAATGCAAAGGATTGTAACTCATATAATACAGTCTTATCTAACTACTATTTTGTTTTGGTTTCAAATTGCCTATGTCAATATTTTGACCAGAAATATACTTAAGGATTTCAGTATGTATCACTCCTTCAAGATAGGCCAGACTTGGAAACCAAGGTCATACATGCTAATACTACTTTCATTATAAGGTTATAGTAACAAAACCTTCAGAGCCTGAATATATACCCTCCCCCCTTTTTAATGTCTGTGAGAATACAGAGGGTCTTGACTGAGATGTTTATTTTCAGGTTATAGTTTTGGCCTGGATTTTTTTTTATCTGATCACGCTCTTGGTTGCAGCTATTCCTCTTGTTTCTTGAGGTTATTCCTTCCTTCTGCTATTACTGTACAGTATGATGAACTGTCTTCTGAAAATATGGAAAATGTCATCTCATCAAGAATTTTGACTGTATCTAGCTGGAGGTACAGAAGATTTATATAATTGGAAAGAAACTTATTCTCCTGATGTTATTGCATGGATTCAGGATACACATTTATTATCTATTTTTTAAAAGTATCTTCCATAAAATTGAGAAGATAACCCAATATGTTGTGATGTAGACTAGATTTATTGATAGCCCTAAGGACTGAATTAACTTTATATTGTTATAAAGTTTGACATGGATTGTCCCCCATTTTTTCTTTTGGTCACATTTAAAATAAATGTAAGACTTTCCAGATAGTCCACAAAAAAACAGATGTTGGATTTTCAGAAATGCTACTTTATTGTTTTAGCATCTTTTAACAGAAACTTGAAAACTTGTTTGAAACCTTCACTAGTACCTTTTTAAGGTCAACATGTTCAAGTTGAGCCCCTAGTCTTTTTTCTTATGCTTGTACTTTCCCAGGAATTAATAACTATTTTGCATATCCTATTTTCTTTCTAAGGACATGTTACATTTCTATACCATCACTATATTGCCCACAGTTGCTATGATGCAGTGTTTCATTCCAGATCTGAAACTCCAAATATCCCTAGTTATTCCTTTTTTTTTTGCATCAGTACCAGGGGGGCATATAATAAATCACAATATTCCAATCAATCAAGCCCAGTGTTATGCAGTCTTCTGATGTATTGGGCATTTCCTGCTATATTTAAGTAAAAAGTAGTAGGAGAGGGCTGTATAAGCAGGGCAATTTATTACAGATTGCAGGAGGATGGGATGCCCGCACACAATTATACAAGGCAGCAAGTTTTCTTCTCTTTCCTCCTGTTTGGGGTCTCTCCATCTCAAGCTATGTGTCTGTAACAAGTTTCCTGGGTGAGCTATGAACTAAACAAAGTGGTAATAGATAGTTGAAGGAAGCCAGAGAAAAACGTATGTTGCATATCCTGCCTTTCCCTCTAAATGATAATCAAGAATCTAATTATTTCTTGCCCTTTCTCCTGACTGAGAACACTTTTGTTCAATCTGAATCAAGTATCAATTTGCCTTCCTTTATCAAGTCCATAACTGAATAAGGAATTGTTTTAAGACTTGAACACCTTCCTTGGATGTCAGCTTTTGATCATCGATAATCAAAAATATTGTCTAGATCTCCTATCTCCTACTGGGTCTTCTTGGAAAACATGACAGAGTCAACTATGACACTTTATACCCAAACAAAAAGTGCAACAACTATTTTTAAAGGCCTCCAGTCCCCATGGAGTACATCTGAACCTTTCCACTCCAAGTTAACTTTAACAAAACTCTTCAGTATGCCAGTTGAGGTCAGAAACATTAAGAACATAATCATAAAGAATCACACACACCCTTTCCCATGGGGGTAAGGAAAGTTTAAAAAAAAGGTAACAGAGATGGAACACTTAGGAAAGCTGCACTTTCTTATCCCTTGTCACTGGTTTGAGGATAGAGAGACCATTTTTGGGGTTACTGGAACAACTTGTGGTGCTTGCACAACCACCTCCCATCTCAATGACTAATTGAAGAGTGCTCTGTGAGCAGAACCACAGCAAATAATTATCCCAGCTGCCAATTTTTCATAATTTGAGCTATATGCCTTGATGGACCACTTGCCTTGATGGACCACTTGCCCAACATCTCCAGCCACAGGGAACTGACCCATCACAGGGACTGGTTGTTCTTCAGCATTCAGTACAGACTTTCTTACGTAGTATTAGCAAGGGAAGTCCAAGGCTGGGGAGTTTCCTCTTTCCCCCTCCTGTACCAGTCCAAGTCAAACGAATACAACCTTGTGCAGGTAAGGAACTTAGGAGTTTATTTTTGAAAGATTGTTGTCATGCTCTGGTACCATGAGAAGATGTTTTACTGGTAGCCAATATTTAAGTATACAGTGGAGGCACACGCTGGAGTTAGATCCAAGTTACCCTTAAGTCTGTTCAAATTCTAGAGAGGTCGATGCTACCCAGCAGTGATGAAACGAGCTAAACACACTACGCGGCCGTCATACTTTTGACTGCAATTTCACAGCAAATTCTGTGCTTTTGACCGCCACCCGACATGTAAAAATTAATTCTTCGGCTACTAAAACGGTACTTGTTCTGCTGTGAAATTAAAGCACGGGAATCTTACGAGGAGAAAAAGCACATAACGTCTGAAAACGAGCCGCCTGGAAGGCTTTCAGTTCCACTCTATCTGACCACATTTAGCGAGAAGTGGGCTTCCTTTTACTGCAATTTAGCGGACGGAAAGGGGAAAAAAAAACACCCCGAGAAAGGCGATTGGCTATAATTAATACAACTTTTCTTTCGCTGCGTTTGAGAAGGGCTTGGGGAGGGAGGGACAAACCGGGAAACGCAGCGCCAATTACAATCCGGTTGGGGGCGCTCCCAAGAGCGGTCCCAGCTACGTATTTCACTCCCTTCTTCCTTCCACATGTTTTGCAGTCATGGCGTTGTGAAAAGAAACGGGGGGGAAAGCGTGCAGCACAATACAGCACCCTTCTTAGGCTCACGTGTTACTCCTTGGGAACGAAAGGGGGGAAAAACTAAGAACACCCGAGTCAGCCTTTCTATGGTTTGATTTGAAAGACGTTTACTAGCGAGTAAAGCTACGGGGTAATCTGTGGGACTTACTTTCAGGTGCCTGGAGATCCTCCAGCCCAGCTTGTGGTGCATTGTGGGGAGAAAAGGTCCCTTTTATTTTCTTTTTTGCTGCAGTCAAATATAAATTCATCCGAGACTGCGCCCTGTGCAGCACGGACGGGGTTTACTTTCGAGTAACGTGCACAGGGCAACATCGGGATCTACTCAAATCCACCCCCACCCTTCCCGGCATGTGCTTTAGACCTTTACATGAAAGCAACCCCAAACCGGTCACATTCAAGAAAGCTTATCAGGGCCCCTCTAAAATCTAGCTACGAGCTGCCAAAGGAGGAAGCGGTGCGACATCCACGCAGTTCTTTTTGACTCTTGCCAGCCCGGAATTAGCCCAATATCATTCTCGGCGTAGCAAGCCGAGCCGAGGCCGCTTACGGGTTGGAGAGCTCAAGTAAATGGGATTCATTTCGTAGGGTGGATCTACAGCTTTTAGGAAAGAGCGAGATACGGGGTAACCGAACCGCACCCCTAATGCCTTAGAATTACCAATGCGATTAACTGGTAAGGGAAGCTATCTAGCCCTGTGTCCTGTAATAGCTATAATAGGAAACGGCACCTTACACAGGCTACAGTACTCCACCGAGGGGTTCCAAGGTATTATTACTAGAGCTATTACTACAGCAGCAATTGCTGCTGCTGCTACCTTACTTCCGGGTTTGCAAACTCAGGACCAGACCCAGACCCATCTCGGCGGAGGGATTCAATTTTCTCTTCTAGCCTCCTCCCCCTTTTTTGCTTCTGCGCTCCCCCCTCTTTTTTTTTTTTGCACGAAAATAATTTGACAGCGTTTTGCTGACACTGGAATTTTGTACCCGGGATGGGGGGGAGGGGGCAGAGTTCCATTCTACGAAGCACGCATGGAATTTATTGAAAAGGTAAGTCTAACTCCCTTGAGTCTCTCCCTCCCCCCACGCGTGATCTTGCAATTAGTTATTCCACCCTCCCCAATGCAATCGCCAAGGGGAGGGTACATCGCGCGCTGCTCGTGGAGGGAAGAAGCGAAGGAGGGGGAGGAGGTTGAGTATATTTCCTGGCGGAGCGATATTTGTTTACAGGATGAGCTGTAATGTAAGCAAAGTAGGACCGCAGTAAATAGCACTGTAGTAAATTAAAATTGCAATTGCCTTATCGGTGCAAAACAAATTAAGGGGGGGAAAATTGCGCCCTACAGTGATCTTGGACCTGCATGCACTTGTTGCAGAGTTGCACCAGGTAGGCAAACGCTTAAGAACTTCCATTCTTTCATTAACCTACAAGCTCAACTTTTTTTTTAAGTTTGCAGTTTAGTCACTTTCGGTGTGTACGGTTAAGTAGGCGAGGCCCTCCCTGCCTCCTCCTCCTCCTTGCTGCAAGATATCCCAGTAGGAAAAGAGCAGAGCACCAAGGTTGGCAGTTTTTTTTTTATATATAAAAAAGATGTCCCTATTGCTTAGAATTTCCTTGGGCGGTGAGTTGCTTAAAACTGAAATCGTGTGCAGGCGAATGTCTCGAAGGACGGCAATTAAAACTGAAACGACCGTGTGTCATATTTTACATATAGTGCGTGTCTGTGTGTGTGTGCAAGCTCTTAAGTTTGTGTGCGGGCTGACAAGGTACCCATCTGCGTGGATCTGACACTTGATAAGGCGCTGCTGTACCTGCTTGCAATCGGTGGGAAATTGGAAAGCTAGAGATTTGCATCTTGGCCACTCCCTAACTCCCGTACACCCATGCTTGTTTTCCCTATGGCGTCTGCTGCTTCGCAGTCGACCAAGCAAAGAGACACTTAAAGTAAGATGGATGCACTTTTTTTTTAATCCGGAGACATGAGTCAGATTCAGTCCTTGAAAATTGAGAAGATAATATGGTTGAGGTTTTTTGTTTTTAAATAAAAGAGGAATATGAAATGTCAGCCCTGAGGCTACAATATGCCTTCTTTCGAGAGACTGGGAAGTTTGATTCAAGATCCTTCTTCTGTGCGTGACATCAATAGAATCAAAGAGTGTGTGTAGTTCTGAGTATTGTAATGCAATGATTCCCAACATACTATCAAGAGGTTATGTTTTATGCAACTTTTGGTTGATACTTGCTGAAAAGTATTGTGGTGTGAAGTCACAAAATTCTTAAAAATGGTTCCACTGGTTTTTGTTTTTTGGTGGGGGTTTCTTTTCTTTTTTTGTTATACAAAGAGTTCTAAACATGTGGCAGCTGGCCTTCCTACAAATGTATTAGCATTTTTTGTTTTCCTGCACAAAAGCTTCCCTCCCCCGCTTATGGAAAACATTTCCTTTTTCCTTTAGAAACATTTTATTTTCATCCATTGGTCAGTTTAATAAACTCATGGTAGATAATAAGAGCTGAATCTAGACTTTGCTTTTACCATACCTAAACTATTACAGTAAAGCAGAGTCACTATTAATTTGCCATACTGATTTGAATAATTATAGCTAAATTATAGCCTAGTTGATATAAAAAGAATATGCTGTAATAATAATATACTAAAGCAATCCATGGTGATTGGAGGAATTGATATCCTTTTTACTTAAACAGCAAGCCATTGCTTTATTCCCAAGACTTGCTATTTTGGAGCCTATCTCCAGAGTTGCTGGCAACTTAAGATTCACAGTTAACAATTTCTGAGGTTGAAAAACATTCTAGTTTAATAGAAAGAAGGACTAGGGGAGATACGATAGCAGTGTTCCAATATCTCAGGGGTTGCCACAAAGAAGAGGGAGTCAAACTATTCTCCAAGGCACCTGAGGGTAGAACAAGAAGCAATGGGTGGAAACTAATCAAGGAGAGAAGCAACTTAGAACTGAGGAGAAATTTCTTGACAGAACAATTAATCAGTGGAACAGCTTGCCTCCAGAAGTTGTGAATGCCCCAACACTGGAAGTCTTTAAGAAGATGTTGGATAGCCATTTGTCTGAAACAGTATAGGGTTTCCTGCCTAGGCAGGGGGTTTGTACTAGAAGACCTGCAAGGTCTCTTCCAACTCTGCTATTATATTATTGTATTGTATTATTATTGGTCTGGGCCATACGTATTTAGACCAGCTGTGGAGATGACAACAAATATTGTCTTCTAGTTATGCGCTTCCTAGAGGCCCCTGTTAGCCATGCAGGGGTGTCAAACTCACATCCCTTAGACCGGATGCACTGGCCAAGCTCACCCCTGGTTTAGTGAAGAGCAGAAAAGTCATGATACAACATATAACAATGCGTTTGACACCCATGCGCTACAGGTAGTCCTTGACCTACAATCATTTGTTTAGTGACAGTTCAGTTACAACTGCACTGAAAAAAGTGGCTTATGACAGTTTTTTGCATTTAGGACCATTGTAGCAACCATGATAAAAATTCAGATTCTTGGCAACTGGTTCATATTTATGACGGTTTCAGTGTCTTGGGGTCATGAGATCACATTTTGCAACCTTCTGACAAGCAAAGTCAATGGGGAAGCCAGATTCAATTAACAGCAGTTATACTCACTTAACAACTGAAGTGATTCATTTATCAACCTGGTAGGAAAAGTCATAAAATAGGACGCAACTCATTTAGCTGTCTCGCTTAGCAAAATAAATTTCATGCTCAATTATGGTTGTAGGTCAAGGACTACCTGTATGTGAACAAGGAAGCTGGAGTAGATACACCTTTTTTCTTTTTTTAAATCTAAATCAGTTTTTTCTCAGCCTGGTAACCTCCAAATGTATTTACCTGCAGTTTACACTGTCCCGAGCCAGAGTTGGGGAAAGTTAGTAATTTCAACCATGAGGACTTAAGGAAAAGTAGCCTGAAGTTGTACATAAATGCATTATATATATTTAGCCTCAAGATTGATCTATATAGTATGGCTTAGTTTCGATGCTCTTCTCAGCTACTTTTGTGTATGTCCATGCACATATGTACAGTAGTATGCATACACGCTAACAGCACACACTGGCTATTTTAACATGTGCTATAATGTTAAAAGACATAATGATAATATAAGCATCGTGATAATAATAATGGATTGGTAGTGTAGACATTGTGCTGAACCATAATTTTATTTGATTCATGAGTTAATAAAACCCAGCCAGAATGGATTGTCACAGAAAATTTTCCTCACATTGACAGATGCTCTCCACTGCAATATCTCACATCTGAAGACAAAGGCTACATGAATAGATTTTAAATGACCTTTTTGTGGTAACTGTACCATTTGCTTTTAAATGAATACTAATTTAAAAGTAATTAACATGTATTAAATTGCATTTTGCTTGCTTGATTACTGAAGCCTTTTGAATTTCCTGACAATAGAATCCTATGTGCCTGTTCACGTGGGAGCTCAGATCAATGGTGCTTCCTTTCCAGGTAAGCATCAGTGTGGGATTGCTGCAGTCTTATATCTGTGAATTAAAATGGGACTGATTTGGAAATAGACCTGCACAGAAGTCGCCCTTAAATATTGCAGTCCTGTTTGAATCTAATATCTATATGGGGCTCATTTGTAATTCATTAACTCAGACTTCAGAATTTTGGTCTGACTGTTTCTAATTGGCTATAATTCACTTTTTAGGAACACAGTCAGTTAGCATTAGTAAGTTTTTAATGTGCTTTTACAAATATATCCATGGATTTCTCCCTTTCTTTCTCAGAAAATGACTTTTTCAGTTCCTTGTTATTTTCAGGTTCAAGTATTACACAAAGATGTGGCTTTTTTATTTCCCTCTTTGACTAAAGCTTTGAAAAATTTATAGAATATAAATATAATATATATTTATAAAATATAAATATAAATGTGTGTGTATATATGCAAATGTATGTAAATATTTGTGCATAGATGTATATATGTGTCTGTGTTTTTAATATATTATCAGTGATTATTTTGCTTTATGAACTTGGGTTTATGATAAGAAAAGCTTATAAATAATATTGTTACCAGGGCCTTTAAAAGGAATTTGTCATGAGCCAGAGTTTCACTTTGAAATCAGACAAGAGTAAAGTGTTTGATTTTATGAAATTCTGTGCTTTTGGCAGAATCGTAAACATACTTTTATCTTCTAGTGTATCTCTGCATTTTAATGCATTTTGACAAAGTAGATTTGGGAGCTGATTTCAGTGTGTGCAAATTTTTCAGCTAATAAGATTTTAAAAAAGCATTGGTTACCAGATACTGTACCCACATAACATTAGAAGCCATTCTATGCTTAAGCCTGACTTATTCAGTAAATTACAATTGAGTTTGCACAGCATGCTTAGTCATAAAGCCATGGTTTACAAACTAACTGCATGGTTAATGCCACCGCTAAATAAACTGCATTATTTTTGACGTGATGCTTGTACTAGATCTTTAATAAAGGTGTACTGTAGAAGAACTGGAGTAGGTCTGGAAGAGAGCAGTGGAAATGTATCCTATAATAGATGGTAGACAAAAATAGCCTAAAATGAATATGGTAACACATTTCAACTTGAGATAGTTTTCTCATAGAAATCTCACAGATTTTGTTCTTTGCCTTCTGAAAAGCAGGATTTAATATAATACTTTAAAGAGACATGTCCTGTGGGTTTCCCTTGTTGAAAGATTTCAAAGAGAGATTGGATAGTTATATAGAATGTTGGAGATGCAATAGCTTTGATTACTATGTATCAATGAGAATGAGGGACTGGATAGATTGTAAGGCCGCCTTCTCAGAAAAGTTACAGCCATGAAAATTGTTTGTTAGCAACCTAAAATGCATATCACATGGAAAATGGTGAAGTGCTATTTTGTATTGTCCAAAGTGGAAGGGAATGCACATCAAGTTAAATTGCAGGAAGTTGAGTTTCTATTAAATATTAATGGCCTAATGGTAGGAACAGTTTAACAGTACCACCAGTTATCTAGAGCAGTGATCTTCAAACCTTTTGATAGTGCACCCTATCAGGAAGCTGGGGAAAGGGGGCATGTATCCCAAAATTGTATGTATGTATGTATGTATGTATGTATGTATGTATGTATGTATGTATGTATTCACACATACATATTACATACATACATACATACATACATACATACATTTATTTCGTATATGTGTGAGCTCTCATGATTATACACATTGTGAACCATACTCCAAAATAGAAATGTAAAAATAATGAGACAAAGGTAAAATAAACAGTATTCTAATATTGTCTTTCCTGCACCCCAGTGAATTCTTTTGTGCATCCCTAGGGTGCATGCTCCTCCCTTTGGGGACTACCAATCTAGGAGAGAATTGTGGTCCCTAAAATAGGTCCAAGTAGCAGCTGGACAAACCATCTGTCGGAGAGATGTTTTAAAATGAAGCTCAGCAATTTGGACTCAATGACTTAGTTATTCCAACTGATTTTTTTGCCATTGTGCCTCATACTTCATTTATTTTACAGTATTGAATTGTACAGATGATTTCAAGCAAACCGTTCTTTTACTCAGCTTCAGTGTGAAGACTGAGACCTGTTCCAGTAATATTAAAAACATAGTTTTTTTTAAATTGTGAAGGTATGTTGTGATGGTAGTCTTGTTGGCTTCTTGATAAATTTCAGTCTCGATGATTCAATTCAGTGGGTTCAGTGTCATGATGATCAGATGTACCATAGGCACATTGAGTCTGAATTTACATGAGTATTATTGGAGT